>NC_141328.1:5511180-6053680 GCF_037954235.1 Aulostomus chinensis | reverse complement strand
TACTTGAGTGTGAGCTTCTGTACCTACGAAATCTTCAACATGCAATTTCCATGGTTGGTTTTCAACCAAGCAGCAGTTTTTGTTTTGTTTGCTTGTTTTCGAGATCACACACACAACATGAAGCATAGCCCTGCCTCACGGATGTGGAGGCTCGGAGCCACAGTGACACTCACATAACAAGTGATTTTTATCTGAAATGGAACAGGGCAAGGAGCAGAACATTTTAATTTGTGCTTTTATGATGTGATTTAAATAAATGTGTAACTAATATTCATTAGTGTAGGTTTAGTGCTTTGTTTTCTAGAATAGGTTTTGAAAGTAGACCATAAAAATGGATCAAATGTGCAAGCATTATGTAATGGCATTTACATTGCGTGAAAGGAGACATTTTGGTTCCCATGATAGCAAAAACAATGTATTTAGTGTAAAATTTGTTGCTATGAAGAAACGTTGATTTTAACACCCTTTCCTACGATGGATGGGGCGACACACAGTCTTACCAAAACAGTCCAACAGTTCAACTCCCAATCTCACGATGTCAGAGTGTGAAAAACATAATTTATTAATACATTTTATATAAAGAAACATTTCATGTCTCTGAAGGTCCCTATACATGACATAAAATCAAAATAGTACAGTCAAAAAGCACTAAGAGACATCATTATAGTAATCAATAAAGCCAGTGATGGGAAAAAAAAGGCTTTTAATTAAAAATGCGATGCAGTTTGTGGAGTTAAAGTGAATTGGCTAGTTGAGCAGATGTGTAACAGAGGGAACTCCATGGTTTGGGTGCTGCATATTAAAAGGGCCTGGCACCCATTGTAGTGAGGTTGATGTTTAGTAGTGCTAATTGACCAGCTGATGAGGATCAGAGGGAACGAGAAGGAGCGCCAGTCTGGAGTTGATCAAAACCGTGTTCATGTAAGTGGAATACAGGGCAGAGGCTCAAAGCAAGACCATATGGTCAACTTTCACTTACACACACACACACACACACACACACACACACACACACACACACACACACACACACACACACACACACACACACAATAATCACAGTGGGGGATTCTCTTGGTTATTACTGTTACTTTTAAGTAGTTGATCAGAAAACTGTGCCTTTTTTTCTTTGTGCTGATACTATTAGTTCCCTTATGTCTTCATCAAGCTTATTAGTCTGTCAGTGTATGTTTGATGTCTTTTTTTTAATTCCTGTGTGTGTGTGTGTGTGTGTGTGTGTGTGTGTTCACAGTCCAGTAGGGCGCTTCGTTCTTCTTTAAACCATATTCCCTATTCTTAGATGAGTAATGACCACCTCGTTCTCTGAGCTGCTGCCCTGTATTCCACCTACACAAACATGGTTTTCAGAACTTTAAAGTTGTCTTTCCTCCTGTGCCACTCATCACTCGCCGCTCCTGCCAGCATTTGCATGTTTAGTGCTTCATGATAGTTAATAAATCATTTGTTTCAGTGATTATTCAGCGAGCAATAACTCATCTCCGTTCATTTTGCAGGCCTCGGTCATCATGGGAATATGCTGGCTTACAATGTGTCCGGACACATGAGTGTGAATGTGCACACTTTTAATATATGATGGAACCACCTCCAACCTCCATAGCTTTTGGCTCCAGGTTTAAACACTATCAATCAGTAGTTTATAATTGGGCTGCACGATTTTGAAAAATTCATGATCCCGCTGATCTACTTGCTCCTCTCTCTGTTCTGCTGCTGCCGTCCGAGCCGCTACATGTTCTCCAACCCTCCCGACAACTTTGAGGTTCACATCTACACTGAACGTTTATCTGCCTGCACATGTAGACCCCGTGTGCTTTAAGTAGTTAGAAACCTGATCATGATCTTCCAGTCTTGTCAGTTACTCAAATTTAAGCTTCTGTACCTAGGAAATCTTCCACGTGCAATTTTCATGGCTGGTTTTTCAAAATCTAGAATTGAGATTACTTGATACTAGAGTTGTGATATTAGAGGGGATGTTAAATTATTACATTATTATTCTAATTTTCATACAGAGAGACTAAAATCCTTGTGGTTGGATTATTGTGGGGATTTGTATCACAACTAAGATGTTTTCTTCCTTAGAAGTCTGTGGGATATAACGTGTAGATAGGAGACATCTCTGCAGCACCGTAATATTTAATTTTAAATGGTATTTTGACACAATTAGCCTTTTACAAATATTGCACCCTCCTGTGATTTGGAGATTGCTGCAGGCCATGGGATTTCGATGAATTCGGAATTAAGTGAGCAGTCAGAGCAGTCTTTAGTGTGATGTCTCGTTTTTGCAATAACTCCCTGCGGTGAAGTGTGTGGTTTTGTGCAATACTGTACCTCCCTAAAGTGCAGTATATTGTTGTCTAGTGCAATGTGGCTTAAAGCTGTGCAATATGTTATCTAACATTTATTATGGCACTTGAATGTACATAACTTACCAGGGTGTGTTTGCTGAATAGTAAATGCAGAATGGAATGATATTTGTTAGATGCAACACTGAGCCCAAGAAAGATTTCACATAGGGGCAATGAATAAAGTATTGTATCTTTTGAAGGAGTGAGGTTCATCCCTCCTGTAAAGTTCCATTTCAATCACACTGGAGCTCTTCTGGCAGCTCATGGTGTCCCAAAACCTGACTAAGACACTGCTGCATGTTGGTTTAACCTTAAATCACTCATTTGTCTCTATATAATCTGCAATAATTGATCCTGAGTAGCACATGAAAGATTTTTGCACACATCCTGCCTGCATGGTTCCATACTAAATGCTCAGAGGTGGTGACAGGCTATCAGAAGTGATTAAGACGCAAGGCTGATTGTTTTTGTCCCCTATTTGTTACGCTCTTAACACAAAATTTCTAATAGCCCCTTTGCCCATAGTGAGAGATAGTCTGGTACTTTCCTTTCCACTGCTATTTCATTATCAGGGATGAGGAAGCGGGGCCTGTGTAGCTCTCCACAGATGAGTATTTTGTTGGCAACAGTGTAAAGTACTTTGAGTACTGCCAAGGCAGGGAAGGTGCTTTATAAATGAAGCTGTTTTCCTCTTGCTAGGTCAATACTCCCACACAAGCCTACCTCTAATTGGAGTTTAAAGCACTACTTCACCCTCAAAGTCTATTTTGCCTTTCAGGTACTCACAAATAGATGGCTTGAGCTTACAAAGACATTTTTGCCGCCTGTCTTCGTGGCTCCAGAGGTCAGATAGAGCTAGTCACATATATTTAGCCTGAAGCTGCTGGTGACCCTGGCTAACAGCTACTAACAACAGAGAAACTGTCCATAAATATTATTCACAAGCTCTCAAGTGCATCATCTGGCATAAACTCTGTCCTCTTTATCCAAACGTGTGCAGTTAGCCGGTGTTGCTGGAGGAGTTAATGGCCAGGTCCCATTAGGTTCCAGCTAGTTATTTATAGTATAGATGGTGATTTTTGACCTCTGGAGTCCCAAAGAAGTAATGCGGGGGCATCTTTGTGAGGTCAAGACGCCAACATGTGAGTACTTGAAGGGCAGTATACACCTTTTTGGCTGAAGTATCAGGCTGGGCTGATACTTCATTAAAGTTATCACTAGATCTTATCAGGAGATTCTGTCAAGGAATGTTTCTTCTCTCTGGATCTTGTTCAGACAAGGTCACCTTCTCACCTTCCTCTCTACCATTCCGTGTCTGCTACATGGGTACACGTATTTATACTGTCTGATCATAAGTAATATGTTTTTAAGTGAGTCATAGGATGTGTATGTACTGTAGTAATTATTCATAGATTCCTTCAGCACAGACTCTCCGTCTGTCATCAGTTAAATGCAGCTGGTCGCAGTATCACTTTACCAGTTTGTGAGAGAAAAGATGCCTGGGGGAGGTTGTTGAGCTGCACACAAATGCTGCTAATTATTATCTTAATAGAACCTGACACGTCAGATGTTTTGTTTCACAGAACCATCTGCGATTCACCCATAGAAATTGTAAAAGGGCAGACACATCACGGGCTAACTTCAACCAATCTCATCAGTGAGCTGACTGGGAAGCCAAAGCCCATCAGTGGAAGAGCGGAAATGTCTTTTCCATTAAGAAAAACCTTCAGTGGCATTCTTTGGTCTTCCTTCAAAGAGGAAACTGTCTCCCCTTCTGATGTAGCATCTATGCTAACCTCATCAGGAACTGCTCTTGTTGTTCTGAGTGAACACTGAAACCACGCTCATGACACTTAACTGATTTGACTTGAAACCTGACAAGATGCTTGCTTGTGTAACCTTGTGACATTGTTATCTTGCGAAACCAGCTGCTTGGCAACATAAATATTATTATTTATTATTATGGCACAGGAGGTAGAATTCAGCCCCCTCTGTGATTGCCTCAGAGGCAGGACAACACTTTATAAATGCAGCTCCTTCATCATTTACAAGTTATGTGGTCTCTGAATCTCTTAACATTAGTGAAACTCATGAAGTTGGACCTCTTGAATTCTTAGTGTAGTGCAAAAAATGCTTCATTGAGTGTTATGATGAGGAAAAAGCAAAATGAAAAAATCAGTACATCATAAGATTGAACAGTCCATTCATCCATCCATCATCCATCCATTTTCTTCCACTTATCCTGTTAAGGGTCGCGGGGGGCTGGAGCCTATCCCAGCAGCCTTCGG
This sequence comes from Aulostomus chinensis, assembly GCF_037954235.1. Classification (NCBI taxonomy): domain Eukaryota; kingdom Metazoa; phylum Chordata; class Actinopteri; order Syngnathiformes; family Aulostomidae; genus Aulostomus; species Aulostomus chinensis. Next base: position 6,049,029 of record NC_141328.1, on the reverse strand, counting down.
GTGAGAGGCGGGGTTCACCCTGGACAGGTCACCAGTCCATCGCAGGGCCAACACATACAGACAGACAACCATTCACACTCACAGTCACACCTACGGTCAATTTAGAGTATCAATCAGCCTCGTCCCCTCTTGAAGTCTTTGGACTGTGGGAGGAAGCTGGAGTACCAGAGAGAACCCACACAGGAACAGGGAGAACATGCAGACTCTGCACAGAAAGATCCCGTGCTGGAGCCAGGGCTCGAACCCGGGACCTTCTTGCTGTGAGGCGACAGTGCTGACCACTGCACCACCGGGCCACCGACCTGAAGAGTATTCTCACTTATTTTTAACATATAAGCCTATTAAAAAAAAAACAACAACAAAAAAAAACCTTTTAGGAGTAATACTTTTTTATGCAGTAGTTTGATATAAATGTGGTTAAATAGAAAGTAGAGCTCCTCCATTTAAAATTAGATCACCATATACTCCAGTGACAAGTATTTCTACTCGATTAAACAGCTACGAATGTAAGAGCACTCAGTGGATATCAAATGCAATATGTGCTAATTTATCATATCATGAAAAACTTTAGTTCTGATACATGACAGTCTCTGTAAATATGCTTACTCTAAGCTAATAAGATTAGGTTGTTAAAGCTAAGACTGTAGGACATATCTGCACCAGGCTAAGAAATAATCTCTCACATAAATCCACAACTTGTTGTTTTTGTATGTTTACAGTTTGAATAAACGACATGAAAGGCAGAAGTTGTTCCTTCTATTTGTGATTTTTGCACATCTCGAGACTGAGCGGTTGTCTGGATCCAGCTTCATATTTTCCCTGCAGGCATTTAATTCTCCACAAGAAAGGGCGACAGTGTGTCTCCCAGTGGTTAACATTCCTCTAAAACACAACAGTGTTCTCTGTATTGATCTGTTTGTCTTCATGTCGCTGTGTTTGGCTGCAGTATCGTTCCAGTGACAGTTATGGGATATATCATACCAGCCCGACACAGCCGAGCCTGATCCGCCCCGTCGTGCTCTGGTCGCAACAGGACGTGTGTAAATGGCTGAAGAAACACTGTCCGCACAACTATCTAGCCTACGTAGAGGCATTCTCCCATCACGCCATCACAGGTACACACGTTGTAAGAGAAACAGAAGGCATTTGAATGTGGGTTGGATTCAAGAAATGAAAACCAACACTGCTTTCAGGCCGCGCGTTGCTGCGTCTGAACGGGGAGAAGCTGGAGAGGATGGGACTCGTGCAAGAGACGCTTCGACAAGAACTGCTTCAACAGGTGCTGCAGCTTCAGGTTCAGGAGGAAGGACGCAACCTACAGCTGCTCAGCAGAGGTGAAGGTGTGTGTGCTCCAAAGCTCCATATTTGATCGTTTGTGTATGAATAATGTAGCAACTGATAATGTCAGCGGCGTCACGTGTAATGATGAACCTTCAGCGACTCTGGAGCTCGCCTCTGCTTCACAGAGCTTTCTGGCTGAGTTGCAGCTTACGTTACGCTGACTGAACATTACTGTTAAAGCAACTTTCATGGTGTCATTATCAACCGCAGCACGCAGCTGCTGTTGCTCAGCACAAACAGACTGGGCCTGGTGCCAAGATGAAGTGACTGAGGGGACAGATAGAAATGATGAGGGGGCACATCTTTTAATAAATTAAAACAGTGGATTATCACCTTTTATGCCTATTTAGCATTTTTTTCCCTCCTTCCTGTGGGCGGTATTATGTCACGTTTGCTAGACGCCAGTAATTCCCTGCCCTGCCTTTTACATATGTCTAAGTAAATATTACAAGATGAGATTAATTTTTTGTGAAAATTTGAATTACAAACTATAGCATGTGTATGTGTATAGATACATTTTGTGTTGAGGACAGTTGATGAGGCCGAGGAATCCTCAAGTGTCGGCGATACCATGTTTAGGACGACCTTTTCCGAGGCTGAAGTTGTCCCACCGGCCACAGTAGATTTAGACTGAATGCACTCAGAATGTTGGTCTGCAAGATGCTAAATAATTAATAATAATAATTAGGAACACTACACATTTCGTTCTCAGTCTCACGATCGCTAAAATGGTAAAACAGAATTGGGGTCATAACTTCTACAAGCAAAGACAGCAAGCTGAACCAAAGTGATATATTTTCTCTCTCTCCCTTCAGAATCTGGGCCACTATTGCATGGTCCGACACAAATTGGCTAAACGTGTCTGCACTATCTGAAGTAACAGGGCTTTGTCTCAGAACCGTGCCTGAATGCTGTTTGCCCAGTCAGAGATGTGATTGGGTCGGTTAACAACAATTTTATTGGGGGGGCACTTCAAAAAAGGTGTTAGATTAAGGTTGTCTCTATTGCCCTTGTCTCAGTATAAATTTTTGATGTTTTACTTTATTTCTATTGGGGGCATAAAAATGGAAGAGCACACTGAATGCGACACATTTCCCAATGACACAGTGTACTTAAAGAGCATTTATGTCCCTCTGAGGTTGGTAGAGATCAAAAACAGCAATAGGAGGCTGAATATTAGACTCACTTTCACCAGCTGGGTAGAGTGCAATGCAGTGTAGGATTACACTGCAACCAGTGGATGTTTAAATAGGTAAACATTTATTTTCAAGTGAATTGTTCGAACTTAATCAATAAAATAATAAATCAGTCTGGTGTTCACAGTTTGTTTCTTCTGCCCTCTAGTGTGAGAACAAAATGGTTTAAATGTTAAAGTATCTGATTTTTCTGTCTTCTACAGGTTCCTTTGGTGGGATTTCGTAGCCGGCTTGATGGAAAATATGGACAAAATTACTGAAATGAACTAACATATGAATCAGATCTGTGGGATATGTGCATCCAACAGTGTCCCCAGTGTTACATTGGAGGAGGCGCGACATACAGACTGACTATGATTAGCTATGATGAAAAAGGCTCATCATGACAATCTCTTTAGTCAATTTATTGCTCTATTCTGTGATTTATGATCATGATTCCTCTCTCTGTCTTTTTTCTCATTGTCTGATATTTTTTGTAATGTAAAAAGGAACAAATAAACTTAAAACACCTGCCAGAACTCTTCAAATGTTACTTACGTGTGGGTACCATATTTAATTACGGATGTGGGGGAGAAGTGATGATAAACTACATTACCCAGAAGCCCTCAGCGCGGATGAGAGGGATCATCCATGGCTTTAACCAGCCGATACCGTCTCCGAGGTTGCAAGATCCCTTTGGAAACGGAGTGCGGGCAAATAATGTCATCCCGCTCGGACAGGTACATGAGAATGAATGTTTTCTCCGCTGTTTGAGTTCTTTAAACCGAAATTATTATTATTTCCAAGTTTAATTTTCACTGGTGCGATACAGTGGCGTCCTGATTTTGTAACCCAACAACACTGACTCCCCTCTCCTCCTCTTCCTCCTAACGGAGTGGATATTCGACTGTTTCTTCTTTTCATGTTTCTGTTTCAAACTCAAATGTGTCATTGGGCGTGAGCAATAGTTGGTTTTATAGTTAAGTCACTGTATAGTGGTTTTAAATTCATTAAATGCGAAGAGAGACGAAGCTCTCCGTAAGTAGGTGAGCTGCATGATGACGCTCACCTGCGTCACAGGCTCCATCTACCCCTCAAATACCTCCAAATACTTACGTTTTTAGTTGACAGTCTGTCCTGTTCAGGGCTGTACTCACAGAGACGAATATAAACACCAAATATTAACAATTCTTTTCAACTTAACATAAATGTATGTCAGAAATCAAGCTGTACTAAGTAACTAGCTAATAAGCTAAACAATATTAAAGGGATTTTTTTTATGTTGGTTGACTTGCATAATCTTATAATTTGTGCTGTTGATTTAGTTAATGTGTAATTACTTATATTTTGCGTAGGCCAATGGCAGTTTAATATCGGTTTGAAGGATAAATGAGGCTGTCAACTGTTGTTGAATAAGAATTCAGAATCCCACTCAGGTATTTTCTGATTATAACTACGACCGCACTCTCACACCAAAGACTGTCTCCTCACAGCTGCTGCAGAGGACAATGAATTCCTTGAGCTAATTAACAATTTTTAAAAGCTTAAAGATCCACATAGGTACTGTAGTGCTCTTAATGGTGCTGAGATCTTCCTGTATTTCAGGAAAATTTGCATGTTGATGGCGTATTTTTGCAGAAACAGCTATAATTAGAGTATTTTATTGCATTGGGACAGCATATCAGATGCAACGTGTACTGTCAGAGGCATGGTAGTTAGACGTCAGCTTGGCAGAGCTTTAGAACCAGTTTCAGCTCATTATTTAGCTGACATTCATCCTGCCCTGTGTGCTTGCAGGAGCCTCTGTTAATACCAACCAAGCAGGTCTTTGCTGCATGTGTTACGGTGATCCTCTTAGTCTCTGTTTCACACACACACAGACGAGGACGTCTGGACATTCACAGAGACGATAGCACAGAGATGTCAACTAAAGAAGTTAGAAAGTCATCGAGATGATGGTTTCAACTCCATGGGCCAATCAAAAGCAGTTTGGATTTAAATTTGTGCACGGCCTCCTTGTTGACGGCAAACCTCAGTTGTTTTAGGGAGGTTACCACGGTTACAGGCAAGCTGGAGAATAGCAGGTCGATGTCTGAAGCAGATATGACCCTGCTGGACGGTGCTGGAGCCAGAATCTCTGGCTGCTGGTCCCTGAGGTCTGACTGCAGGTAAGATCTGCTTGCAGCGTTGCAGTCGTCTCTCTGTACTTACTGTGCATAGTTTGTATGAGCTTAAAGGACTGCAGTATCTTTAAACCTTGGTCTTATTGATTAAGTTGGACAGGCAGGAAAGCTGTCAACATCAGCTGGTAATCCCACAGAGCAGTAGTTGGCATCAGACGTGTCCATGAGGAGTGCTTGTTGTTGCCTCTGACCGGCTCACGTTGTCACGATGGACCTTTTCGAGTATCGTCGCCTTCTTAAAATAATCGGCTTAGTCAATTTCAAGTTTTTCAGATAACAAAAAAAACGGAGGCAAAACATCACGACGTGACCTTCTTAAAATAGTTGCCTAAGTCATGTTTTGACAATTTTTTTTTCGCATAAAACAACTCCTTATGATGTGTCGTCTACAGTTTTTTGTGGTTTCTGAAAAACTTGAAAAAATGACTGAGGGAATTATTTTAAAGAGGCAACAATAAGGAATTGATTTATTTTAAAAAAATGTATCAAAAAATGACTTAGGAGATTAGTTTAAGAAGGTGACGATATGTTTCACTCCTCCCTGGTGTCACAGTCCTGTCTGGACTTTCGTCTTTCAGTTTTGACTCTTGAGTTTTCGCATTTGCATTGTTACTGTTTGTTCCTCAGTGTGTCGTCTGGAGTTTATATTCTTGTTTCTGTAAGTTAATTCAAACTCTTTTTTTTTAACAACCATTTATTCAGAGGTTGCTATCTGAGAGCAATGCTTTCCTCTTCAGGAGAAGGCCACAGTCACATCTGGATGCTGCTCTCTAACAGCCCCACTTTTTAATTGTAGTCAGTTCCTGCTTTATTTTGAAATCACTTCCGTTCTTGCATCTGTTTGTTTTACTTCCTGTCTTAGTGTGTCTTCCCTCCTTTTAGTGTGGTCACTTGTGCCTTATCGGCCCTAATCGGACCACCCTTGTTCCTGTTGTCTCCCACCCAACCTGCTCCTAACAGCATGTTCGCAGTCTCGTCAGTCCTGTTGTGTCTTTTACTCTTTGTCTCATCTTCTCTTCCTTTGGCCTGTTTGTAGTAGTCCATCGTTTGTATTTTTCCCTTTTTCAGTTTAGTTCCTTTTTTTTACGTGTCTATATTCCACTCCAAACTCTTTGACTTCTTCCTGCCTGCAGCTGAGTCTTTGTATTTGGGTCTGCTTGCTTCCACAATCTGTACCTTCGGCATCCTACTGGTTTGTTCTGCTTTAATATTTATTGATGCGTGTCAACATAATAACTTTTGCCGTGACCTAGTGACCTCCACTCTGTCTGCAGAGGGTCTCTTCACTTGTAGAACAGAGGTTTTCTTCAGGAGAAAGTACTTTGGTGTAGAATTTCTTTCTCTATTTGACTGACGGTATATTGCCTGCCAGTGGTTACTGCGAACACAAAGGTGCAGTATACTGAATGTGTAGTACAACTTCAGTGTGTCCTTGCCCCGTGAAGTTTCACTGCTTTTTCCTTCCTGCAGCAGCTCACCTGCTGTGAGGCTTCTTTTACATGTTGGACACGTCCGTCTCTGTCGGGATCCTTTCCATAATGTTGTCAGATGCTTATCGTAGCGATCTAAGTGTGTCGGTGGCGAAAACAAGCATTGTCTCCCCTGAAGTGGGTAATTTCCCTGTAGTAGCCATTTTGCAGTCGCTTGTTGTTGTGCTTTTGCTCAATGTTGGACCAAATCCAATTATTCTTCTCTCCATTGTCGGATAAGATACCAAATAAAGAGGGAAAAAGCCAGCCCAGGTTTAAAAATACTAGAATATTCCTTTAAATCGAGGTTGTTGAGAGGACAGAGGAAGTACACGATGGAGGTTAGTTTGCATTTTTTATTTGCGTTCATTCTCAGAGGGTTGCCTTTAGTGTGTCATTACTGAACAAGCATTTGAAACCGCATCAGTTGAATATGCAAAACATTCATTAGTCTTGTGCGCCCGTTCAGTTTTGTGCCTACAGTATGTGTCGTTGTGCAACACATTCGAAATGAACCAAGCAACTAATTGAATTTCTAATTACAGCCAGTGGGAATGAAGGATACCCTAAATGTGTCTTCAGAAAGTGTGACGCAAGAGCTAAGCTGACTTTAAAATGTTCCTAGGAAGAGTGGTGTGGCAGCCTCATCACGCTCACGGTGATCCCAGTTGTGACATGATCTAGATTTCTTTACTTACCATCAATCCAACAGAAAATATTAGAAAATCTGTAAATTTAATTAGAGGATGTGTTCCACAGCGGATGGATTTGTCTTGAGCCTTCTGCTCAACGGGAACTAAACACAGCCGTACACACAAATGTTGGTGGGCGAGGGGTTTTGTCAGTCCTGAAATTGCATCTAGATGTATGTGGTTACTCTGCCAAACAGAAATAAAATAAATGCGTACATATTCCTGCTGTCATGACAGCGTTTTTTCTAATACACAGACCAAAAGAAGACAAAGAAGCTGCGCCCACGCTAGCTGCTCCGTTTGACTGAAACAAAACTATGTTAGGAAAGGCAAATGTACTTCTGTGGTACATTTCATACCAGAAGCACCAAACATTTCATAAGCAGCCTGGCTGAAAACAACAAAATGGATCCAGCACAGCAAAGGAAATCAGTTGATTAGATTGTTAGACATTTTGCTGTTTTAATTTGGATTTAATGCTAGCTTTGACTCTAGTTCTTCTAGAAGATTTATACATTTGAGAGGCCACTGTATGTAGTTTTTTTGCTCTGGGTCCTAAACTGAATTCTGGAGAGTCTGATGAAGGCCACCTCTCGAAACAAGGACACATGAGCAAGAAAAGTTCTCCCAAAAATAAAAAAAGGCAGCATTACTTTCTTAAATCTGTCTGAGTGACAAAAATGAGTCTGTGCTGCTGTGAGATTTGATTCTAACTGAGGACGCCATCTACAATTAAAGCTGTTTAATTGTCTGATGTGTGGCCCCTTGGCTGACCGAGCCATTCTCAGTCCAGCCCTGACTCACTTGGTATTCACTTGGTCCATATGAAGTCACACTCACAACCACCGGAGGGCACCCCTTCGTAAAGAAGAGGATATCAAAACCGTGGGAGACTCTTGTAACCATGGTTACGTCAAGCTTGTTTGGCTTCACTTCTCTATTTGCTTAACATGATTTCATGCTTGATCCTGATGAAGCTTTGGTCTTTTCAACCGTACCCCGGAACTCCACAACATCCGCAAAGCAATGAGCATCGTCTCTGCTATGGAATAAAGGCCGCTCTCCATCGACGCTGCTCTACCGTCAGCACACGTTCTGTGATAAAGGCTGATGAATACCAGTTCTCATCCTCCACTAGCAAGATGCTAGTAGCAAGATGGAACTTAGATGTTTCCTCTGTTCTCAGTTAACCTTTGTGCTTAGGGCTTGTGGTGTTGCTGCAGTGGACAGGGTGAGCTGATAGGGTCAGTTTAGGTCCTGGGCCCACCTGGATCTAAAGGTCTTAGATGTCATTGATCAGTGGTCAAGCAGTCATATTTTGACGTGCGTTCCGTGAGAAACAGAGCTGACAACTGATGCGATGTGCTGAGCTCATGACAACCCTGACAGCAGCATTCTGGGTCAACTGTCTTGGATCTTTGTGTTGTTTTTAGACAGAAGAAGAAAGATTTTATTATTGATTTGTGGCAACATTTTCTGCATCGGGTTCCTCAGTGTTCAGTTAAAGGAAGCTTTAAGGGTTCAGGCCCTAACCTGCCCCACTGTTAATGTTTTTTCCCTCAGTGGGAGCGGGGAGGACTCGTTGGACCGGCTCTTACCCCCTGCCGGGGCCCCTCGCAGGAAGAGCGCTACCTCACTCAGTAAAACAGAGCCTCCCCTGCTCCGTACAGGCACACGCACCATCTACACCGCTGGCCGACCTCCCTGGTATGACGAGCACGGAGCCCAGTCAAAAGAGGCCTTTGTCATTGGTATGACACTGATGATGTATTCACTCCTCTAGACTGCTTAGATTCCTACCTTCCTGCAGAGCTGAGCTGCAGAAGTCTCCATGTATTCTACCCATAAACACTTTAGTGCTATCACACATGCATACCGCCAGTCAACATTAGACACACTCTGAAAAACACACATAAAGGGCCTTTGAAATACTGTGTGGATCTGCAGGGTTGTGTGGGGGCAGTGCCTCAGGAAAGACCACCGTGGCCAATAAGATCATCGAGGCTCTGGATGTGCCGTGGGTCGTGCTGTTGTCTATGGATTCTTTCTACAAGGTGAGGGATTCATTCATTTTACTCACTTTTGTCCTAAAGGTATCAGTGGGTTGGTTGTAGGAGGACATCTTTGTAGTGAAACGATGGGGATTTCAGCTAAAACTGCATCAACATCAAGATCAGACACTCTCAGCCTCATAAACAACTTCAGTGTCTCAGAAGCTGTTGAAAGAGGGTTTACGTCTGCTGGGAGTAGAAAACTGTTAAGAAGTAGCATTTCCCAGTTTTTGGGTGTGTATGTCATCTTTAGATGAACAGATTTCTCATCAGTTGTCTCCAAACACTGTTCATGTCATGTCCAATTCAACTGGACATTCTATCAAATCAGTTATTATTTATAAATGTTTCTACACAACATTTGTTCACTTTATATAATGAGTATTACAGCTGGGACATTATAACTGACACAACTCAGTTTTTTTCCCGTAACACAGAAAACCTCCCTGCTAAAAGTTTAGACGTTTAAGTAGAATTCTTGTTCTTGACACGATGCAATTTATTGAAATGTAGACTTTTAGGAAACCTTCAATAAAAGTCAGTGTTAATTGTAAGTAGTCAAGCCATTCCATTGTGATAGATTTTAGTTCATTATTCACTTGTTTTGTCCACAAAAAAAGAACGTATAGGATTTTATGATACGCGTCTTTAAATGCTTGATTCTCAAAAATTAGTTTCCACCAGCAATCACTTGAGCAGCACCTCCAGCTGCCAAACCAGTATGAAATGTTATCTAACCAACCCTTTTAGCTTTGAACTTGACCTCTTTAGTTAGATTCTCTCACATTTGTCTTTTCAGTTTTGTCTGTGTCCAGTTTGTCTGATGATTCCCATTTAAGGCCAATCGTGGTTTTATCAGTGGGTGGAAGCCACGAATGAACATCCGAGCACATCGAAAGGACAAAACAATACTAGATTAATCTTCCAGAGTTGCAGCCCTGTCTTCGAGGACATCATGTGACTCTCAATATGTTTCTGTTGTGTTTTGCAGGACTTGAATGCTGAGGAACAAGCGTTAGCAGCGAGTAACGACTACAACTTTGATCATCCAGGAGCCTTCGACTTCGAGCTGCTCGTTGCAACCTTGCGAAAACTGAAGCAGGGCAAGAGTGTGAAGATCCCCGTGTATGATTTCACCACACACAGAAGACAAAAAGACTGGGTGAGTTCTATCATAGCGAGCAGACTTAATATGGATGACTCAGATTGATTTCAGAACAGAAAATACATAATAGACTTAACACAATGTTACAGTCAGAGGCTTTAACTTTGGGAAGGCTGAAGTAAGTGTTCATGAAGCAGCTTTCTTGCGCTTTCTGCTTTGAGGACTCTTAGTTTTCTCTCCTCTTCGTGCAGAAGACTGTGTATGGTGCCAGTGTAATCATATTTGAAGGGATTATGTCTTTTGCGGACAAAGAGCTTCTTCAGGTAAGCAAAATGTTTTCTTTTTCTGTCTTTCTGAGGGATTCCCGTGTGAAAGAGAGTCTCATATCACCTCCAGGCACTGTTGTTTGAGCAGCTGCTTTGCTGGAGTGAAGATGATTGAAATGTTCAGGCTTGTTTGCTCTTCCCACCTGCAGCTCCTTGATATGAAAATCTTTGTGGACACAGACTCAGACATTCGGCTGGTCCGCCGGCTCCGCAGGGATATCACTGAGCGCAGACGGGACATTGAAGGTGTCATCAAGCAGTATAACAAGTTTGTGAAGCCAGCCTTCGAGCAATACATCGAGCCAACCATGAGGCTGGCCGATATCGTTGTACCGAGAGGTGAGACAGACGCTCGCGTTCTGGCATTTTGAGTGAGAATGTGACCTCAACAACTTGAACTGGTCCCCTTCTGGGTTTTTTTTCTCCAAGGTGGTTGCAATATGGTGGCCATTGATCTGATAGTGCAGCATGTCCACAGCCAGCTGGAGGAGGTGAGCAATCAGAACATTGGCGGAACATTAGAGGATGGCGCCACCATGTGTTAGACAGCTGCAACTTACAAACGGGGAGAATCTTAGATGTCAGGCCATTAATTGAAACCATAACTTCCCAGATTGATTTGATATCTAACAAATCTGTTGCCAAGAATGAAGAAAATCAACACAATGTTGATATAGTGAAATAAATATCCTCTGTGTGGCTGCAGCATTGTGCAGCTCCATTCTTGTCCAAAAAATTCACACTGAACAAAAATGTAACACTCAAATTTATGGATATTTTATGTTAGCACGGTAAATAAAGTTTAAACCAAATAACGCAGGTACTTGAAGTAAACAGTACGCAACAAAAGGCTGACCTTTTGACTAAAAGAATGTCCCGAACATCAGCAAAAGTTTAAAGTTTCCCCTTCAATAGCGTGTGTATCCACACATGTCCTTCATGTAGCAGGAATTGATTGAAGCTTGTGGAACATCGTCTCTTTCCTCTGCAAGAGCCGGTCACAGATATTTTTGGGGACAGGAGCCCACTGCCGTACCTGAACGTTGCACAGATGCTCAATAGAGCCTCTGGGGAACAGGGAGCTTCCAGGAACTCAAACAGCGACATGAGACAGAGCATTTTCACGCCTGCAGTTAGAGGGCACAACTGTGACACGCAGATTAGAACCTCGTTGTGGTATCCATTCATGTTCTCCTGTGTCTGATGCTGCCATGGCTCCACCAGCCCCCCCGGGCTGCTGCTGACAGTATCCCCACCAGCAAAATGCTGGCCAACATGAGAGCATACACATCTCCTACCATCGGAGTGATAGAGGTGAAAACCGGATTCCTCTGTGAAGAGGACGGATTTACATTGGCCTTCAAGAATCTGCTGATTGTGACATTTGTGGTGTTGCGGGGGATTTTATTGACCTGATCATGATCAATATCTATGTACTGATCACAGCTAATCAGCATCTTAATATTCTGCGCCTGTGAAATAGATGTTAATGGTGATAAAACAAATATCTGTGCAAAATTTGAGCAAAATACGAGTGAGCACACAGAACATATCTTTGAAGTGTTGCCCAGACAAATTGAAACTGATTTTAATATGAAAGTGTTTCTATTTTTGTTCAGCGTATTAAAAACACAAATGAGCCACACTGCGGAACCAGCTGGCATCACACTCATTCCCATGGACACCGTAGTTTTGCTATTTGTTTTTTTTAGTCTGTCTATCCTGTGGCGGTCAATACCCACGAGTACTAGAAAATCTGTAGCACAAAAACATTTCTGTATTCAGTGGGAATGATTCCGGCTGACAGACAAGGTTGGCACGTCAGAAATCATAAAGAGATTGACTTGAGGTCATCGACCATAACAAAAATATCCTTTGAGATATGTTCTCTTCTCACTGTTTGCATTTTCTCTCTTCATGCAGCGTGAGCTCAGTGTCAGGTACGCTGATACATATTTTGAACTTCTCCCTGCTTGGGCCTTGTGTGTTGAGTGATTTAGAGAACTTTAAGTCAGCCTGGTGAATTTCTCTGAATCTCACTGTAAAATCTTTTTTATCTGTTGTCTCAGGGCGCTCCTGGCCTCGGCCCAGCAGACGCAGCCGCTGCCCCAGACGCTCAGCGTGTTACAAAGTACGCCGCAGGTCAGAGGCCTCCACACCATCATCAGGTACCGACGTCTGCTCCCGGACATCTCGTGTCCTAGCCACACTACCACCTATACTGATGGTGTTTCCTCAATGCAGGAATAAAGAAACCAGTCGAGATGAGTTCATCTTCTACTCAAAGAGACTGATGCGGCTTCTCATAGAGCACGCGCTAACATTTCTACCATCGCAGGTGAGCAGACTTTAATGACCAGATGAGTATTAAACCACTTGATTTTAAATATTTTTACATTAACGGTGGATCACATCACTTTTTATTCAAGGCAAGTTTCATGCATGTTATAGATTATGCAACTCAACATTTCCTCTCAGTTCTCATATCAGCGCTTTTATCATTTACTTATCATTTAGTGCCAACAACTTCTTTATTTTCATGGTTGCAGCTGCAACAGTTTTATAGTGAAAATCTCTGAAATGACATGTTTTTTTTGTATCAGGCCACATAGTTTGACATTATTTTAATTTTTTATGTATTAACAAACATTCCAGAGAATATTTGGTCATAAAATTGTGCCTTAGAGACATGAAAGCCCTTGAATCTATTGGTAAAATGACCTCTTTTTAAATAAGTGTTTCTGTTCCTTTATTTTGGAACAGCCTTGCAAGGTTCAGACGCCACAGGGCCAGGAGTACGAGGGTCGCAGTTACAATGGGAAAGGGGTCAGTTTCCTTGTTTTACAGCATCTTGTTATCTTCCAGTCAGGTATTGTCCGCAGGGTTTGTGCGCTCACACTTGCTCCTCTGCCTCATCTCCACAGATCACCGGTGTGTCCGTCTTGCGGGCAGGAGAGACCATGGAGCCCGCCCTGAGGGCCGTGTGCAAGGACGTCCGCATCGGCAAGATCCTCATCCAGACCAACCTTGACTCAGGCGAACCCGAGGTAGACAAAACCCCTAATCTGGTTCATTAATAGGATGTAATAGCATGTATATGTGCTGTCCTTTTTCATTTATTTAAATTTAAAGAATCACAACAAACAAAAATGAAAATATTTAAAAAAAAATTTCTCCACGTGATGTGTGTCTCCCTGGTAACTACCCATCCTGCATTTGTAACCATGGTAACCTGTCTCCATCTCTCTGGCCTCTCCAGCTGCATTACCTGCGTCTGCCCAAAGACATCAGTGAAGATCATGTCATCCTAATGGACAGCACCGTGTCTACTGGCGCCGCCGCCATGATGGCAGTACGAGTCCTTCTGGTGGGTGGAAATTAGCGTCCTTCTTCTTGAGTAAGATAACAGTATCAACCCTCGCCTGAAGGGCAGTCACATGTGCTTTATTGCTCATCAATATTGCTATTGATCTGAAGGCTTTGGTTTGAGCCAGTAGCCTGTCATGCATTAATTATCCCTCCGTAAGTGATTAAGCAGCCATTGAGGTTGTCGTCAGGATGTGTGTTTCTGAGCAGGATCACGAAGTGCAGGAGGATAACATTGTGCTGGTGTCGCTGCTCATGGCTGAGCTGGGCGTGCACTCGGTAGCCTACGCCTTCCCAAAGGTCAAAATCATCACCACCGCTGTGGACAAGAGCCTGGATGACTTTTTACATGTAATTCCTGGTATTGGTACGTCATTATATCGCATTTATTCAGTCTTTTGTGTAACTGTACTCCAAAATCAGAGTGTATGAGACCCAGTTTGTGAAGGTGATTAAATTCAGCATTAAACATTTCTTTTGGGGGTGTGTTGGTGTTCGGTAGGAAACAAAATCTCAAACACTTTATTGCAGAGGATAAAATCATTCAACATCTGTGTCTGTAGCTGACAGATAAAGTTATTTCATTTTCCATCGGTTTCTAATTTTAGAGTTGTTTCCCTGCAGTGTTGAAGAGAACCAATATACATTAAATATACCAGCCTGTTGTCTGCACATATAAATAATGACCTAATTGAGTGTCATTTTCTAACATTAATTCAGGTTATTCAGCAGATAAAACTATGCCTTTCTGTGAATCAATCAGAAGAGATTTAGGGAAAAACACATTTTGAAGAAAATGTCCGACCATTTGTTTTTTCCCAGCTTTTCAGTTGTTTTTTTAAATCCCTGTTCTGTGTTTTCAGGGGACTTCGGGGACCGATACTTTGGGACAGACGGCTGCGACGGATGGAGCGATGAGGAGGACAGTGAACAGCCATCGTACTGACGCAAACATCTGTGAGCCTTGGTCAATGAAAGACAAAACTACTACTTGAATACTTCTACTATCGTGTGTCCTCCTCTTCAGGCACTGACCAGCAAAACTATTGTTTTTTTCACTTTTTGTGTACCGTCAGTGAAATTCTGTACTCTTTTACACCAAATTGTATGTGTGTGTGTGTGTGTGTGTATAAGGGATTTTTATAACTCATCACAGGTACTTTCCTACTTCCAGGATTAATTCGACACAGAGGTAAAGCATTGGAATTACCATTTAGGAATATTTGATAATGCACATTCGTATATACTCATGGATTTTCATCAGGATTGCACTGCCAGCAGTTTGTTCACTAACCATATGTGCACAATCCATCCTCAGTTGTTGGTAAATACATTATCTACTGTACCTTCAATTTACAATTTCATCCCTACAAAACTAAGTAGGTACTTGTCTTGTAGTACCACTTCGTTCCTCAAGAGGCAACACCGTAGCTACTCTGCAGCTCGTCACTGGGTTTTACCAGATATGCACCTACACTCGCTGTTATCCCTCTGCCACAGGGAAACTGGGACGATTCCTGAGCTCAAGCGATCCAGACTAACTGATTTATAGATGACCTGCTCTTTCAGTGTCTAACCAAAGTGTGTGGCTGTATGTGAAAATTGGAACATAAATCGACTGGTTTCAACTTAAGCTAATGTAAAAATGTGGCTTTCCTTGACTTTAACAGTGGAACGTCACCAAAAATGGCTGGTAATATGCTGCCCCCTACTGATTTGGAGTGTTAAACATGAAGCATTAGCTTGTTTATTCTGGTTGAGAGTTGAACATTTACAAAAACCTTAAAATTAGTCAGCGCTTTGTGAAATGCAAATATATGCAGTGCTCAAAACCAAGAAATGTATAAAAGGAAGTCGGTGATCCCTCTAAATCTGTAAGCAAAAAAAAAGCAAAAAACATACCTTCCATCCATTTTCTTGTTAAACATCCTGTTAAGGGTCGCGCGGGGGGGGCTGGAGCCTATCCCAGCCTCCAAGCGAGAGGCGGGGTTCACCCTGGACAGGTCCCCAGTCCATCGCAGGGCCAACACATAGACAGACAACCATTCACACTCACAGCCACACCTACAGTCAATTTAGAGTCTGGATTATCCTCGTCCCCTCTTGATGTCTTTGGACTGTGGGAGGAAGCTGGAGTACCAGAGAGAACCCACACAGGAACAGGGAGAACATGCAGACTCCACACAGAAAGACCCCGTGCTCAAGTTGGGGCTCAAACCTGGAACCTTCTTGCTGTGAGGCGATGGTGCTGACCACTGCACCACCGGGCTGCTGCAAAAAATATTATTGGAGATTTTTTTTAAAGCATATGAAAGTTTCCACAGTTTTGGTTTTAAATGGCACTTCAATAGTGTCCATCTAACATTATGACCAAAAGTCTCTTTATTCTTGATTCTGAAGACCTACTAGCAACTGAGTGTTACTTTAATCATTTGTTTTTATTTATTGTGTAACTGTTACACCTGGCAGTTCCCTAGTAACAACTCAGTTCTGTCTAAGGGCGAGTGTCTATGCTGCAACCTGTTTAAATCTTGATTCACAAATCTCCAAAATCAGACCTGTATCTGATTCAGGACCACAAATGGAAGTGGAGCAAATTAGATGTCAGAAAATTTAAATTGGGTATTGGGTATAAATTGTGCTGTTGCACTTTGTTTTGTGACAAAACAGTCCAGAGCTGCATATGAGCTATACACATCAATCAGGTTTGAGCCATCATCAGCGTTTGGTGAAACCATAGTTAAAAAAAAAAAATGCCCCTTATTGCAATTCATGCATACTTGAAAGCTGTAATAAGACGTTCTATGTGACATGACAAACACCAGCATTCATCAGACATTTGATATTATAGACAGGTAAAGGTACGTGAATGAATCTTAAGTTTAGTGTACAAGAAAACCTTGGTAGTTTAGTTATTTTTACAATGCCACTCTCTACCTCTTCTGCAGCTGTTGACATTTGCTGCCACTTAGTTTTTATTTCTTTATCATCAATGTCCGCTCACAGATGGTAACATGCTTCTGAATCTTCCTCAGGCCCCTCTGACTCTCAGGGTTCAGATCCAGGCCTTGTGATGCAATATGAGGCCTGCAGGGGTCAGTGTAGCTCACATTTATCTTCTCCCAGAGTGATTTATAGTGAGTCTCTTTGAGGGATCAGTGTGTCTTTACAGTACAGAAGAAAGAGCTTTTAAAGCTACATGTGGAAGCGGCTTGTGATTTGATGTAATGAATGTAAACGGTGTAGTTTCAGACCTTATTGAATGAGCTGGTGCAGAATGCAGTGTGTTCATCATAATGAGAATGTAATTTCAGGGTTACAAAATGATCAGTAAAAACCTCCAGCTTCCCAGTTTGTTGTGTTCACACACCAAACACGAACACACCTCTGGATCCCTGCGCTGCTAATAACCATTCCCCCGCCAGCTTGTGACCTTATGCTCAGTATTATCCCTTTGCTCTGATCGCGTGTCAATGAATCAGACTCTCATTCATGTTTATTCAGTCATTCATACCTCTCACAGTGCCATCAACACACCACATAAGCTGTGAATCTTTACACCTCCAGCGTGTCCTGCTCCTACAAGCTTGTTTTGGGTTGTTTTTGCGCGTTAGCTCCTCGCTGAGGGGGTGACACTGTGATCACGGATGTCATACGACTCACGCTGTATCCTCCAAGACAGCAGAAGACTCACTCGCCCATGTGACTACTGCCTCAAGGTTAACCTGTTACCATGGAGACAAGCCCGCCAATGAAAATTCAGCAGACGGTTGCGATGTTGACTGCAAGCTTTTTGTTTTAAGGGGTGACCTATTTTCCCCTCCCCTCCACAGCTACTCAGACCCCACTACTCGGGCACACGTGCACATACACACAGATAAAAAAAACATGGGAAGGCTACTCTCTCTTTCTCTCTCTCTCTCTCTCTCTCAAACACACACTCACACTTACACACATACTCGTACTCCATGTGAAATGAGGTTGTAAGGTTTTGCACAGACGCTGGGGTGGGATGAAAGAAGCAAGCAGCTATAAATATAAAATAATACATGAAAAAAAAATTGATTGCTTTGTCCCTGCTTTAGCATTTAAGATTTTCTTTCCTTTGATAAGACTGAAGACATGAAGCTTTTCAGATCAGAAATGTTAAAATTAGAAGTCTTTGATCCCTCTAGCAGATGGCAAACTCTTTTGACTTATATTTAATAGAAAGTCGTCACCAGCATCACTCAGCAAATCCTGCTCTTTCCATTTTAATAACCGAGACTATGAGATAAAACATCTGTTTTTTTTAAAGTGCCACTTTATTACAAAAGTATAAACTTGACTGACATTTCATGAATAGTAATCTTGATATAAAACATTACAATCTTTTGCACTTAGCACTTAATTACACGCGTTTTGAGTACAAGACCCTGTAGTCTGAATAGCAAACACAACATTAGCTGCCACATTTAACTTAGCTGGGCTTTCCAAGAACACACCGTAGCTTCATGGCTTCAAAAACAACAAACAGAACACACTGAAATTTACATTGCAGCTGTTTTGCAGTTTGTGTCACAAGATAAGTCATTCCATAACACAATTAAACATAATAGAAAAAGATAGATTTCTTGACACTGATGATATATTTATTATTCTTTCTCTTTTGTAATGTACATACACGTTGCATCAACATACAGTATAATCACATTGTTTGCTCGGGATATTTGGTCAAATGGAGTCGCCGTCATTGTCCAGCATTCCGATGTAATTTTGTTTGTGTTATCCTCTCCTGCTTAGCTTCACATTTTTGTGATTTCTGCAATATTTTAACACTGATAACAGAGAGAGTGATCCATGACGGATGAGACATGACGTTAGCTAATACACATCAGCTCTACTGTACTTTCCAAGCTGCACTATGGGGAAACCCAAGCAGATTCATATGATCACAAGGCGGGGACGATGTTGATGAACGGTCCACTGACGTGAGTGAGGACTGAGCAGAAGGGGGTGGCGGGCGAGGGGGGTGGGGACAGGGCCGGGGTTGATCAAACTGTCTCCACCTTTAGGACGTCAGTTCTCTTGTTTCATCTGTACTCATTGTGTTGCAGGCGCACGAGCAGAGAAAACGAACGCTCCTCCCTGCAGCACAGAGTCCCATTAGGCCAGACACACCTTTAATCTAACTGGCGTTGTGCTATACGGAGAAATAAAGCAACACACTAAAAAAATAAACAACCAACAATGGAAATAAAAAACATTCATATAGGTACCACTTGACAGTGCTAGATTTTTTGTCTTTTTTTTCTGTTTTTTTTTTTTTTTTTTTTAAGCATGCAACTTGTAGCAGGCAAAGTGCAGAAACAGGATCAACAAAGTAAAACAGCTCATTTACAGACAGCAGTGGAGACAGTGTTCAGTCCATGTCAGATGTAACAAAGGAGGGAAGTATCCGGCCAGTTTTTGAACATGAAAATGATCTAAATTCTTCTCAGCTTTTAGGAGGAATGCAAAATGTGTGCAATTTTTGTTGTTGTTGTCGTTAGAATGCTCTCATAATTGTTTCTCTTGGTCCCTGAGCTTTCAAGTATTTTGATTAGTAATTCATTCCTTAATATCATTTAAATTCCGTCCTGAATCACATCTTGACCAACTACAGGGAAGGCCTGTTCATGACAGACTAAGTGCTACCAGAGATTTAACACAATTCTGTGCCTTTTCCCCAAATAAATAACTATTTTACCCGCTAGAATTGAGGAAGAATTTAGGCTTTTTACTCTATTGTGCTTTGCACGTGTATCAATAAAATAGTGCTACTGTTACCTACTGATTGCTCTGCAATGGTCTTGTGCTCATGTATTATTCTCTACCTTTGGATTCCTTATAAGGTTGTTAGATTGGCGTTGTATTTAGCCCCGGTCATAACAGATAAACATTAGTGCCTTAAGGCCTCTGAAGCCTGCGAAGGCATGACGTTATGACTTGGATGTAAACAGTATGTGTGGGTGAGCATGACAGGGGCTCAGCCGTCACTCCTGGTGGGGTTAGCTCAGCTCCTTTAGTTGGAAGGGTAGTGGTCACAGTGCAGCAGCCTCAGAGCCCTGTTACGTACATCTCCATTCCATCGTTGAAAGTGAAGATGGTGGTGGTGCTGGAGGTGGTGGAGCCCTGCTTCAGGTCGCCAATGCTCTCGTACAGGTTCTCCCCTGGCAACAGCAGGGCTTTGGCAGGCAGGTGCTGCAACTTGGGGTTCTGCTGCGTCGGAGGTGGCGGCGGGGGCTGCTGCTGCTGCAAAGGCTGCTGGGCTTTCTTCCTCCTCGGCCGCAGGGTGGCACATGTGTTGGGGGGTCTCTCTCGCCTCCAGCCTCCTCCTTCCATGTTGTCGTAAGCTGGATCACACTCCTCTGTCCCGAAGGACTCATAGCAGTGATCATCAAGGGACCCTCCAATAGCTTTGCCCTCCTGAGGGGCCCAGGTCTGGGGTTTGACTACTACACTAAACCCCCCATCGCGGTCTCGGTCCCGGTCACCACGACCCAAGGTCCGGAAGCCAGGATTGGCTGGGGGAGACCCGGGCACAGCTCTCTTCTTCTTTCCTGGTTTACACACCTTTGAGTACATCTCAGCCACCTGCAACCCAACAACATGTTCGCTGATTATCGATCGAAAAAAGGAGACGTTTGCTTTTTTTGCCTGGAGTTTGATAAGAAGATTGATTACCAGCCTCACGTCTGTCAGATGTGAAGCACTGTTAAAGCTAACAAACAACTAGCTTGGTTGAGTTCAAAGGCCACTGGAGCTTCGTTTTTACAGACACCAAAACAGCTTTGATCTTCTCCTTTAACTCTTGACAAGAATAAGCATATTTCCCCAAATCTTATTCCGGAGTCATTGATCTCATAACAGGTTCATGAGCACAAATGAGTTCATCCAAGATCATTTATCAAAGATACAAATGAATTCAGTTGTATAAAAAGCAGAGCAATGTACTTTTGATGTTTTCAGCCTCCGTGAAAACACTCTCCCAAAAGGAATAAATAGTTTTAACTCCAATTTGTGTGTCTCATGTGTTACAAACCAACAGAAGACTTGGAGTCTGTGTGTGTGGGTGTGGGTGTGGGTGTGTGTGTTGCCAGGGTGAGGGGGGAATGAAGAAGAACCCATCGCATTTGGGAGTGGTCTGTTTACCATAGTGAAAACTGCATTTAAAAAAAAAGGGTTTGGTTTTGTTGCTGTGGTGGAGGTGTGTGCTCTCTGAATGCTTTCCAGTTAATTATGAGGATCTGACACCAAAAAAATGCTTAGCACTGTGACCCAAGCTCCAAACTGATGCTAATTTACATCCATATAAGTGAGATAAAACTTTACTTTTTGCTAGAACAAACAGATTGAAGCTATTTAATTACAAATTCATAAATTACAGTGACTTAACAAATGTAGTAAATGATGCAGGTTTTTGTTCGAGTGTGTGTACTCACTGCAGCAGCAGACGGTTGTATATTCTCCACAGTGTGAGCACCCAACGGGCCCAGGGCCTTATTTTGGAGCAAGATGATGTCTTCATCCTCCGGAGGCTTCCAGATGTACTGCTCTCCATTGCCCATAAACATCACTTCCTGTCATCGCAACAGCAAATGGCATTTAGGTCTCATGATCATGCATGTACTCATAAATGCTGGACAGTAAAATGAGTTTGAATACTAGAAAAAAAAATTAGAAACAGAAAAAAAACCTGACATCAGAAATGTACTTGATGTATTTCATTGAGTCGTAAATATTTTCCCTAGAAGGTGGAACTTGCAACACGAGGCGGAGCCATGTGCTTATATTCTGGATGACTCAGTTTCAGCATCTTGTGGCAAAGTCAGCGATGAGCAGCTCCACCGGCAGCCTGCGTACACATGTAATCCCGTGAACTGTTCGTGTTGCTAAACTCAGGTCACATCAGATAGAGCAACCCCGCTGACCTCACACGGGGCAGCAAATGGTCTCCCACTGTCACCTGGAGGGGAGCATGCAGCCTTACATCCACAGCCAGAGCAGACAGTCCGCATTTGCTTGAGCTGCAGCAAACATATGGAGGAGGTGATATGCTGAGAGCAGTAATTCTCCGCTATCACAGACAACTCCTGGACAGATGAACACCGCACGCTGCCCAACGCAATTCTATAAAAGTGCTAATACATCACAACACTGTGCATGATGTAGGCGAGTGCAGGAAAAACTGCAACATTTGCACGTTTCCCCCTGTGCAACATCTCCTGGTAGCTAAAGCTGGTCGACAAACCAAAAGTTACAGTCATACTGATGACGGCAACAACAGAGACGTCAGAGGGGCCCGATGGATCACCGAAAGACACAAACATCCCCCGTTGATGCTCAAGACATCAGCTCAGTTTTTATTATCTATCGGCGACGACCTTATGCCGCCCCAGTCAGGTCCCTGGGGGACCAATCCTGACCTCTCTGTGAACCCACTCCCCTTCTTGTCTTCCTTATCTTCTTAAACTGACCACCTTATTTTCTTTTTTTTTCCTGAGTAGCATCACTGCAAATCTATAAATCCTGTAGTTGCATCTTAAATATCATGTTTTATTTTAAGGGAGTCCATCCCCATCATTTCAATCCATCAAATCGATGCAAAAAAAAAAAAAAACAGAAATCATTTTACATGAACATAAATGATGCCCTTTCCACTGTTTTCTAATCTCTTCCCCTCCAAAAATGATCTAAATTTTTTTTTAAAAAATGGATCTAATCGGATTATTCCCCTGAGATGGGCTGTTATAAAGATTATGACCAACTCGTGTAACAAATTCTGTTAAAAAAAATTTCACTGTAGATTAAAAAAATAAATTAAACCTTAAAAAGGAACAGTTGAAGTCATTTTGGTAAAGTTCCCTGATTAAAAATGCAGAGGCTACATTATTCTGACATGTCTAAAAGTGAGGCTGAATCCATGACATAGTTAGCTTAGCTTATCATAAACTGCATAGAAACAGCAAGCCTGCTGCTGTAAAAGAAAAAGAACCTTGTGCCTTGTCGCACCTGTAAAGTTCAGTAACTAACATGATATCTGTACAAATCCAGAAGGCTAAAACTTTTGATAGTGTTCTTACAGATATTTACCATGGATCTATTTTCTCTCAGGATGTAGCATTTTCCTGAACTATTGTCATCACTGGGAGGTTGCCGGGCAACCAGCCAGTGTTCCTTTTCTTTTTCCCAGTTTTGAACAGACCCAGGCTAAATGTATACACTTGCCTCCGGTCTTAATGCTAAGCTAAGCTAATCACAAGAGGGATTTTGGTCTTCTTATCTGAGATTTGGCAAGAAAGTGAACAAATGTGTTTCCAAAAATATAAAGTTAAATGTGAGGAAGGACAGCACAGTGTTGCAAGAAGGTTCTGGCTTTGAACCTGCAACTGAGGGTGAATGGTTGTCTGTCTTGATAGGTCGGCCCTGTGATTGACAGGCAGTCTGTCGAAGACAAGCCCCACCATTTTCCCAATTCAAGCTTGGATTGGCTCAGTCAATAATGGATGGATGCGAACATTTATCGGTACTAACCTTTGGAAATGAGGGAACATTGAAGGCCTCCATATTTCTACGGGGCAGCTTTGTGCTGTGGGGGTGTGGTGGAGGAGGGGCAGGATGTGAAGGGGGGGCGTGTCGTGGCGGTGGTGCCGGTGGCTCCCCCATATCAGTCCCGCTATCCCTCTTTTGAGGTGCTTTGTCGGCCTTCCTCAGCTTCCTGACACAGGCATACTCCGCTGTCTCCGGAGGGTGGGGTGGAGACATGACCTGGGCTTCGGGTTCAGGAAGCCCACCTTCCACATCCCCATCTGGATCTGGTGGGGCCGGAGTGTTGGCAGGGACAGCCGGAGGGGCCGGAGTGTCCGTTTGCCCCGCCCTGCCTACCATGGCGTAGAGGGCATCATCAGTCCGTGTGGTGGAAGAGCGGCGACCCACTTCAGAGTATGTGTGCTCTCCATCCTCACCAGTCCCAGAAGGAATCTGGGGAAGCTGCCTGCCTTGAGAGGGAAGGTCAGAGTTAGACCTGCCAGAAGCACCAAGGTCCATTCATGCTGCCACGACAGCCTACATCAGACAACAGGCAGAATTCACGTCTTCTCCTCCGACCGAATACAAGTAAATCTCTTGCTGAAGAGAGAAAAGCTGGAGCTGACAGGAAACTGGGAACTGTCTTAGATGTTTGAGAATATGCATCCAAATTGGCTTCATTCCACTACAGTGGAAGCAGGACAAGTATGAAGCAGCACATATGCTTATATTTTCCTCAAACCCTCTCAGGCTACTGTCACAGCGCCCACAAACACACATCCCTGTTGACTATCAGCGATGGAGCTCCACGATTTGTCTTGGCTCTCTGCTTTCTGTCTTTGAGCGGGTGAAAGAAGGCTTTAAATCTGATCTGAGTTCTGTTTTAGACAAAATTTATGCACTAACATGTCTGCAAGTATTTTTTTTTACAGAAAGGAAAATGGGTGGGGAAAATGTACAAATATATACAAATGCTGGACATTTAATGAAATCACTGCGGTGGAGGGTGAAGCTGCATCAAAACACAACTGATTTGCTTTTATTTATTTACTTGTTATGCTGTTAAATTTTCCAGATTATTTTTGAATTCTGCCATTTCATGGACTGTTGTGTCACAGAGAGCTAAAAATCTTTAATCTTGTTGATTTTCATGCTCTCAAGATCACATGCTGCC
Source organism: Aulostomus chinensis (assembly GCF_037954235.1). NCBI lineage: Eukaryota > Metazoa > Chordata > Actinopteri > Syngnathiformes > Aulostomidae > Aulostomus > Aulostomus chinensis. The sequence continues at coordinate 6,024,598 of NC_141328.1, read as the reverse complement.
CATGTAATTGTGGAATATTTTTACACCAATTCCTGCATATCTATATATATCTATATCTATATCTATATCTATATCTATATCTATATCTATCTATCTATATATCTATATATCTATATATATATATATATATATATATATATATATATATATATATATATATATATATATATATATATAAAAGCTTTGTCATGCAGCAAAAACCAGACCCAGCTGTTTAGTGCCCAGAGGGTTTACACTTTGGGGATATGAGGTTTTCACCTGACGACAGTGAAGTGCAGCTCCAAGTGCACGAGTGAGGATTTGTATGTGAAAGTTGCACTCACTTTTGCCATTGCAGTTCATCTTGTTCATCTCGGTGTCAGATTTACTGATGGACCGCAGCTTTGACTGCTTGAGTATACCCTGGCAACACACACACACACACACACACACACACACACACACACACACACACACACACACACACACACACACACACACACACACACACACAGGGCCAGTTAAACACTAATTAAGACTGAAGAGGTGTCCTCTGAATGATATTGTTCCCTGGGGAATTACGATGCTTCAGCTACCTCTGCTGCATTACAAACAAAACAACAAAACTGCGTTGTCTAATACCCACCATGTCCATAAGACGATGTTTTCCACCCTCGCTGGGGACATTGTGTGTCTTTCCCTTCCTGTGGCAACAACAGAACCACACTGTCAGACACTTGTGCACTTGTGTGTGTTTGTTTGTTACTGAGTCACTGTCCATGTGTATCTGAGTCATCTAATAACAACGTGTGAAGAGATTCATATTAAGAGCAAATTAATGGGTCTCTACATGATTGGATCCGTGTGTGTGTGTGTGTGTGTGTGTGTGTTTTGTCATACATGCAAGCATGTATGTGGCTCACCTCTGGCAGCCCACACAGAGCACCACGATGAGGATCGTAACAACAAAGGCTGAGGCAGCAGCGATAGCACCCAGCAGCAGGACCTTGCCGTAGGGAGGAGCCGTGAAGTTCAGCCCGTCCTGCATGGAGGCCATGTGGGAGCGCTGGCGCTCACTTGCTCTCACACACTCACACTCTCACCCTCACGCTCATCCACGCAGGGAAGTGCCTCGGTCTCACTGGGATCTGCAGTGAGAGGGAGCACAGGGCTTCTTAATTACAGATTTATCTGCGCAACATTAAGAGGGTTAACAAAGAAGTAAAATATCCACGGAGCAGAGACATCAGCCGTTTAAGAAGCAGTGAGAATTCCTGTCCAGGGCCGGAACAGTGAAGTGAACAGACATTATGCCTCCGGCAGGTGCTTCTGCTCTACCTTGTTTGAGGGATTATTGAGCTTTCTGTGTCACACTTACACAGACATCAACAGCATACCTGCTCACCAACAAGGATTTTCAGGTATATAGGTCTTAGTGGTGTAATGGTGAACTTGTCACTACAGCAATCCAGCGATTATACATTTAACAACTCATATGCCAGTGTATCAGGCACCGCTGGATAAAACAAACGCAGTATAATACAACAACCCTGCAAACAACTCTCCCTTAATGAGCGATATATTGTTCCGTTTTAATTGAATCTGCTCGAGCAAAGGGGCTGAATTATTTCAACTGTCATTTTTGTGCTGCTGTGGGACCGTGAAAAAAGTGCACATTTAAACTCCTTTTGATTTTGCCTTTATAAACCATAATATGACATATTGCATGATTCATTTAGGGTTGTTTTTTTTTTTCCTAATTGACATATTCATCACCAAATCAAGGTACATAGTAATTTGATTTGATCCCAGGGATTAAAATAAAGCAACTCTCACCAACAGATCCAACAAAAACTCAATGTTATGATCCTCATGAAGGGTTCAAGATTCAAGAAATCCTCACTGTTTAATAAAAACACGATATTTTCCTTTGACGGAGCCAAAAATACACATTTAAACTTATTCGAATTTAAAAACACAGTTAAAAACAGCACCTGAAAAGAACACCTTTAATACACATCCAAAACACAGAAATACTTATTACTGTTGCTCTCTTATATTAAACTACAATATCTACAATAATACATAGTGTGCCAACACTTGAAAGGAAATCACTTAAAACTAGATGGCACTTGGAGAGCACCTGCTTTTATTGAGTCAACGTCAGACAAAACCCGATGTAAAAAAAAATACGATGTTTAACACAACTGCCCTGAAATTGAATGTGCTCTTCTGGGCTCATGCTGCACAGCCCAACCAAGTTTGGTGAAACTCTGCCTCACAGTTTTGGTGTAATCCAGCTATCAGTCAGATGTAGAGGCTCATATCACGTCTTTGGATGGGAGTAAATATAGTGCAAACAATTGTAACACATCTACTGTGATGCACTCTGGGATGTTTTTTTTTGGCATATATATGTTGGACATACTGAGTTTCATATGCTGAGATTATTACATATTGAGAAGGTACGATGTCTGAATCCGCCAGCTGGCAGAATGACACAAACCAGGGAAGTATGAAAGCAGCAGAGGGAGCAGGCGAGCGTCCTCCTTCTCTAAACCATTTTGCTAGCCAGACAGTTTCGCATTTGGCAGCGTAACATGTTTTGAATAAAAAAATATCAAGCTACGATAAAAAGAAAGACTATTATAATCTCTGTCATATCACGCCATCTGTCCATTGTGACTGTGTTTTCATGCGTTTATTGGCTCATTGTCTCTTGTCCATCAGCAAACCCAGACTGAATGACAGACTGCAGGAAACATACCGCCTCAGTCCTGTTGCACTGAAGTTTCAAGACATCATGGTTGTATCCATTCAAATGCTTCTATTTATTCAGCTTACAACTTGACTTTCCTTCCAAATAAAACACACTATGACGGATGCTGTCTTGTTGACAAAGTCTCTGTAAAGTTTGTGTATCTGCATCAACTCCCTCGTGATCAAATCTGTCATTTTAAACAATGTGTTCTGTTATTGGATTTCTCACAGATGTTTTTCCTCCTTCCTCACCACCCAAAACAGTTTGTAAGTGGTTTGGAGAAAGTTAGATGAGGCCTCAGACAAGTTCAGACCACATTCTGAGGTCAACGTGTTGTCCACAGCTGTCATATACCATGCTATCATCAAACGTAGCTCAGATTTAGCTTTAGCAGAAATGGTTGCGATCTGTAATGTAAGCAAAGCATCTTTCTCCTGATTTAAATCATCAGTTCAAGAATTAAAAAAAAAAAATCTAAATCAATCTAGTTATTTGCCCCCCAAAAATTACATCAATTTCTAGATGCTCACTGAAACTACAAATAAATCGAAGTGATGAGCAAGATTTTACATTTTATTTTTTTTAATTCTTCCTTATGCAAAGGGAATGCACGATATTGCAGGAAAAACAGCCCACTGTTATGTTACGATATGGCCCAGCACTCTTGGTGATCCACACAGAGATGTGACACGCAGACTCGGCAGCATCATTCGCTGCTTTCACACTGAGATTCTGCAATAGATGCCATAAATGGCTCCAGTATCATTACACCGCGCTCGTTAAACCGAAACCAAAACTAGCGTAACACTGTCGTAGCTTGTGATTTTAGAAAACCAATGACAAGTAAACTCCAAGAGTTGTTCCAGCTGTCCCTTTTACTCATCTATTAGGCGCTACACTGCTGCTGCAGGCTCAGTGGCAGTACAATCTGTTCCCTGCATTCAGTCACCGTGTACTTTTTATACTGACGGTGAAGTGTAACAGTGGCGTAATATTACTGCCTTAAAAAAAAAAAAAAAAAGCCATGCAAAAGAAGGCTACCGAGTCCAGTCGGATCTTCCTCTCCTTGGATAAATTTGGACGAGTTTTGCAAAACATACAGTTGCTATATTTAAACCCAAGTGGGACAAAGTTGATCTGAACATAAAAGATTCTCTGGAGTCTGAAAGTCAGTGAGGCAAGTTTCTATTTTCATCTGTCTGCATTCTCAGAATATTCTGCTCCAAATCGCAACAAAATCCAGAGGAACTGTGTCACATTTTTACTCTATGTAACCTCCACTAGCGGTTCCTAATCTGGGGGTCTGGACCCTGATGAGGTGTTGCTCATAAACAGCATCAACAGGAGAGAAGATGAAAATATCCTACCACATAAACACATTTTGATTTTTTCTTTACTTGTCTTACTTGATTGAATTGCTGGATAACTTCACTATCATTATCCGTCTATCATTAAATACACATAACAAAAGTTGAGGAGCCACATGAAAACGTCCCTCGAGGAGGAGTTTGGGTGGCTGTCCGTGTCCTAAACCTCTAACCACATCACCTCCAAATGTTTTGTACTTCAAATCTGAACTGATCTTTGGCCGCTGAGAATGAAAATACTTTGATACATTACAGAACGCACCAGAGACTCACAAGGACTCCAGTCAAATAGGTGTCTGTAAATGTGTTTTTACCAGTAAACTGTGAAACTAAGTTGTAATTGATTGACGATAAAAGTCCCATTTACCGGCCAGTGAAAACGTGTGGAGCAGCTGCAGGAAGTTTAGTGTCAACACCAGTTAACATGAGTTACACCTACATGAGCAGTAGAGGCTCACCAGAGATCGCTGTGTTGGTGTTTCCTTCAACATAACGAATGCCTGGAGGTTAATTCTGATGTCTTAGGAACCACATCAACATGATTATTTAAGATTGTGGAGACAAACATAGATCAGATGGAAACTAGAACTACAGTATTTACATGACAGCGAGGTTGACCACCTCAAGCTTTTCAGTTCGTCTGTAAATCCCAGCGGGCGTTTGTAGCAAAATGCTTGAAATTTTTCAAGGCATCCCTGAGATATCATGGATGGATGGATGGATGGATGGATGTACAGGTAAACAAGCCATTGAGTGCCATCATCATAACACAGAAGCTGCAGAACACCTGAATGAAAACTCAAGAGTTTCATGGTTTAAAAGAATACATTATGCATGTGATTTTTCTGTTAGAGCAGCCGGATAAAGATATAAATAAGTTCACTAGGCTCTCAACTGTGGAAATTTTACACTTTTGAGGTCATTTGCATTTCTGTTAATAGCTCCAGCCACGACAGCATGAAATCTAATTTGCGCCAAATTTTATATGCAGACAACAATGATTCACTTTCTGCAACCTTAAGATTCAGGGAGATCTGAATAGACGACTGCTTTGATTTCAAAATTAGCATTATTACAGTTTCTAACTACATCATATTTCCAACCATGTATATCCAACATAATTGCACGCAGGGATGGCAGTAGCAAATGTGTTCCCCCAGCATGTCTCACAAAGACCTTTGGTGTATTTTAACACGCCAGCAAGCGTGTCAGTTTTGACAACTGTGACCTGCTTTTAACACAACCGATCCCTCCTCCGTGCTCCACCTTAACCAGAACACTTCCTGAGTAGTCGGGAATATTAGGATGGGTGTTAACTATGCATCTCTGAGGCACTGATCATTTAGTGTCAGTGTGATTAAATCTACTTGTGATTTAACAACAGAGCCCAACAGAGAAGATGAAGAAGGTAATTAGAGAACGAGAGGGGAAAGGTGTAGGAGTAGAGGAGAAGAAAGGAGAGTGGAGGGGAGGAGGACATGCGTGGGAGTCCTCTCGCAGGTGTTTGAAGACGCTGAATGCAGATGATGAGAAGAGGCTGTCACATTTCCCGTCGAGGTTTCCTGGCCTTCCTCCCCTCCCCTGTCTCACTCAGCGTGTCCACACCTTCCCACCCATTCTTCTCCTCTCCCCCTATCCCCCTGCCTCCGCCTGCAGCGTTCAACCAGTGACGCCTCAGCACTGCAGTGTAATCTCTGGCCCGAGAGCTTCCTTGTCTGAGCCAACCAATTGGACGTAGCACTCAGAGCACAGTGAGAAATGGCCCTCACCGGCTGCTTCCCTGCTAAACAAAGCCACAGAGCCCCCCCCCCCCCCCCCCCCCGGCATTCAGGGTGCTCATTACAAACTACTAGCTCTTCCTCAAATACCTGCAGGTGCAGATGTTGTCCTGACTGTGTATCACAGGCCACAAGGCGACTTACGCTGGGAAACTGAATCACCATCACTCATTCCAATCTGATTTACAGCCTCAATGTGCTTTTCTGGTCAATGGAAATATACGTGCATGAAGAGCAGTCTTTACCTTTGGGATCAGAATGTATCAGAAAATATCATGCAAGCAGGCAGAAGGAAGATGGAGGGGTTTCCCCTTAGTCTTCCGTACATACTATACATATAAATATATTCTCCTCTGGTATCAGTGTGAAGCATGTTCTCACCTAACTGCTTAAAAAAGTAATGCACAATTATTTGTGTATGATGCTGCGATTTGAGATGTGCCTGTGTAGCAGTGGCCTGCAGGCAGCCAACACCTTCAGACACGTGCTGTGACAGACACTAGTGCCCGGGGGTTTTGGCTTCCCATGCCGTGGTCATGAGGTCAAGGCCAGTGTGGGACTGTGCTTGTCTACATACCACAGCTTAAACCTGTTCAAACCCCTGCAGTCAGAACCTCAAGCTAAATGCCAGATATCACATGGAAATGTGAAGTGTGACAACAGGGTGGTGAAGGTCTGGTTACGTTAAAGCACAAAAAATAAATAAATTCCAACATCTGGCGTTCTGTCAGAAACATGGCTGCAAATGTCACAACATCTGGCTCCTGGTTCACAATTATTCTGGGTGCATACAAAATTGAATAGGAATGAACAGTGAATGAGGAGAGCCTCCACAAAGACGGCTCCAGGTACGGATCCGAGATCCGGAATGTGGTCCGGATCATATTTTCTTCATTTCATGTTTGCATTGGCTCTTGTGAATCTTGATTTAAATCCACGGGTCATTTTTCAAGATATTGTCTCAAAACTAGAGACAAATTCTAAGGGTTGGTTATCCAGAACACTATCCGGATCAGCTGTGGGAGCAGAACCCTTCTGTCTCCAAATAATATTCATCAGGCTGCCAGACTAAACCAAAATTGTTACACATGAAATTTTAAGGTATCTAACAGAATGTCAGTAATGAGTGCTCTGGGTATCGCCTATCAAGAACATCCCATGAGTGAGGCTAGAAAACATGAATGTTTTACCATCAATGGCCTGAAAGAGTCTTCTGGATCCAGAATATGATCCAGATTTCCTTTCAAAAGTAAAGCACCTGTGGCTTGAGGATTCTAACGAAAGAAATCATTGAAAACCGTCCGTTTATTTTTGACGTACCCTGCACAAACTTGTTGACCATAACCTCGGATGTAGCGAATGAAAGAACGAAATAATTGGTCACCGCAGCCACGTGATGGATGACTAAATGAGTGACAGCAGCAGATCACCTGTTGACTTGGATCTAATCTCATTAATTGAGAGCCTTTAAAGGAAGAGTGAAACATGCCGAGTGACACTTTTGGTCAATCAAACCTCATCAGACGCTATTTTATGGTCAAAATGCAACTGACGCGTAATTCCTTTCTCTAGAAATGCTCTTTACACAGCAGAGAAGACATGCATGTTTTTAGCTCGCAGCACCTGACGAGGCCATAAAGTCAACAAGGACTTACTGGTGTAATCCTCATAAAAATAGAAAACATTTAGCCCTCACAATCAATACCGGTGGGATTTTATTTTCTAGGAGCATGCCCCGTATTTACATGTGTGCTCATCATTAATATTATTGGAGCTCCTTTCAGCCGGCGAGCGGTGGCCTCTCTGCCAATCTGCTCAGGTTTTGATAAACCACCTGGGAGCTCATGTGGAGCAAAAACCTCACCCTCTGTGTGACACAAATAACAGCAATGTGTGTGAGTTGGGGGGGGAGAGGGAGAGAGAGGGAGAGAGAGAGAGAGAGAGAGAGAGAGAGAGAGAGAGAGAGAGAGAGAGAGATGGAGGGGGGCTGCTATTGTGTGAGAATGTGAATTAGGTCAAATGTTTGCTTGCAACAACGATTAACCATGCCCCTGTGAGGAAGAACGCCGTGTGGAAGAGGCTCTGTCTTTATCTGTGCTACGCTGCCTCTCACACAAACGCCGTCTGACACTATTTGTCTAATTTGTAAAAATATCAAGGATTTCTGGTGATCACATCCTTTCCAGCAGCTTTGGCAAAGTGAAGGACCTTGAAACAGGCTTCTGAACAACAACACAGATGCTGGAGGTTGAAAAGGATTCGTGTTTTCATACTATTCTTCCTTGTTCAAATCCTCCTTGAAAGGTTTGTGTATACATGTGGGGAGGCTGTATATGATGGCACCCACTCAGCAGGCATCAATCATTGCTTGGCTGCTGGCTCTGGGCTCTGTCACCTCAAACTGCAGTGATGCTGGTGACAACAGGTTACAAGCCAAGACACAGAAAAGGGTGGGAACAAGAATTGGAGAGCCTGTGCAGGTGGAAGCTATGGATGTAGAGAAAATTTTTAAAATGTCAGGGTGATGCAGTGTGCTTTTATCATGGTTTGTAAGTCTGTAGAGGAAGAGATTCTCCCCCTTTTCTTCTCCTCTAATCATCAAAGCGTTTCCGATTCATTTCCAGATCAAAGTGAGGATGGTAAAGGATGTCCCCGAGGTCAGCTGGCAACTTATACAGCAAAGCCCCACACACCCTATTTATGAGGGAGGGGAGTGTGTGTGTGTGTGTGTGTGTGTGTGTGTGTGTGTGTGTGTGTGTGTGTGTGTGTGTGTGTGCGTGTGGGGGGGGGGGGGCTGCAAACGTTAACGGAAACGTTAATTATCTTTATGCCTCACTGTCGGCAGGGATATTTCACGGGGAAACGCGTGATTGGACGGTGTTTGCGCCTTCCTCTCATCAAATCACAATGAAGTTCTCTGATCAAGCCGTTAATTTGGGGCTTTAATCAGAAAAAGACAATGCAGTAAGACCGAGGTGGTCGTACACGTGTGAAACGTTCATGACCAGAGGAGATGGAGACACATATGGCGAGCACAAAGAAAACAAGCCCCCCATGAATAAATGATCCTTTGTATCAGCTGAATCTATAGGCATATATGATGATGATGATGACCCCCCCCCCCTCCCCCCCTCCCCCCCTCCAGCATGTCACACGGCCACATTGCGCTATAGCATCCCTGTACTCACTGGGCTCAGAGGTTTGGGGAGGCGCAGCATCAACCCTGGTCGCTTCCTTCAGTTTCTGCCTCCGCTCGGACCTCCCTGCGAGCATAATCAATCACAGTTGATACCTCGTCTTTCTCGGGCTTCACCAAACAGTTATGCAGCATATTGCATGTGGCATCCTTCAGCGCCCGCTGACCCCGTGTGCGCCCCGTCCGCGCTCCTCTGCTCCCCAGCCAGAAGGGAGGCTGGGAAGACTCTAACCTGCCGCTGTATATCTCCGGTATGATCTCCAAGTGCCAGGTTCTCCTCCACGGTCCCTCAAGCCCCCTCCATCTCTACTCGCATCCCCTCGTTTCAGCTACCGTGCTTCCATGTGACACAGGCAAGGCTGGAGACCCCCCAATTATTATAAACGTGGCTTTTGATTCTAGCGTCATCCCTCGGAAAGGCTGGGAAGTGCGGCTTTAATCCAATGAATGGACTAATTCCGGTTGGGGAGGATTTCTCAGTCCGTGTGAAAAACCCTGACCAGGTGGAAAAGGTGCAAATATTTCGGTCCACATCTGCATATTAGAGAATAAAAATGGAGCACGAGTACAAGCAGTTAAAAGTGACGAATGCATGTTGAATTCGAACGGCTGAGTTCTTTTTATCTTAAACCTGCAGGAAGAGTTAGTCTGAGCAACACGTGACCCTCTTTGAAATTTACATTGGAACCAGACTGTAATTAATCGGATTAATTATGTGACCCAGAATGACCCTCTCTGAAAGAAAGTGGTCATAAATAATAGATAAATAATAGAAGTAAAAGGAAATAAGTATAATTTGAGTGTAAAGCAAATATTTCTGACAGGTTGTTGGCTGTGACCTAGTTTAAGACAGATCATAATGTCAAAATAAAATATAAAGTAGGACAGCAGTGCAATTTTTCTTTGGTGTATTAAACTTGCCATATCTCCCCACCTTTGAAGCCTGCAGCTCCGCCACTACTGCCGCCTACTGGTGTGTTCAGACTATTGTGGAAAACCAACCGCCTATCAGGGTGTAGAAGTCGGTGTTGCTGTATGAGGGTCAATCCATGCCACAGCGAGGGAGGGAGAAGCTGAGCAGTCACGGATGTGTAGTGAGTCTGTAGAGGGAGTACAGAAATTAGGAAATCTGCATCGATGATGTTGAAGTTGCTGCAGGAGGAAGGAAGCGTTTTGCCGCTCTTTCTATTTAGACTTTTAAGTCAGGTTCCTTTTTCTTTTAGAAACACATTTTGTATTTGATTTGAAACCAAATAATGGCTGTTAAACTTCTCTTTGACCATCGTTGCAGCAAAAAATAAAACCATGGTCATCTTGTGAATCCAGATTCCAACGGAATCACAGTTTGATTCAGTTTAAGTGAGAACAGAATTGGCAGCTGACCAAACACACTGTATTTTGTTCTAGAAGACAAGAGGTCGCAGGTAATTGTATCAAAACCATCAAAAATCACAACTGGGTTTGATTATGACGGCCCATTAATTTCCAGTGTGTCTGTGTTTCCGTAATTGATATCTTTTCAGTTTGATTTTCTAAAATAATGTAATTATAAAAGTTATGACAGCAAGTACAAGATGCTGCTGATGCTCCATTGTTGTTCTTATCAATATTACAGACAGAAAATGGCTTTAATTGCAAATCTTGTGTCAAATACACATCAGCTTGGGTTGTTGAAACCTTAATTAACCTCCTAAACTATGCTCTCCAACACATTTTTGAAAAATGACAAACATTTTCTCAGCCAAACATCTGTAAATATGTAGGAACTTGGTACATATTTTCACTGAAAACAGACACAGCACTTAGTTATAGAGAATGATCGATTCTCCAACACAGTTTCAAAAGGTATATTTATTAAGTGATGCTGATTGGTGGATGGCTGCTGACACCCGTAGTAAATCAGAAAGTCACTGCATCTATCACTGAAACCCGGAAGTACGATTACAAACAACATATTGTGTTATTGAAGATGGATGACACAACATATTTCAGGAGAACTATCACACAACAACAACTATTCAAAATTATTCGACTTCATTATTTCAACATCAGTTATTTCTGGAAAAAAAACCACACCCTCAAATGAATATAACCATTGTGCCGTTGTTAAAAATGATAAAGCGGCGAAATGTTTGTGGGAAAGCTGACAAATCTGAGCAGATCTGGTCTTTCAGGGCTCCCCCCGCACCGCTGGGTGGCACTAATCACCCCTCATATATCTACCCTCCCCCTTCTGCTGGTTTTCGCAGGGGGACCCTCCGTGTTTTCCTCATGACTTAAAGTGTTTCCTTGCGCGTTTGGCAATGGATGTGAAACCGCGGAGCTTTGGTCCTTGAGCTGGAGCCATTTTAAAATCTCCAGGGTTGTTTTTCACATCATCCGAGAGAGAAAGAGAGAGGAAATCATGGGCTGCTGCTCTGCCCGATGCATGCTGGTCCTCCTGTGTTGTCTGCAGTTGGTAAGATGTTTTTCTCTCACTGGTGATGCTTCGACATCGATGCTCATCTGCTCTAACACCTCTCCTCTTTCTCCTGCAAAAATGACACTTGATAGCAAATTACGGCGGTAAGATCATTGTAAATCTCTTCTTAAAGCTTAACAGCCATTTGAGGTGTTTTTTTTCTTAAGAAAGAAGAAAAAAGTTCCATTCTTGTTGTATAAGCCTTCCTTTATTTTCTTCTTAAAACTTCAACAATAGGCTACAATACTGCACCAAAAGCAACATATCCTTTGAGGTTATATTTGATGATTATTTAAGATTTCTGCACATCAACAACAGATACTATTTCAGAACATCTGAACATGTAAGTTTTTTGTTGTTGTTGTTGTTTTATTAAAACCTTTTGACGATCCCGGGAGTTATATTCTGAAAATTGACTGATCAATCAGTTTGATAATCCAAAAAAATATTTGCTAATGTCTCATAAAAAAAATAATTAACACTTGCAGCTCTTCCAAATGTAATTATCTTTTAATTAATGGTCTTAGAGTCTGTGTTGATACTGAAATCTGAAAACGCCCATCACTCCAGCCACCATAATGAAGAGCTGCACCCACTTTGTCCTCCTCCTCAGTGTTTCCCACCCTGCCCCCTTCGCTGGGGACCTCAGAGAGCACGATGACCCGGCTGGTGCTTTGTGTTTTATTGCTTTGTTGTCATAACAACTTATTTAATATAGCAAAGCTTTGTGGAATCCACAAGTCGACTGGCTATCATCTGTCAGAGTCTGGTTGAACTAATTGGATGTCTTTGTACGTGGTCTTCGACTCCTGCAGGTGACGGCGCTGGAGAGACAGGTGTTCGACTTCCTTGGCTACCAGTGGGCTCCAATCCTGATCAACTTCATCCACATCATCATGGTCATCCTGGGCCTGTTTGGTACCATCCAGTACAGATCACGCTATGTTGTTATGGTGAGGGAACGGCCTGAGTTTGTTTTAAGCTGGCAAAGGTTCGGTCGACTAAAACATCCTGCGTTAGGGACAGAATGTTGTCTGAAATCACTCTGCCGGAGAGCTAAAATAGGTTCTGTTTGGTTCTGTGTGAAGCATCTGACTGTTTGGCCAGCTTTTTAAAGACAGTCATTTGGCACTTCAGATAAATGGGGTAAAAAAAGGTCACACATTCTAGTATTTTGTTGGATCGCCTTTAGCTTTGATTACGGCACGCGTTCGTTGCGGCATTGTTTCAAAAAGCTTCTGCAATGTCACAAGATTTATGTCCATCCAGCGTGGCGTTAATTTTTCACCAAGATCCTGTATTGATGATGGGAGAGTCTGACGACTGCGCAAACTCTTCTCCAGCATATCCCAAAGATTCTCAGCAGGGTTAAGGTCTGCATTCTGTGGTGGCCAATCCATGTGTGAAAATGATGTGTCATGCTCCCTGAACCACTCTTTCCCAACTTGAGCCCGATGAATCCTGGCATTGTCGTCTTGGAATATGCCCGTGCCATCAGGGAAGAAGAAATCCATTGATGGAATAACCTGGTAGTCAGCTGATCTCATTCTTTGAGCACATAATGCAGCTGAACCTGGACCTGACCAACTGCAGCAACCCCAGATCATAGCACTGCCCCCACAGGCTGGGTGCATGACTTCATCTGCCTCTCTTCCTACCCTCTGGAACAGGGTAAATCTGGACTCAGACCACATGACCTTCCTCCATTGCTCCAGAGTCCAATCTTTATGCTCCTTAGAAAATTGAAGTTTTTTTTTTTTCCGGTTAGCCTCACTGATGAGTGGTTTTCTTCAGGCTACACAGGTGTTCAGCCCCAATCCCTTGATTTCCCCTCACATTGTGCATGTGGAACTGCTCTTACTTTCACTATTAAAGACAGCCCTGAATTCTACTGTTTTTTTTTCTTCGACTTGATTTCACCAAACGTGTAAGTGATCGCCGATCACAATCAATCAGGGTTTTTTTTGCGACCGCATTTCTTCCTGGAAGACGACGGGTCCCCACTGTCCCTCCAGTTTTTAATAATCCGTTGGACGGTTCTTTACCCAATTTTATTTCTGCAATCTCCTCTGATGTTTTCTCTGCTTGGTGCATTCCAGTGATTTGATCCTTCTCCAACGGACTAACATCTTTTCCACGGGACCACGGGATGTGTCTTTCGACATGGTTGTTGAAGAAATAAGTTGCTGCTAGCTGAAAAATAATCGCCCATGCAGTAATTACCTGATAGGAGGCTCGTACCTGTTTGCTTAGTTAAATCCAGGTGGTGACTTTTTTCCTTTTTGGGGGGGGCTAGGCAGTGTATATTTCTAATTAATAAATAGTTTCTCATAGTCTTTGTGCTGCTTCATGGGGAAATAAAACCCTCAGATTTGCCCAGATGATGACACCAAATCACATCATACAGGTAGAGAAGTGTGCGTTTTCTCTTGTTATCACACTTTAAGCACAGTTGTAACTACAACAGCAAAAAGATTCCTTCATTATCCACTCATCTTCATGCCAGTGGAAGGTGGGGTTCAGATTTTTGTCCAAAAACAATGTAAACACTTAACAAAACACTTCTCGGTGAATCACAAGATGGCGTCAGGAACATTTTCCAATACATTTCAGGATTTCAGGACTTCAGGATGACATCAGATGAGCAGTGTGGAAGCATTTTATATTTTTAAGTTAGCATTTTAAAATTGTCATTTCACTACAGTTGTTCAGCACCTTTTCCTGTGAAATTCCCGCAGTGATTTGTGGTCTGAAAAAAAACCCTGCCCCAACCTTCCATCAGAAATGACCGAATTTTCATTTTTGGATGAACTGTCTCTTCAGGGATGCAGTAATTTTACTCCAAACACTAACCCTTCACAACCTCAACCCCAAACATTGTTTTTAGTCTTTATGCTAAGCTAAGATGCTGCTGGCTATATAATTAAGGCACATACAACAGCTGTATCAATCCTCTGTTCTAACCTTTCATCAAATCCCTCCGCCGACCTCGATAATGAAATGAAGATGTAAATCAAATTTTCTGCTTTGAATGGATTCGTTTGTGGTCCTTACTTGGCTCCAGTGATTAGATAATATTCTGTACCGCACCAAATGAGCTGCATTATGATTTCTAGGGAAAAAAATATATAAATTGTAACTGTTTCCATTCAGAATAAGGACACTTGTAATAATTTTGATGGAGAACTGAGTTCATCTCACTGTCATCAAAGATCTTTGTGTGTTTTTCAGTACCTGCTGTGGATGTTGTTGTGGCTCGGCTGGAATGTCTTTGTTAGCTGTCTCTACTTGGATTTGGGGGGGCTTTCAAAGGTGAGTCTAATGGTCACGCAGGTGCCAGATAATTAGAGACCCTCACAGTGACAATTCTAAATACAGTTTTCCTCCCTTTCCTCGTCACGTGCTCCTGTCAAGACCGCCCTGCAGTTACAAACACTTCATGAAAACAGTATATTTCAGTTCTCCATGACTATAAAAGCAGTTTTGGTAAATGTGTTGACTTTCCATTTTATATCTTTATATGATGCTAAGACAAAGATGATTGGTGGTAAAGGCTATCAACCTTTTACAGTACATATTGAGGTTAATATATAACGTATATTAATCAATTATTTATGATTATTACTGCAGTAGAAGTAAAAATGGTGCCAGTAACTCATGTTGTACATTTATTTTAAGCAGAGAAAATCTTTGATGAAAAGTGGAGTTTTGCTTCTTTTTTCTTTTTTTTAGTGCTGCTAATGCATTTTTAAACACTTGGCTATAATTTCAGTTCTTGTAAAGGTTTGGGGAGAGGAGCATCGTTGTGTCTAGTAATTGAAGGTTTCTGGGTGTTCCAGGGGCTGCTACAAAGTGTCCTTTAACTCCATAAATGTTCCCACTGTGTGAATAGATAAATGAAAATGGCTTTGACTCGACTATATATAGTTTACTGGATCAATGTTGTAACTGGATGATGAGCCAGACGTTACATTAGAGCCGCTTCAGTGCAAAGTAGGAGACTGACAGAAGAGCGGTCCGCTCACTGATGGCCAGGCTGAGTGAACAGTAGCTTTTGTGGGAAAGAGCTGCCTGACAACTTCTGTCAGGCATCACTTTTTAATAAAGAAGTTTCTTAAAAATGAACCAATTAGGAGAATCACTAACATTTGCTGACTCAGAGGGGAAGTGATGAAGCGTGTGCGATTTCTCTCCCGTCTCTCTTACTCTCTCTACTGCACACCATCTAATGACGGAGAAATATTCTCCGAGGTCGCCTTCACACCTCATCTGCCCGTTTCATCTCTGCAGGACAGCGATATACTCTCTCTGGGAGTGTCCTCACATCACTCTTGGTGGAAGGACAATGGGCCGGTTTGCGAGAGCGACGGTATTCCCTCTACTGGATGGCAGAACCAGCAGAACCCAGAGCTGACCACCGTGCTGAGCTGCTGGCTGGAGTATCAGTACATAGAAATCCTGCACTGCGTCGTCCAGCTTCTCATATCCGTGAGTGAACAGTGTCAGACGTGTCAGTTACTCTAACTTCCTCATTTGTCACATTTGGTTCTGTCTGAAGCATCCAGGTTCACTTTTAGTAATGAAAGTGAACCTGGATGCTTCAGACTCAATAATTTATTCTATTGAAATATAATTAAAGCAGATTTATTCCATTTTAAATATTGTTAAATATTGATATCACATATTTCTGAAGGCTGAATTCAGTTTTCAACACTACAGACTCCACCCACCTAATGGAAACTAAACTATGCTTTCTTTTTATTAATGACCACATCATTGAAAAATCACACATTTCTTGTTTCTCTTCTTTTTTTATATTCAAAACCAACCAAGTCTACACACTGGTTTAGAGATAAATAAATTTATGTTTAAAACCACCTCCCAAAATTACTGCAGATGTTACTGCAAAATTCTGCGGTATGCAACTTCTGTGTGAATTTCACAGTTTGGAAAATGAAAACCAATGAACCAACAGGGTGCTGCAGGGCTGTGGAAGCGGGTTCCCTCGGCCAAAAACAGTGGAATTTTTACTTTGGATTTTCAATTGCAGCAGAAAATATGGTCCATGAGACACATGAGCTGATGAGATGTGCAGTTTTTGTTCACCCTCTCCACAATTGAACATCCCTTTTAGGATTTTTTTCAAGCATAAACGGAATCATTTAGAGCTATTGATATGCTATGAACGAACTATATCTTGAACAGTTGACTTCAGTGACACCAAAACAGAATCAAATGTTTAACAAGACACAACGTCCTCTTGTGCAAAAAAAAAAACAAAACCCAAATACTCCCAAGTAGATCAACCTGCTGGGGTTCTTGCTCATCAGTGCACTTAATGTTCCAAGAGCGATTTCATATTTAATCAGTGCTTTGAACATTTTGATTCGTGTGCTGCTCTGAGTCATTGATCAAAACACGCTGGAGCTTCTGCAGATACAACGGGTGCTTTTTCTACATGGAGTTGTCTGTGACAATTTCTCCATGCTTGTTTTCAGTCAGAATAATGTTTACGTGTTCAGAATATTGTAAAAGATTAAAATATATATATATATACACATACACACACACACACACAAATATATATATATATGGCAAACGTTAAAGACAAGACTTTCTGCAGCATGTGATTCACTTTTAAAGGCTTTTCTATTAACCTCCACAGCTCCCGGGATTTGTTTTTGCCTGCTATGTCGCCAGCACTTTCTCAGACGAGGAGGACAGCTGTAAGTATGTCACTGATCAGTAAGACCGTCATGCAGAAGGGCAGACGTGAAACCACAGATATCAAAGTGGCGACTATATTTGTACCATTACCGGTACTTTTATAATAACAATCCACCACAAGGCAGTTCCATCTTATTTCTGTGAAAGACAAGATAGTTTTCACCTTGAAATAAGAAGTTAATAATGTATCTATCCATTTGCTCTCACCTTACATTTGTGTAGCTGTTTGTTTTGATCTTTGATATTTCAATTCTTATTCTGCACGTCTTATATACGTCTTATATACGCCCATTCTAATCTACATCATTTTCTTTCCAGTGTCTTCAACTTCTTACATGCAGTGTATTTTTCCTTGTTTTTGTATAGATTATAAATAGTGAACCACGAAAGGGACACCGGTGAGAAAGGGATCCAGACAGAAAATGAAACCACTCTCAAGACGGTCATCGTGTAATTTCTTCTGCACATCTGTCATGGATGCTAAACCCCCATGTGTCACACAGACTCGACGCCCTGAACAAAGAGGGACATTTTAATTATATCACTGTATATACAATGCAGATCTGTCGTTCATTCTGTATGTTTTCTCCAAACCTTAAACGCCAAAAATTTACAAAACTACCTCTGAGTGTGTGTGTGTGTGTATATGTGTGTAAGATATAAAAAAAAAGAAATGAAAGAAAAAAAATACATTGGGCAGAAAGCCATCTGAAAAGAAAACTGTAAGATGTATATAAGGAGCTTTCTTCCTGATGTTGTAACATAAAATATTCATGTTTGATTACAGCAAGAAAATGACCATATTACTTTGTGTTGTGTATTCATTCAGAGAAATAAATGATAATTATACTGCCTGTTTCAGTGGGTTGCACATATTTACTTCTCAGCAAGTAGTAGTAATAAAATAGGCTTGGAGCTACTCCATCTAGCAATACTTTTGCTCTGCCTTTACTACATTATTGAGTTTCGCCCTTTGTCTGTGCTTAAGGTGTCAATAAAACATGTAATTTCAGTGTCACACTTGTCTTAAACATAATAATTTTCTAAAGAATTGAATGGCTTTGAAAAAAAAATTCTGTGTGTTTTATTTAATCCATAAATATAATGTAAACAACTGGTTGGTTAACTAGCAGCGGAATGTGTGCTGCTGCTAGGTAGCCGAGGACGCGTCTTTTACGTAACAGACGTCACTTCCGCCCAGTAGTACCCGGTTGAAGCTGCCATTGGGGCAAGTGAGCAGGGCCACCAAGACTGCTTGAATTTTAATGTTAAGGTTGAGGCTTGAAGCCCCGCTGGATTCATGTTGACAGGACATCGAGGAGTGTCCGCAGGGCTACGAGAAGTGAACCGTCCGTGCCGAGTTGAGACGCCGGCTAACTGCTGAGGCTAACTACCTGCAACTGTTAGCAAACTAACAGCCTCTCTTGCTAGCAATTCGCCTTTCCACCTAGCGGAGTTGCATTAGCGTACACACACTGTACGTCTTGTCAGGGCTTCAACACAACACCTGGAGGATAAATGATGTCTGCCACGAGTATTGACCCTCAGGTAAGGAACAAGGCGGAACCATACGGGTTTCATTTCTTTTGGAAGGCGACATGTACTCTCGGGCCAGCTAGTTAGCCACCTGAGAGGCTGAGTTAGCTTGAAAACTGCTTGTAACCAAGGCCTGGATCACAATGTCCACTTGGTATCTGATTGGGAAAATGATAACAAGCGTTTATTAAAAGCTAAAATGTAATACTCCGTGAAGCGTTTACACAAACGGTCTGGATAGAAATCGTATTCAAGTTTGAAAATGAGCCGCCTGCACATGTAGCTACGCTCATATCTGATGCTTTGAACAACATTCATGACCCACGCAAGCTTTCTTTTCCCCTCCTTTCACATGCGTTCTTCACTTGAATACACCACTAAGATATCGAAAGGACAAGATGCTAGCAAAGGTAAGAGATAAAAGGCTTGTTACTCTCTGTAGCAGTGAACAGACCAACCACCTGATATCTCACCTAGTATTACTGATTTGTGTATTGTTGTGGCCTTATGACAACACTAAAAATATGTACAATATAATCTACATGTGTATCACTCCATATTTCCACTCACTATTTTGTGGCACAGTTTCTTACACCTACATGTAGAACATGTTAACTGAAAAAAGTTTGCACATTTGTCGGGGTTGACTGGATGAGAGGTTGTTTTTCCCAGCAGAATACCACCAGACAGCCTTATCTGTTTTTTCATCTGGGATATATTTAGCTTGATAATGCGCTCTTTGTTAAGAGTTTGTTTCGGAGTGTGTAAAATCTGATGCGCAGCTTTGACAGTAGTTTGAATTCATTTCAGCTTTTCCAGTTTCGGTGCAGAATGGCTCCCTCCACCAGAAGGATACAGTCCATGATAATGACTTTGAGCCCTATCTCACTGGACAGTCTAATCAGGTGGGTGAATTAAATCGACTTATATGGGCCTTAGATGATTGTAATCAAAATACTTATTTGCTGCATCTTCTTGCATTTACAAGAGATTTTAATTTTCTTTCTGGTTGTAGAATAACAGCTATCAATCCATGACAGACCCATACCTGTCCAGCTACTATGCCCCATCCATTGGATTTCCTTACCCCCTCAGTGAGGCTCCATGGTCTACTGGAGGTGATCCCCCTATTCCCTACCTGACTCCCTATGCCCCCCTCAGCAATGGAGACCATCACTTCATGCACGACACAGTATTTGGGCAGCCAGGGGGCCTCAGCAGCAGCATTTATCCTCACAGGTTTAACTTTTTCCCAGAGAACCCAGCTTTTTCAGCCTGGGGCACCAGTGGTTCTCAGGGCCAGCAGACTCAAAGTTCAGCTTATGGGGGGAGTTACAGCTACCCACCCAGCTCTCTTGGAGGTACATTAGTCCCTGATGGCCAGACTGGTTTCCATAGTGACACACTGAGCAAGGCTCCAGGTATGAACAGCCTAGAGCAGGGCATGCTGGGTCTAAAGATAGGTGGGGATGTGACAGGTGGTGGCTCAGGTGTGAAGACTGCTGGCTCTGTGATCGGTGGTGGTGGCAGTGTAGCCGCAGCTGTTGCCACGGGCAACGGGGGCACACCAATAGGAATGCCCCCTCCGAAACCTACATCGTGGGCTGCAATTGCTAGTAAACCTGCCAAGCTGCAGCAACAAAAGACCAAGAACAAGCTTGGCATGCCTCTAGGCGGAGGAGCTCTGCCTCCACCTCCCATTAAACACAACATGGACATTGATACCTGGGATAATAAAGTGGCCACCAAGATGGCGCCTCCTTTGCCCCCCCACCACCAACAGCACCAGCCACAGCAGCTTCACTCTCATCCTCCCAGCCTCTTACCTCCCCTTCAACAGTCCCTTCAGTCTGCTCAGTCCCTCGTGCAGCAGATGACCATGCAGGGTCCTCCACCCCCTCCGCTGCAGTCCTACCAGAACCACACCTCCGCTCCAACACCTCAGACCCGCTGGGTAGCCCCACGCAATCGCAACTTGTGTTACGGTGGTGGAAGTTTAGACAGTAGTGGCTCCTCTAATTGTGGTGGTGTTGGTAACGGAGGTGGAGGTGGATGCATTCCTCCAGAGCTGGGTTCAGAGTCCCACCCCGTCCTGGAGAAGCTGCGAGCGGCTCACAGTTACAACCCCAAGGAGTTTGATTGGAACCTGAAAAACGGCCGGGTGTTCATCATCAAGAGCTACTCTGAGGACGACATCCACCGTTCCATCAAGTACTCCATCTGGTGCAGCACAGAGCACGGCAACAAACGTTTGGACTCCGCCTACAGAGCTATGAACTCTAAAGGTCCAGTCTACTTGTTGTTCAGTGTCAACGGCAGCGGCCATTTTTGCGGCGTAGCAGAAATGCGCTCACCTGTGGACTACGGCACCAGTGCTGGTGTTTGGGCACAGGACAAGTGGAAGGGGAAGTTTGATGTGAACTGGTTGTTTGTTAAGGATGTGCCTAACAGCCAGCTGCGCCACATTCGCCTGGAGAACAATGACAACAAGCCGGTCACCAACTCTCGCGACACTCAAGAGGTCCCTCTGGAAAAAGCAAAGCAGGTGCTCAAGATTATTGCCCAGTACAAACACACCACCTCCATCTTTGATGACTTTTCCCACTATGAGAAGAAGCAGGAGGAGGAGGAGGTGGTGAAAAAGGTAGTTATTACTTTGAGACCATTTCAATTCAAGAATTATATGTAGGGACTATGTGAAAGTCATTGGGGCGCCTGTGTTAATGATATTTTCCTTTATTCAGGTTCACGCTACTCCCGTTTCTATGATGTTCCCAGTTCACATTAAATGTAACTGTGCGAAATGTGAACATCACAAGTGAAAAGTGTAAATACCCTGACGCATTTGATGGGCATTAATTTTGCCTGACTCCAGATTACAATCGGAAATAAATTGTCTTGATGTTGATAAGAAAGATTAAATAAGTTAGCTGCTGGTCACCACGGGTAAACAGATAACCTAATCACCAGGTGTGTTTTCAACTAACGTTAGCTTCTTCTCTGGCTGTGATGAGGAAAAATTCATTTGTTACACAGAGATGGGACCGCCGTCTTCTACCTGAAGCAAAACCCACCTTCATGGCTCGGGGTACACATGACAGCTTCATGTCAGTATTTGATCTCTTTGTTTTAATGTCATAAATATCACAGAAGAAGGCTGAAATAAAATGACTCTGAGCAAAGAAACAAATTACATCTGTGCAAGAAAATAACCAGCCGGACACCCTCCCTAGCTGATAATGTTCACCCAGTCCTTTATTCTTAAGCTGGCTAAGTTCTTTGCTACTTCATTGCCCTTTTAGTCCATGAAATAATCATTTCTGATTGTAAAATTTGAAGAAAAAAAAAAAACATCTAAATCTATTGTAATTATACCTGGTTTGGCATTTTAATGAGGCTTTGCATGTTTCTCTTAACAGAGCTATGAACCTGCCTCAATACAGAGCCGATCCCGAATTGATCAGGTAAAAAAAGAACCTGTTGTGCATTACATCAAACAATATAAGAGCTCTTCAGCATATGAGAGACGAATGCTGCCATAGCTAATGTTGCCATAGAAATGAAAAGAAAAATACTATTATCATGTCTACACTTACATCCTTTTAAGTTATTTCTTTTGTATTCATTTCTCATTAATTACCGTACTTATTTATTTCTGTATTTCTGTAAACTGTCACTGGTCGTTTGAGGCTAAACTTCATCAGATTAGGATGAAGGCCACCACACACAGGAGGCCAGGCCTTCCCTTTTTTTTCATTAAGAATTTGCCATTTATGTTTTTCTCTTTCATATACATATACATTGTCTCACACATTTCATAATTGAGGATCTTTCTATGTTTTTTTTCCCCGTTAAGCTCCTTTTTTATGATTTGGAAAGTTTTAGTCCTGCATGTTTAGTGTTTCATATAACTTGGCTAAAAATAAAAATTGGCTCAGAATACTTCACTTGGATAGCAGAATGAAGTTTGCAAATATAAATTATAATTCCACTGAAAGTTCATACATGATGGTATTGAATTTCTAGGCTTTTTTCTGGATCCTCATTTGGTCTTTAGCATTTTTAAACCGTGCAGTGTTTCCTAGAATATCTCGTGCCGGCGATGTGATATCAGTCTTCTTCTTCCTCTTCCTAGCAGATCTGATAATATGTGTGTTTTTTTATGTCCTCTCCATTCAGGATCGTCAAAAGTAAACAACAGAAGATGACTTCTGAAAGCTTTGGATGCTTGGATGGACATATTGAAATGTAGATTTAGAAAAGAAAACGCAAAGACATGAAGAAATTGAAGACTAATATTTTTTCTATTTAATTTTGTCGACTTCGGCCCATGTCAAACTCTTGAGCCACGTTGCTCCTGGTTCCCATTCTTTAGGAAGTGTGCAGGGATGAAGCTAGTTCCACCGATTGAATCACTTCAATAATATATTTTTCTTTTCTTCTTGATTTTTTTTCTTTCTGTTCCTTTTTCAGCCTTTTAAATCTCTATTGTTACCCCGGAACTTGCATTCTTATCTAAATATAAGTAACAAATATCTTGCACGTCTGTTTTGAAAATCTCTTGACAACATGCTGCTGATATTCAGTGACTGTTCACTTTGTGGTTTGTGTGTTGGAGAAATGTGAAGTGCTTGTATTGGTTAATCTTACTGAGTGAACAACACTTTATTGACAAATGTCTGCTATCTGTGTGTGGCCAGTTGTATTTTATATCATCAGAAGAGGAAAAAAATAACTTCTATAAAGCCCTTTTTTCATGTCAGGGGTGTCTGGTTTAGGAATGTCTACACTGAAGGTCTGTATGCATAGGCATAATTGTGCAAGGTTGTGACATTAGAAAGTGTTAGATTTTCAATGACGCGTCACCTAGCTTATATCCATCCATCCATCCATTTTCTATACCGCTTATCCATTATGGGTTGCGGGGGGGGGGGGGGCTATCCCAGCTGACACTGGGTGAGAGGCGGTGTTCACCCTGGACAGGTCGCCAGTCCGTTGCAGGGCCATCAGGAGCAAGTAGGGGCTCAGTATCTTGCTCAAGGATACTTGGACGTGGTCACCGGGGGAAGTGAGGCTCGAACCAGTGACCCTTCGGTTGCTCGACAGCCACTCTACCTCCGAGCCGTGCCGCCCCCACCTGCCTGATAACGTATTTGAAATTGGACATCACAGTGGAGAAAATACTGTTTTATCTCCCAAGAATCGAGCCTTAACATTTGATTTCAGCGACAGTATAAATGATTATTTTGCAATTCTGTACCTCAAGTTTGTCCAGCTAGAGATTCAGGGAAAGGATGTATAGAGATCAAATGCTCTTTAAGGTGGTCCCTCTCTTTCTTATTTAGATGAACAAATATATTGTATGAGTTCAGCTTTCTATGGAGACAAAAAAAAAAATTGCTTTCTGTCTTTGTTTCCCAGTTTTTCTTACGGTTGCTTTTATTTCCCTGCTGTCCCAACAGAGGTCTCTGTTTGTCAAATTCTGGAGGCAACGTACTGTAGCATGTGCTGCTTTTAAAGCCGGGCCTGTCACTTTTCTTTGTTGTAATTTCTTAACATAATTGTCATTTTGACACCATTTTCACTGCTATAACCTCTCCACATCATCTTCATAAAAATGTAAGCTTTAATGTACTGGCATTTCTAACTGCGAGCGCCTCAAAATGTTTAACTGTAGCATTATACTTAACTGATTTATTGTCAAGTGTATGAAAACCCAGAGACTAGCCTATATGCTATATGTTTGTGACTTTTTTTAAATTGCTTGCTGTATTGTGTCTGTGTGTATGCGAGCGTGAAAGAAAAGAGAGGGAGTACGACCGTGGAGCAACCAGAGTTATATAATGGTATTGGAATATAGAAAATTTATGCAAAAAAAGTTTTAAGTCACCCCTGAATTAAATATCATTGTATCAGAGGTCACTATCACATTCTTAGATTTGATCATGTTCATTATTAAAGATATACTTATCTGTTTTTGTGCTTTCTTTCATTGTTGTATAGATTGTTGGTGCGATCAAAACGACATTCTCAGACCACTTGAATTCATATTTTATTCGTATTTATTCAGCCGTAAACAAAAAGTTGAAAGTGCTCAACATGAAAGCAAATGCAGGCCAACAGTTACCATTCGTTATCATTCATTGTGCCAAGCTAATTTGTAGTGAGCTGTTCTGTGAGTGGCAGAACTACAGCTTTTATACGGGCCAAGATTATTCCAACGGTATTCCTTTGGCTTGTCAGTGGTAAAACAAATTCAGAAAACCAACCAATCAACAACAGTCCACAACATCAAACTGAACCCAGATGTGTGTAAATCTTGTACCCATCTGGCAATGCTGGTGCTTGTAATTTTGAAAAAGTTAACCTATCGATAAGCTATTCATAAAAAAAAGTGTAAGAGTATAAATTTCTGAGCCCATGTAGCCGTCAGGGGTACCAAACCACCCTGGATGCCCCTCTGCCTCTGCCTCTGCCTCCTAAGTGCAGTCCCAGAGGAGAGATGGGTGTCCTTCACCTTGTCTGGCTCTGGCAGTGATGACGATAAATTATTTCCTTTCATGAGTTCCTTTCATCCGCCTTTTGCCAGTTACAAAATATACTCCTACAGCCCGGAGTGTTGAAAACAGGCAGCACAAGCAGGCGTTCTCTCAGTCAGATTTAAATCTCTCCATCTTCATGAAATGGTGTAGGACGTGCTGAGTGTGATCCCTCTCTTGGCATTCACCGCGTGCCTTAATTGTATGGCTGATAAATCAAGGTCCGCCGTGAACACGAGGAGCGGCAACCCTCTCCTGGACCTGGGAAAGTTTGATTCATGTTTTCTTTGGTATATTTCCACCTGGATATACATATATTCATCATGCATCAATGGCCCAGTCAAGAATACTGGGCCAGAACGGGCTGATCGTGTTGTATGAGTCAGACTTGGGTCACTGAACTGGGCCAGAAAACATAAGAACTTGCCAGATTAATTTGGTGGCACTTGCATACCACTAACCTGAACCACTGACCCGCAGTATTCTCATCGGGGACAGGCTTTTCCCCAAAGAACTGGTCTCAAGTCTGTCTAGTGTCCCTTAAAGTGGCTTAAATCATTCACTCCATCCCAGCACACACACACAAACACAAACACACACACACACACACACACACACACACACACACACACACACACACACAACATAATAAAGGCCTGGACGCCATTGCAGTATTGCAAGGCTGCTTTTACGCCAATAAAACGACACACTGAAACACGCAGTATCAGACACGTTGTTCTCCGCCTGCCGCTCCTCCTCAGTTATTACCACTGTTAATTGTCCTCTTGTCTCCGGTCAGCAGCTGACATTCGGATCTGCGAGAAAGGATTCTCGTGTGTCCGTATCTGGACCATACCAGAACGTTCCCGGTGCTGGCATCGGTGATGCGGGCGGTCAGGCCCACTGATGTCCGGTCAGAGATAGAATCGGTGGATTGAGGATCAAATATACCCAACCGACACTTCCTCGGGTTTTAGTCATGGTTATTCCTCTACAGTATTTAAAAAACAAAACAAAAAACAAAAAAAACCCGGTTCGCGTGTTGTGTCCATGTCTCGGCGCTTCCAATCTGAAACGTCATGACGTGCATCTAACCGCGTCCTGCAGACCGACCGAGGCTGAGCGCCTCCATCCCCGCGGACGACACGAGGCGCTGACCGGTGTGCTGAAACCGGACCTGCGGGATCGATGGAGACGTTTCGCCTGCACCAGCTTCCTGTAACTTCCTGTGAATTTAACTTCATGCAGAGCGAAGATGTGGTTTCTCCTGTGGTATTTTTGTGTATTTATAAACTGTTTTCTTCTATATCATAAACAGCAGAAGTTTAACCACTAACCCTAAAGATTAAGAGTGATTTTGGTCATTTTGCTGTTTAATCTTTTTGGAAATAACATAATCAAAAGTCTTTTTATTTGATTGGATTCGATTGGAAGATTCAGCCTCTCCTTAGCTTGGCTGCTTTAATGAGGTTTAACAATACAAAATTAGACATATTTCCATAATTTCTCTCTTAATTCTGGATAAAAAAATATTTTACTGAAGTGTGATTGACTTATTTTCCCATCACAATTACAATTTAAGCAATGATGGAACGGATGGCAATTTACATTTTTTAATTTCTTGAACATGAGTATGAGCAGGAGGAGGTAGAGCGGCCGTCTAGCAACTGAAGGATCGCTGGTTCGATCCTCACCTCCCCTGGTGACCACGTCCAAGTACCCTTGAGCAAGATACTGAGCCCCTAATTGCTCCTGATGGCCCTGCGATGGACTGGTGACCTGTTCAGGGTGAACCCCACCTCTCACCCAATGTCAGCCGTGACCCTTAATGGACAAGCGGTAAAATGGATGGATGGATGGAGTACAGTATGAACAGTATTAAAGTGCTGCTTCAGTTCCTCAGACTGGTTTTTATGAGGCTTCATTAGATTTGAATATGGAAACACCATTACCGAACAGCATGCTGCATTGTAGCTGCTGGAAGTGGAGCAACTGTAAACTGCATTACATTCATTTTTCTTTTTCTAACAGAACAATGACAGGATTTCATGAGATGATGAACAGGAGAGGAAAGAAGAAAAACAGAAAACATCTTCCAATAAAGGCGGCACTGTGGTGCAGTGGTCAGCACTGTTGGCTCACAGCAAGACGGTTCAAGGTTTGAGCTCGGGATCCTTCTGTGTGGAGTCTGCATGTTCTCCCTGTTCCTGTGTGGGTTCTCTCTGGTACTCCAGCTTCCTCCCACAGTCCAAAGACATCAAGAGGGGACGAGGCTGATTGATACTCTAAATTGACTGTAGGTGTGACTGTGAGTGTGAATGGTTGTTTGTCTCTATGTGTTGGCCCTGAGATGGTCTGGTGACCTGTCCAGGGTGAACCCCGCCTCTCACCTGATGGCTGCTGGGATAGGCTCCAGCCCCCACCCCTTAAGCAGTAGAAAAGTGATGGATGGATGGATGGATCTTCTCATAAACAAATCTGTTTCAAGGTTGTTGTTGTTTTTTTAACTTTTGGTTATAAAAGGGCCACTTGGTTACTGAAATGAAAGTGATTACAGGAAGAAAGGCACAATTTGGTGAAAGTGCTAAAAACATCTAAAACTACCCAAGATGGGTTATGAGCACAAAAAGCTGAAGGCAGCTGGATTAATCCTCAACTCTATGTTTATCATAGAATTTTTATGTAAAAAAAAAAAGTGTAAAACTGCAGCCTTTCATGGTGGATGTTGGTGTGAGAGTGTGCTGATACTCCATATTTACTGATTGCCAACAAAATTCTTTACAGAACTACAAGTATTGATGATGGACCACAAGAATAATTTTCAGCAGTGAAAATCACCTGTATGATCCTTCCAGGAAGAAAACAACTTCAGGTTCTGTTTACTTTTACAGGGAATAATAATGATAAAAAAAAGACTAAGGATTTGTAAAGTCAGGGTTTTATTGAATAGAGTTTCAATTATATCCAGAATGGCAGTGGACAAATCTATCAAGTATTATGTCTACAACTCACTCACTATTTCCTCTTATACTTCCTCTATTAACACTACATGCATTTATATGTTACCGTGACCAGTAGCTTTTCATATCCCTATCCATATTCATGTCAACATTTGCACGTGTGTAAATAAACCTCCTAGTTTTATATTTACTCATTTCTATCTAAAGGGAGATAATATCCCAGCTTCAAGATCAAAGCGGCTGTGAAGTTTCAATGTGACAAAACAGAAATCAAAACGGCAACATCACAAGAAACTGGCTGTAAAAAAACAAAACAACAACACCCGCCCCCCCCCCAAAAAAACCAAACCCAAACAAACAAAAGAACAGAAAACATTACAACACTGTGAAATTACAATTCTTTACATTTTAATTTACAAATGACATTTCTTCTACTGGAGTGTGTCAGAAACTGCCTTTAAAACACAGTCTGTCCCCTTCATACTTGAAATAAGTCTAGTCAATAACATTCATCGATGATTGGTTCATGGCCCTTCCAAAACAGCAACAATGTTTGAACATTAAAGTGTTTTCTTATTTTTTTTTCTCCCATCTGTTCGTTTTGTTATTTGCGCTTTTTCACAGTCGA
This sequence comes from Aulostomus chinensis, assembly GCF_037954235.1. Lineage (NCBI taxonomy): Eukaryota > Metazoa > Chordata > Actinopteri > Syngnathiformes > Aulostomidae > Aulostomus > Aulostomus chinensis. Next base: position 5,995,666 of record NC_141328.1, on the reverse strand, counting down.
AGTTTCCTCGATTTTATTGTAATTTGCATTTCATGGCCAGGGGCGCCTATTGAGGAGAAGAGTTAGGATGATTCTTAGAACCCTTGACTGACAGAGGGCCCAAAAAATAAATAAACATAAAAAATAAAATCATGTTCTTTTTAAATCATAATTCATATTTTGTTCAACATAAAGTGACAACACAAATGGTCGCTCTGTCTCATAAAATGTACATCAATCGCATACTTTATTTGGGTATATTCACATCCACCCCACCCCCCTCCTGTATCTACATGAAATGGTACAGCCCTGCCTGAGTGGCGCTAGTCAGCAGTGCCGCTGCAGTTGCACAGTTAAGGCTGCAGCAATGTCTTCAAAAACAAAGTCTGGGTCTAAGAAAAGGAGGGAATGAAAGGAGAGAGAGAAGAAAGGACGAGAATATGTCACCCAGTTTTCCTCCAGGAGAGGTGGGCATGTGAGTCCGCGAGTGGTTGAAATCAACCTGTTTGCTAGTTTTATGTTCACAATGAGATGAACTATGCTTTCGCTAATTATACTAAATGGGGTGTCCTCACACCTCCCCCCTACCCAATGAACCACAACAAGAAGGTTGAATGGGTCAGTTGGGTCCTGGAGATGCGGTTACAGCAGTCGCACAGGGTTCCTCGGGCCTTTGGTGCCCGGGCCCAAAATCCCTGGCCACTGTATGAATGAGACTCTAAAAAGCACAGTCTATCAAATCTGATAAGACAACTCAAAGTGTCATCAGTTAAAGAAGTGCACATTAAAGACGTCACTGAGGCCTATTCAGATGTTGGAGGTGTCCTCGGATCTTACTGACAGAACAGATAAATTTGGTAGAACTTTCCACCACGAGCCACCGAAAGAGAACAGACTGAGAGGAGCACAACGGCTCAGAAGGAGAATAAGCCAGATGCTCCTAAATAAATATATATTTATACAGGAAAACATTTATACAATGTAACTCGAAGTTATTCAGCGTAACTTTTACAGTAAAACAGCAGCAGAAAACCTTATATTCAAGTTTCTTCCTTGTCAAGAGAAAAAGTCTGCTGTGAGGCCACAGTGCTGACCACTGCACCACCGTGCAGCCTTCAAAAATAACTCATTCAGCAAATTTGTTTGTAAAAAATGTGACTATGGGTGAAAATGTGAATATCCATTCTTATTGTATTTGTATATCAGGAAGTCTCAGATGACTAGCTATCATCCTCCAGGTCAACACGATGAGCATCTCCAAAGAAAAGGAAGACTCCGAGACCCGTGATGTTGGCTAAGGTGATGAGGGAGAGCACTGTGGTCCACGACAGGGTGACCTCGATCAGGTAGCCCGACACTGAGACCATCACCAGCCCTGAGCAACACACACACAAACACAGTAAAAAAAAAAAAAACACTAAATAACACACATTTCTGCACTTCAGATGCAGATTCAGGCACAGCTTACATTATAATTCAAAGACAAAGTCATTTATCACCAATATTTTAGATACATACCCATGAAAGCACCCAACATATTCATAAAACCTGGTGCAGAAAAACACAAATTATTCACACATTAAATCACAACCAAGCAGCTGCCAACTGAGAGGCTAATGCCAGCTCGCTAATATTCTTTGTTTAGCAGATTGATACCAAAGTAGAGCTCAAACCGATCGGACTGGAGTGCTTGCAGTTCATCCTGGCAGAGGACGTGAACCAAATATTCACCCATTTGTTTAAAAATGTTTAAATAAAGAGCACAAAATCTGACAATGAATGGAGAATTTCACCAGCATTGGTAGGTTTCATCATTTGTGGATAACGTCAGAACAATTAAAAATGTAAATAAATAAATTATGTTTTTGGTTTCCAGCCAGCAGCACTTCTCTAACAACAGTGTTGGCCGTAGGAAACTCACCGTAGAGGGCGCCAGCGCACGACGGGGCCAGGTCCTGTACATTGACAGACACGCCGCTGAAACAAAGTAAAACACAGTACAAGTAAATCCACAGCACAACCAGCAACTCTGCATTTCTATTACATACCCTTTCAGCTCTATTTACAAATACTATGAGGTTAAATTATAATATATATATGTACACTTGAAGGGCCCATGTGTAGGATCCAACACCATCTGGCTTCCTGCCGCTTGTTAGGGAAAACTACGGTAGCTTGTATTCATGTATGATCCATAATTTCTCAAATTTGGATTCTGAAGCTTCTCACTGCCAAAAAAACATTGTTAGCCAAAAAAATAAATATGTATATTTTTTATTTGTAATATTGATAACCAGCTTGGTCCAGGTCACCCTGTCTCATTATACTGATTTGTAGTGAATGGTGATAGTGAGTCACTAGCTGCTTTTACACAGCGTTTCTAATGCAGGAATACAATGCTGATGTTGCCGCCCCTCCTCTGTGTAAAATAGATGTAAGTATCCACAACATCTAAACCCACAACATTGTTGCTATGGAGTTGACATGTCGCTCGTCGGTTGCAGAACGCCGCAATTATACGTTTACGCTCCAGGTGTCTGAGCTCCCCATCCTATTGTTAAAGCTAAGCCTGTTTTTGGCTGCTTGTGGCCATAGATGGGGGCTGGAGTGTAAATCCATTCCACCATCATTCTCGTGTTTCATTTTACACACGACTGTAAACAAGACCCCGAGATAGTGAAACTCCTTGACCGCGTGTATCATGAGTTAATTGTCCAATGTCACTGACAGTGGGAAGTCATTAGAATTACTTTTCTTTCTTACAAAAGGGGCAGGAGCCTCAACAATCTTCATTTTTTGCTGTTGTACTCGAGTGTGGAGAATGTGTCAGTTGCACCTTAACCACTGTACCTGCTGGTGAAGGTGCCTATACTTATAGCAGCAGAAACGAATATCACAGCAGAGGGGAATGTGACCGCTCCAGACAGCAGCATGATGAATATACTTGATCCACCCATGGCGAGGAACTGAGGAGGAACAAACACACAGATGGTGGGGAGTTATTTGATAGCGAAGTGTGCAATCTAAATGTAAACAAGAGGGCAGGCAAATGAACACAATCCACAACAGTGATCTGGATTTTGCAATCACTCACTACATTTCTGATATTGCTGTTCATCCCTATTAATCTCAACCAAATTTGAAAATTATGCAGTTTTTACAGCATTGGATAAAGCAAATAGGATAAGTCCCAACATGAAGATTAAGGGGTTAGTCACACGATGGGTTGAATCAAAGACAACTGACGTCATCTGTCTATGGTTTTTCACTGTGGAATTTAGCCGCGAGCTGTTTGGTGTGACTTTGCGTCGTCGGTATCTCAGTATAAAGAAATGTAGGCAGTTTCTCTCATTTTCGAGCTTTCCTACATTCATTCGCTGTCCTGAGGGTGTTTGTCGTAGACTGCTTTGTTCAACTTGCATGTAGAAACTTGAAAAGTCTCTGTGTTCAAGGTTTTTTTTCCACATTTCTAACACCGTCTATGGCGCATTGACTTATTCCCAAATGTTTCCAACTTACCTGCATTGTTTTTCTCACACATGCTACACTGTATCCTGTAAGGGGGGGGAAAATAGACTAAAAACATCTGTCTACATATTTTTACTAGAATGTATGACATCAACATAATCATCAATGAATAATAATGACACTGGTTACCTTGGTTGATGAGGAAACCCGAAACATAGCCTCCAACAAGTGCTGATGGAATAGCAGCAAACCAAGGAACTACATTATAAACCCATCCCTGCAAGAATGGACAGGTGAGGAGAAATGTCCATGTGGAATTTAAACAAGCTAACTGAACTGAAGGAGGACAAACATCCCTACAGTGTGTTTGTTTGCTAAAAGACAAGAATTGGAGAGAAGAAATACCTTGGCATGGGGAAATGATTCTTTAAAGTATGTTGGCAACCATGACAGTAAAGTGTAGGAAGTGCTGCAAATGCACATGTGAGCAAATACCATCGCCCTTCGAGAGACACAGAGAGAGAGAGAGAGAGAGAGAGAGAGAGAGAGAGAGAGAGAGATGGGGTTAGGCTGATACTCAAACCATCATCATGTAGTGGTAAATAGTGAAGGATTACAAAGATTTAAGCTGTACCAGACAGATGGCTTCTTGAAAAGACTCAGCCAGTGTGCAGTTGACAAACTCCATTGCGAGTTGTTGTTTGTTTCCATCTGCGTGGGGTAAGCCTTACCTGAATCACACATTATCCACTGTTGAGACTGGAAATAGTACAAATGCTACGTACAAGACTTAAGAGTCCAGACTAGTGGCTGTGTACACAGAGGCAACGCTAACATGCAGGAGTTCAGTACAGTGTTAACCATGTTCACCTTAGTTTAGCATGTTGCAAATTATCGCTGACCACAATTTACAGGAGATGGAAAAGCTATTTGTTTTGCAGGTATTTGATTTGTAAACCTGAAAGTGCTGGGTTAACCTTTTGACTTCATCAATAGAGGAAGAAAGCACAAGTTTCCCTGTCTTCAATGTGAACGTCTGCACAAAATTTCAAAGGAAACCATCCAATTGTTATAGAGAGATTTGACTCTGAATGACATGAACAGTCAGGTTCAAAGGCACCGCCATCCATAGACCCCTGCCGCAAGTGTGGCTAAAAATAGAAGTAAAACAGGAGGAGAAGCATCTTGTTGTTTCTTGACAATTGAAGCATAATTAGCCTGAAGTATTACCTGTCAAGGTAATTCAGGTTGGCTAGAATCTTGTGTCATGTATATATGTATAAGTCATTTAAGGTCGCTGTAATTATATCATAATGCAGTAATTAGGAAATGATTCAGACTAACAATACAGCATCATGTTTGATTATTTTACATTTATTTTGAAATTCCACACAAATCTAAACAAAAGCAGAATAACTCCTTCTGCGCTGTCATCTTGGGTTGGTTGGAATGCTTCCTCCCCCTCCTCCCCCTCCTCCCCCTCCTCCTCCTCCTCCTCATTAGCTGACCAAATCATGTTAGCTAAAAAGGCAACAGGATATGCAGGAATAGAGCCCTGATTTCCCACACAGCCAGGCCTGAGCATAGCTTTGCAGTATCATGCATCAATCTAAGATCTGGCACATATTTAGGTTCATTCAGGGACTCATTGAAGATAGTAAGTTACTGCACCTCTCAAGAAACACAGCCACACAATAAGCGCCCAGAGTCCCGACAGAAAACCAACACTGTAGAACAAGCTTTCCCATCCGTACTGGTCCAACATCAGGGAGCCCAGTCCGCCTGTCAACAACGTTCTGAAAGAGCAATGCAATGAGGACATCTGATGTGTTTCCATGTAGATTCGAGTGTGTGTGGTTGTGTGTGTCACACTGAGGTGACTTGAATTCCTTTCAGCAACAAAATTAAAGTCTGAAAATTTGTAGGCTGAAGGTTCAGGTAAATCTGGATTAGGATTAGTCAGAGGTGGATTTGGACAAAGCAGATGGACTTGAGTGTTGTACTAATTACATTTTAAGAGAAACAACTTTACCTACAGTATGTATTTGTCTCTTTGGAAGCTGAAGAATTTCTCTCTCCTACATTTCAAAAACAAATGTTGTACTTCTGACTAAACTATTTTCTATGATTATTGTTGCTACTTTGAATCGGAATCTTTGACGTCAGCTGTTGGTTTTCTTTTTTTAAATGGGATTGGCTACGAGCTGCGGGCTGGTGCACCATCCAGCTCTTTGAAACCTGATACACGCGTGTGTGAAAAGACAAGCCTGACAGACAATTTCTTTCAAAGCATGTTGGGAAATGAGCAGGTGATGAAGATATATAATTGCAACAGTATTGTTGGAAGTGTTGCTTGTGTTTACCAGGAAAGATCTACATCTGTGCATTCAAGTGCTCGCCAACCAACCTGAGAAAGCTAAACAGATCTGCAAAGGCATCCTTAAAATAATAAATCAATATGTTGATATTTTAAAGAGATTGCACTTTTGAATATTCAAGTATTTTTACAAGAAAGTACACCACGACTTTAACTCGATTAAGATTTTGACTGAGCGACTTGCATTTTTTTTGTGGAGTAATATTTGATCAGAAGTAAATGTATTTTGACTCAAGTACTAGGTTTATATACTGCTTCCACCACTGGCATTTGGTAACAAGTGGTTATGGTTATATTAAGCCCAAGTAGTTTAAGGTAAATCAGTGTATCGTTCTTTAAAGAGATGGAAAGATGACTTTTTATGATCACTTTGGAGTTACGAATGGACACATTTCAGTTAGAGAAATGTCTGTTTCCCTCACAAAACTCTGTGTATGTGTGTGTGTGTGTGTGTGTGTGTGTGTGTGTGTGGGCAACATACCCAAGATGGCAACCGCTGTGCATGGTGCTCATTAAAAACCCTCTCTCCCCTTCCACTACACGCTGCGAGCACAGACTGGCCAACGATGGAAAAAATACACCTAAAAGACATTTTTTTTTTAGAGAGAGATTCTCAGACAGAAATAAAAGAATTCCTGTGAGATTTCAGTCACTCAGTCAGTTGTCGTCGGGGACTGGTGTGAGGAAGATACCAGCTCTAATGTCTTTGAATAGCAAACAAGAGACATGTTCAAAGGGTGCTTTGAGGAAATCTTACACAGCTTCTTTATGAAATAGTTCAGCCTGATCCAGTCTGTTCTGTGCGTTCAAATTTAAAACGGGATTTTTTTTTTTGTTCAAAGTATTTTTATTGTTTTCTTTAGGTCATACAAAACAGAAATTTACATACAATTTGACATATTTTAGGAAAATCCCTCCCAATCCTGAACTATCCACTGCACCATTAGAGCTTTACAGTATGATATAATACAGCATAGTTTACGTATGATAAATTATTTATAAACATAAAACCACAAATAAGGTATAAAAGGAAGAGAGAAAAAGGAATAAAGGAGTTCAAAGGCAAAAAATACATAGCAAATGAATACATTTACTAATAAAATAAGTAAACAAAAAATAAATAAATGGGGGAAAGAAAGGTAAGATAATAAATAACATTATTTATTAACATTCAAGAAAAGAAAAGAACAAATTGTTAGGGGGTAGCAGAGTTTATTGGTACTGGTTGCCAGGTGATATAGAAGTCAGAGACACAGCCTCTTGTAGTGTAACGGATTTTTTTCTAAAGTCAAATGATGAAGAAGATCCCTGATCCAGAGTCTAAAGGTTGGTGGCAGTTTGTCTTTCCATTTAAGAAGTACAAGTCTCCTTGCCAGCAGTGTGGCAAAAGCTATCATATTTTGGCTACTTTTGTTAAGGCGCAAGTCTTGGGGTATAGTGCCAAATATGGCTATTATGGCCAGAGGTTCGATAGATATTTCCAAAATATCCGAAAATAATTTAAATATAGCTTGCCAAAAATCTATTAGTTTTGGACAGAGCCAAAACATATGTGATATGGTTGCTGGTGTTATTCCACAGCGGTCACAGTTAGGGTCAATATTTGGCGTAAATTTGGCCAGTCTTGTTTTGGACCAATGCAATCTATGTACAATTTTAAATTGTGTTACTTTATGTCTTAAACATATTGAAGATGAATGTATTTTGTCTAATACAGCTTCCCACATGTCCTCTGTAAGTTCTGTGCCTAGTTCTTCTTCCCATTGTCTTTTTAAATGTGACAGAGGGGTTCTGAATTATAAGAACTGAATAGGGTGTATATTCTGCCAATAATCTTTTTAGCGGAGGAATGAAGTTCTAGAACGGAGTTCAGGAGAGAGGTGGGTGGTAATGATGGGAAGTGAGCTGAGTGTGAGGAAACAAAGCTGCGAAGCTGCAAGTACCTGAAGAATTGAGAGTTAGGTAGTTTAAACTTTAATTTCAGCTGTTCAAATGAAGCAAAATGACCATCAACATATAAATCTTTAAGTAAAACTAATCCATTCTTAGTCCAAATATTGAAAGAACCATCAATCAGAGAGGGTGTAAACATACCATTTTTTGCAATAGGGGCATTAATTGGTAAGTTATTGAGTGAGAAGTTCCGTCTGAACTGTGCCCAAATCTTTAATGATTGTTTAATCACTGGGTTAGCGCCAGTCACATCTAGATACTGGTTGTTCCAGTATGTTGTCACACAGACAGGAAAGTTTGAAGTAGACGTGGAATGGACGGCACTTTCCCAACCGCCAAGAACAACAGGAGTTTAGTGTGTTTCTGAAGGACATTGTAACAGACAGACTGCAGGAGCCACAGACAGAGCTGCCAACCCTGTGGAGATGACAGAGCTTAGCTGTGTTGTTTCTCTACATAGCAGCTAATCCTGGCAAACATGTTGTTATCAGGTGTTCTTACCACGCTGTTGCTCATCGTATCACTTCGGTTGTTTAAGTGCTGTTGAAGGACTGAAGAATAATGTTGATCATCTGGTTGCAGTTTTCGCGTGTGTGTTGGGAAGCGTGCATCGGGGCAAAACTCCACCCTAATTGTTTCCACGTTCAATTTTTAATTTACGCAAAGAGTAAGGATGTCATGTTTTTTTCAGTGTCTGTTCACTGAAAATAGTCCAGCTCACTGTGCATAGACTTGAATATTAAGAACATGTTCTGAGAACAGCTCCAGACCAACATTACATCATTTTTGAAGAAAAAAACCCCAACATACTGTTATCAAATAATCAACAATAAAAGTATTTTTTCTGCAACTGGTGCTGGTACTCACCTTGAAATAATCCCATAAGGAATCTGGCCATGGCCATGGGAATGAGTGTGTTGGAGCCCAGCCGGGCAAGCACAGGAGTCCCAGCTGTGACCAGAGCCCATGAGGTTGCAGAGATTACCAGGACGCGCTCTCCCCCCACTCTAAAAGATCAGAGATCCACCGGGTCAAATCTTGACCCTCAAAGTCTCACGGAACAATAAATATGCCATGAAGAGCCGTGTGAATCACTCACTTGTCACTGGCATGTCCCCCCAGGATCTGTGTAAAACAGTAGCCCCAGAAGAACCCACCCAGAACAAGACCAGAATCGATCTTGCTCCAGTGAAAAGTGGCCGCCATTGAGACGGCACAGATTGGCATGACCATCCTGGCGCAGAAGAGGAGGCAGGTCCCCATAAACAGCATCAGGATCCATTTTCTTGCCAGGGGTCTGTCAGCATGAAGGAGTGGAGTTTTAAATATGGAGCTGTAAACTTTAATTAAAGATCCTGGCAAACATACACCTACAGTAGCTGATTCCTGGCCAGTAGCAGCAACACCACTGCAAACCCCTGTGTTCTGAGGAGCGAGAATACGCAGCAATATTTGTCTTCGCGGAGGATTCTGTAGCCAAACTGATGTCTGTCATTCACAGATATGTGTTGGTTTATTTTCATGAACAATCGTGCAAAATAAAAATGCTTGAGGTATTTTAGCCACGTAGTCTTCCAGCTTCACTGTTTACAATCCGTTTGAGTGACAGCTTGGCTCGAGACTGACAAAGACAGCGGCTTTCAGTGGAAGTCCTGCGCACAAGACTCAGTTTAACAGTGTACAAATCTTTGCAAATAAAACTTTAGGATTAGCAAAAGTAAACTTTCTCAAAACCTAATCGAATTTGACCCGCGATAAAATTGTCATTTTGATTGTGTGTTGATGTTCCCCCCCCCCCCCCCCCCAAGGTGTTTCGATTGCACAATCATGTTGCAAAAGTCAACCTGTCCAGGGTGAACCCTCTCGCCCAGTGTCAGCTGGGATAGGCTCCAGCCCTACGATCCTTAACGGATAAGCAGAATAGAAAATGGATGGATGGATGTTGCAAAAGTCAGCTCGTTCTTCTTAATCCTTGTAACATTAATAAGAACGTAACTTTGGCCCACATGTTCCAACCTGGACTGTTGAGTTCATAAAAAGGTTAAACTTGTGCTCCTGCGTGTGACTATCAAACAACCGCAAAATGCTTCTGAAGCTCTAGAGCTGCGTTAATTAGTATGTTTCCGACTGGAGTCGCTCGAAAGACAGTTCAGAGCAAACCTGTTGCGTGACTCTCATATCTACCCTGATAAAACAGTTTTAGTGGAGAGGACATCTGATGTTTCGCCAGTCATGGCTCATTATGTGAAGTAATTCTTAAGAACACTGACCGATGCTAAAAAAAAAAAGAAAAAGCTATTTCCAAATGCCAGCCATCATCAGGCACAACAATCCAGTACCACTCAGACATAAGTATATATTTTGGGATGCACAATATTTGCTGATATCAAATATGCCAACATTTCACCACTTACCTTGGCAGATATTTAACAATACTAATATGAGAATGAGTTTAGTTATTTACATTTAGGGCATACTGAAAAATGTTCATGAACATTGTGAATACCATCCATCCATTTTCTTGCGCTTATCCTGTTAACGGTTGCGGGGGGGCTGGAGCCTATCCCAGTGGGTTTCGGGCAAGAAGCAGGGTTCACCCTGGACTGGTCATCAGTCCATCTTCTACACATACAGACGGACAACCATTCACACTCACAGCCACGCCTACGGTCAATTTAGAGTCTGGATTAACCTGGTCCCCTCTTGATGTCTTTGGACTGTGGGAGGAAGCTGGAGTACCAGAGAGAACCCACACAGGAACAGGGAGAACATGCAGACTCCACACAGAAAGATCCCGTGCTCGAGCCGGGACTCGAATCCGGAACTTTCTTGGTGTGAGGTGACAGTGCTGACCACTGCACCAGCGTGCCGCCCATTGTGAATACAAAAAGGTTTATTCTTTATTCACAGAACATTTGAAAAAGCCCATATATTATATGGTTTCTTCATCATTGAATATGAGCAAATTGACAGATACCAGTGTTTAAAATTTCAGCCGATACCGATGACGTACCAGTATTATCATACATCTTTCATATTTTACTCAATAAGATTCTATACTTCATAATCCAGCAACATCAGAGGATATTTTTCTCTTAACTTTAAAAGCCACGTTGGTGGTAGCATATAGTGAAGAGAGTATAAACTCAATTGTAGTATTGTACTCTGAGTCGGATATAAAGCTTCTCACCTGGGCCAAAGGTTCTGGTCTCCTTGCTCCCTGTCTGCAGCATCAATGGCAGAATAAACTTTGGGATCCAACAGAGAACCAGCAAAGTCCTTCCTACCGTCTCCTAACGTATGCTTATCAGCCATTCAAATACTAGTGCTCGTCTGATATCAGTGCAGCGTTCACACAATGAGGCGCGCCCAGCTATGCTTCATATCCTCAGGCTGACACGCTAGACAGGTAGAACTTGTTGAAACAGAAATAGCGGCTGGTCGTGATTAGTGAGACTGACAGTTCCATGGTGGTTTCACCTGGCATAACATTTGCATACAACCCAGGAAAGGGAAGGGAGATAGTTGTTGTTTAAGATGTGTCACTTTAACGTTGTTGGGTTTTTGTTGTTGTTTTTTTAAAGTCAAACAAAAAAAGGTTGAGCGGCATCCGTACTGACAAATGTTCCCTGAAAATGCAAAGGAGCATAAGAAAAAGACAAAAAGATGATTTATGGTTCACAAAAGTTGTGTTTATTTTCAATATTTGCAAATCTGATTTTAAAAATGTTGAATAATAAAAGGGATGCGAGCTCTCTGTGTCTCCGTATATGTCATCCAATATCTATAAAGACAATACAACCTTAAAATAAATTAAGGATGAACAACTAGCAGCAAGTTTGTCTTTTTATAAAAGTAAACAAACCAAAATAAAATAAACAAGCACAAGTGCCTTCTTCCCACTGAATAAAAGATACACTTACATGCAGCTGAAGTGAAAATACGAACGGCTTTAAAAGTGGACAGAAAGTTCTGAGTCTTCTCAAAACGCAGATTCAAAATGTCTGTTTGATCGCTGTTAAGAGATTGCCAAAACATCAGTGAATTAAGAGTCACTTCCAGTCTGAACAGTTTTACATACAAGCTAGAAAGAAGCCACAACAAACGGCCCCATCACTCTTTAGAATTTCCTGGATGGAACCGCACTTCCTCTTGCTGAATAAAGCACTGTATAAATCCTGCCTCCATCCCTGGAACCTGCATATCCTCAACACCCTAGAACCTAAAACCCAAAATAACCACTAGGAACACCTTAGCCTGGGGAGCCACGGCTCAGCAACAAAACCATCTCTGATTTCACCGGCCATCGGGACATACTTTACCTCCACCTTCCATGGACCATCTTTCAATGACAGAGGAGCATAGAAAACATCGTAAGAGTGGGTGGGAAAAGAAAGTGGTTAATTTCTTTGTGAATCACCATACATCACACTAAATAACATGGTGATTTCTATCATTACATTATTAAACTCTCTCTTTGCATTAATTGAAAAATAGTCACGTTTTAGGAAAGAAGTTTAGATTTTAAATGTATTTCTTTTTTGACACAAAGTAGCACAGCGTGCCAACTCAATCTTGACATTTCCTCACTCAAACACAGAAAGGGTACTTGTGTGTCTGCGGCTTATAGATGAAACCATTACAGCGGTGCTCCTTCCCCCTCATTCAGGGAAGCCTAGATTCAGGCTCCACATAGTTGTCACACTGTTCATTTATACCGTCAACAATCCTCCTGGCAAAACAATGTCATAGTAGGGACACTGGTCACAAGAAGTAATACTACTGTCTTCAGCTTTAGAAAGACAAAATATAAAAGAGCAATTTGAATGTTGTCTCATCTAAAACTCCAGGATCAGTATTTAAACTAAATAATATTTGTCACTTTGCAAATACAGCAATTTACAGTCTGCACAATGAGTTAAATCTTCCTCTCCCGAATGTCACATGAAAAAACAATGTAGCATTTGTTTATACATATATTTTTACCTGGTTGTCACACAGTCACTGACTGATCATAAATTAAGGGGACGTGGAAGGTGGTTGTCCTCGTCTTGTTATGTTCACTTGGGGTCCTCGATGGTGCCCGTGCTGAGGTCAGTCATTTTAGGATATTTCACCTTCTTCTGGTCCAGCTCATTCTGTGCCCACAGCAGCAACTTCAGGAGTTTCGCCAGTTTGGGCGTCGACTCCCTGTTTTCATAGTCCAGCACAGCTTGGTTCACCTCGCTCCACACCTGCGCACCAACATATGGACTACCGTCAATGTCACGTCATGTCAATGCACCCTGCGGGGTCAGGTTTACGGCGATATTGTGGATTCTCTGTGTAGAAAAATGCAGCTGAGACAGCTCGCTGGTTGAGGCTGAGCATAAAGTCGCTCAGAAGAATGCCCTCTTCATTTGTGACAAACGTGTCAGGCCATCTTATATTTTGTCCAACTTTAGTGTCTTGAGATTTTTACTTGTATTAACTCAAAGGAACACTTAAAAAAAAAAGTTAGCTTATTAATTTCTTGTAATCCTTTTTTTAGCCTTTGTTCCCTTGTTATCTCCTCATTTGACCATTTCGCCCTACCACACTGTCCTGGTCATTGCTCCACCTTCTCTGCTGCTCTGGGGAGCACCACAGAATACAACAGGCTTCCTAAATCACAAGTGTAGCCATCTTCCTGATGGTGAGGAGTTTCACGAGGGGGAACCAGGCATGTGGACGATCACACTGGCCCTCCCCCAGTTCCCCTCCCCACCGGCTAGGTGCTCTAACTAGCCAAAGGACACATATCAGGACATAAACCCTCATCCAACTTCCCATCCACAGGATAAACTCTGTCTTTACTGATGTAAAGAAAACTACCCTCCTGTAATAATTTGGGACAATATGCCTCCTTTTATTCAGTTTCTACCTGACTGAGCCGTTTCTGACTCAAGAACAAATACATGGATATAGAGGGATTTCAAAATAAAATGCACCAATGTTAGATAGTTTTTCTGGATCTTCCTTTATCTCAGATTTGGAGAGCGACTCAAAGATAAGATCGCACCAACTTAACCACAGTCTCGGTCTACCTTTTGTCGTTGCATCATGTTGAGCAGGTCTCCAAAGGGCGACTCTTCTGGGTTGTCAAAGGCCAAGAGAGCCAGCGTTCTCTCCATCTCTGTCAGGCACTCACGGCTCTCCTCCCCTTGCTCAGCCAGTTGTGTCTGGGCAAACTCCAACGCTGACTCAGTCTCCCTTAGCCTGATTAACTCAATCAAATGCTGCTGCTGCAAGAGACGAAATAAAATGAAAGCAGTCAATGTTGAACTTCAAGCTTGAATCACAGTATTTTCCCTTTTAACCACAAAGACAAACAACCCAATCACATGATGGATGATGTCAGTGGCAGCTTGGGTTGTTAACTACAGGGGATGGAGAAAGCAAAATGGCATGCAGTACAATAGGGTATGTCAATTCTTATTTCATTAATCACATTTTGTTTGAAAAAAAAATCCATTCAAATGATAATGGGGGGTGGCACGGTGGTGCAGTGGTCAGCACTGTCGCCTCACAGCAAGAAGGTTCAGGGTTTGAGCCCCGGCTTGGGCACGGATCTTTCTGTGTGGAGTCTGCATGTTCTCCCTGTGCCTGCGTGGGTTCTCTCGAAGTACTCTGGCTTCTTCCCACTAGCCAAAGACATCAAGAGGGGACGAGGCTGATTGATACTCTAAACCAGGGGTGGGCAACCATGTGCCATGGAGGGCCGTGCGTATGCAGGTTTTCCTTCCAACCACTGATTAACACACCTTCAGCCACAGAAGAGTGTTAATCAGTGGAATCACCTGTTAAAGTGTTTGGTTGGAAGGAAAACCTGCATACACACGGAACCTCCATGGCACAAGATTGTCCACCCCTGCTCTAAACTGACCGTAGGTGTGACTGTGAGTGTGAATGGTTGTCTGTCTCTATGTGTTGGCCCTGCGATGGACTGGTGACCTGTCCAGGGTGAACCCCGCCTCTCACCCAAAAGCCGCTGGGATAGGCCCCAGCCCCCCCACGACCCTTAACAAGATAAGCAGAAGAAAATGGATGGATGGATGGATGATAATGGGGAGATTTTTGGAGGATCCTATCAAACAAAGATGTTTTCATGTGACATACATATGACAAATAGGCAGGAAATCACCAGAGCAACATAATACTTCTATTAATCTTTTTTGACACAAAATTAGTTTTTCAAAAAAGTGCAATTTAAGATTTGCATTAAGTCATACTGCAATTTCGATATAGTTTTGATAAACTGATGTCTTACACTAGTCAAATCCCAGGTTGTCTACAATATTAACTTGGAATTCTGAATTTAGGAGTAAGTAGACTCCAGTTCACACATGCATGTAGAAAAACCCAGAAATATTGATGGCTGATACAAGACCTTGAGGAAACTTACCTGCAGATGAAAATACAAGTATCGATTGGTGTCAAGCAGCTCTGGGTGAAGGCTGTTGATGAGTGCAATAGCTTCCTGTATCTGTCCCTTCAGGATCATCTCTCTGATCTTTATCCTTTCATCCAGAGAGTCCAGGTCCACACTGGGCTCAATCCCAGACTCCATCCGGAACTTCTCTGCAGCCTCTTTGAACCCCTCTTAAAAAATGACACAGACATACATAGAGGGGCATCAAGGACACTTTATAATGCTGTAGTTTTTATTGCCCCGTTTTTATTTCCATCATTGATATTCTACAACCACTGCCCTCCAGTCAGAAGCCTCACCTGTCACCAGGTAATTCATAATGAGCCGGTTCATGTCCGCCCTCTGAATATGCACGTTGTTTAATTTGTCCATCCACTCTTCTTTTGTAATGTCTTCTGGCTTTTCAGCATAACTCATCATTGGGATCCTGTTCAGGGAGGAATTTTACTGGTAATGCAGAGAAACATGAGCAAGACTGACACAGTTTGGTGGCACTATGTACCTACAGGAGCGGTAACATTACAGCCGACCACAGAAAGCTATTATGACCCGAACACGAACGGGAATAACATGACGCTACTTACAAAAAATGTTGAATAAATAACTAAACAATATACGTTTTATTTCTGCGCTGAAATAGCTCGCTAGCGCCACTATAACTAATTTGGACATCCTGCGACGCTTCCAAAACAAAACCGTTTCCTCCCGGGCAGCAGCCCTGGCTAGTTAGCCGACTGTAAGCGTTTGGAGAACCTACCGTGCCAACACAAGGTCCGACGTTTGTTCTGTCTTACAGATGTGAGAAGACAATCAAAGAACAACGCGTAATTCTCACGGAGCTTTAAGAAGAATAAAACTGTAAACTGCGGGATCACAATCAAGCTTTCAGTTGCTAGCAAATTAACCAAGCTAATATGGAAGTCTCGCGAGAGGAATGTCAGTCCTGCGAGCTCGTCGATTGGTGAGGATGGTGACGTCACGGTTGCCGAGGAACAGTTACAGTCTGTTCTGTGAATCTGAGAATGTTCTTTTAGATTCTGTACTTCATGACTGTTTTTTTTTTTTTTCAAAAATCACGAAGAAACCTTATAAAACATGTAAGATTTTCTGATACAGTTAAGATTGTTCACACACAGTTTAATTACTATTAAAATAAGTACAGTAAATATCCCACATCCCTTCAAGCCTCCCAAACTCCTGCAGTACATGCACTTTGCTTTGACACCCCTCTTTATTACATTGTTAGCAAGACAGTCCCATCTTCAAGTTTGCTGGTGTCCCCTTGTCTTTGTGGGTGTCCACTGAATGCGCTGGTTTCGCCCATCATCAAATATACATTTACGTCAGGTTAATCCGTCCCATCGGTGCTCCTGAGCAAGACACTGGTCCCCTCGCACCTCACATGGCTGCTCACTGCTTCTTAGGAGATGGATTAAAAGTAGAGGACAAATTGTGCTTTATCTATGTACAGTGACAATGAAGCCTTCCTCTTCTTCTTCCACATAAATTCTTGCATTGGCCCTTAGCTTTATTGACTGTCCATCAGCATCATCAAATATCTGTGCTAAGGAGCCCTGGAGTGGTTCTATTAGTTCATCATGGTCGAAACACTTTGCTAAATCATGTAATGTTTTAGTTTTCTCATCACTCTTTCTCACTCAGCCCTTTTGGGTGGATTTGGGCAGTTACAGAATCCTTCTGATTCCTTCTGTCTTTGGCCATCTTCTCCACGATCCCCCAGTTGGTCATTATTTCAATCAGGATATTAATTGTAGAAGATGAAGGTTGCCTAACATTTAGGCAGTAATCCAAACCAGAATACACATTTTAAGCATAACCACAGTCCTTGTAAACTTAACAAGATCGTAACTACATTAAACACAAATAGCAGATGATGTAGAGTGGAGGAGGGCAGCTCTGGTAATGGGAGTATCTGAAGATCTACTTTGGGTTGTCTAACACATAAAGCTGCCTTTGCTCTTGGCAGTGCTACTTCTTTATCCTCCCCTGTTAGACTGAGGGCAGACTTGGCCACCACAGTGACTCATTGTGGCTGGTTAGCATGCTAGCTTCGGTGGTGGTCTGTTTTGATAAGTGACCTTGTGAATGGGTTTTGGGTTAACTTCTGGGTGAGGAGAGTAAGGCACCCATTGTGGTTGTATAGATTCCAGGTGTGAATGTGTTCCTGTGTAAGAGTCTTGCTCTCATTCTCACTCCCCTGAAAAAGGCAAAGGGAAATTTCTCTGTATAGCACCATTCATACACAGGGCAATTCATAGTGCTTTACAGAGGTAAAGAGAGAATTGAAAGTTAGAATCAGTTTAAAATCAAAAACGGGAATTAAGAGATTCAAAAATCATTTAAAATCAATTCGACAGCAGACAAATCAATAGTAAATCAATCCATCAATACCAAATCACCCAGATCAATCCCAAATCAATACTATAAGAAGGCTGCAGTAAACAGCAGTCTTTTCAGCCCTGATTTAAATGAGCTGACAGTTTGTGCCCCCCTCAGAGTTTTAGGGAGTTTGTTCCACAGGTGTGGACCACAGAAGCTGAAAGCAGCTTCACCCTGCTTGGTTCTGACCCTGGGGACGCTGAGTAGACCTGTCCCTGATGACCTGAGGGGTCTGGATGCTTCATACCCAGTCAGCAGCTCTGACATGTATTTAGGCCCAAGCCCATTCAGCGACTTATAGAGCAGTAACAGGACTTTGAACTCAATCCTTTGACACACAGGGAGCCAGTGCAGTGATTTAAGGACAGGTGTCATGTGGTCCATTTTCTTACTGTTGGTCAGGACTCTGGCGGCGGCATTTTGGATGAGAAAAAGAAATAAAGATTAAGACGCGACACCATGCATTGATGTCTTTTTTTTGATGGTTTTGTTATTTTCGAAATGCTTTAAAGGGACTACAAACAGTGGGAAGGCGCTAGCCTGGCTCTATCAAATAGTGACAAAATCTACTCAGTAGCAGCCCCTGAAAAGCTCAAGCCATAACAGTTGTTTGTGTCATGTGCTGTAAAGAGGATCATTGGAATCTAAAATTGAGCTGATTTACAGTTATTGGCAGTATTTGGACATGGCTGATAACTTCATGGAGTCTCACTGGTTGCCTGGAAACTGCTTAGAACCAATAAGTAGTCAGACTGTAAAAATTAAATAGATAAAAGAGGTAATAAACTTGTGTTTTGTGCATGTTGAAACTACTGCTCCAAGATGTTCTGAATACATCTCCGGTGTAAAGGACGATGTCTCTGAGAACATTCCTGGAGAGTACGATTAAAGGGATGTCATTTGCCTGACTTTCAGGGAACATTTAGGATGTGTAGCCCATTCAGGAATATTTTAGGGCAACATATGTAAGTTGAAGCTTCCTGTAATATTACTTAAAGTTGAGGAAAGAGGGGCTGTAAGATTTTCTGGTCCCTTAAATTCCTTGAATCCCATGAATGTTCCGAGAACATCCTGAGCATTCCCTGAACATTTACTCAATAACGTGCCCACGAACTTTAAATATATTGACAGCCAGGAGATTTTCTGGTAATATTGTCTTCAGGTATAGAGGAAACGTTTATATTAGGACCAAATAACCTTTGAACTCTGGTAACATTACAAGGCGACTTCCTTTCCGCCAGCAGGGATGTACCCACGTTCTAGCATGTATACGTTCCTGCTGGTGACCTTTTCCAATTAAAAAAATAGCTTAATGGGACAATTTTCATGTGGCCAGTAGAGAACCATACAACTTTGTTTATGACCAAAGTAACTAATGAAGGTATATTTGCATTATTTTAAAAAATTTCTTGCACTTTTTGCAGATGTAAATTTTTAATGTCATTGTCCTGGCGTTAGATTATGAATCCTCAGAGTGTTGGTGTTTGCGTTTTCACTGGAGTTTAAATTTGTGAATTAAATTTGTCAAAAGTTTCAGCCAATTTAACAGGTATTGTTAAATATTTGATGACGATCAGGATTCAGAGTTTGTTGTTTGGGTTAATGTTTGAGTTTATACATCGTTCTAAACTCGTATGGTGACGTCACTAAAATACTAGGTTGTATGATACTGTTTTATATCGTTGTTGCAAAAAAAAATATGAAATCTTGCGTTACTGTTTTAAATCTGTATCGGCCTCCTCTGCTCACGTTCATGTAAAACTTAAAAGTAACGTTTAGGGATGAGATTCGTTCCTCCTGCTGACTGTGCATGCTCTCTCTCTCTCTCTCTCTCTCTCTCTCTCTCTCTTTCTCTGTCTCTCTCTCTCTCTCTCACACACACACACACACGGGCCAATTACGCAAAAAAATGGCGAACTTTGCTTTATTTACCCGAAATTTATGGTATTCCCGAACATTTGCATAGTTTCTATTCCCGTGTTTGGCTGTACCCCATGCCCCCGCATCCAGCATCCTTGCCCAACCAGCTCGATCCGCCCGTGAGCGCGCACGTCGGGTCGCCAGGGGGTGTAGGGTATGGGGGCGGATCCAACGTACTGCTGCAGCTGTCCATGGTTGTGTAGTGGGAACCAGAGAGGGTCCGGGTACGTGCGAGATGCAGCCATAGTCACGCTACACTGTCCTAAATCATAACCTGCTGGGACCGTTAGTTTCGCATCGCATCAGAGCCGACTGAAAGGTAAGCCTTCTCTATCATTTCGATTCTTTGGTTTCCCCTCGACACGTTGCCCCCTGCCCTCGTCAACGACTGCTGACGAGCCTCATCCTGCCTTGCATCAAGAACAGGCCGGGAACCAACATGGATGCTGTGCGCTATAGCAGCGCGGCTGATGCTGATGCTTGCTCAGAGATTATGCTCCCAGCACCGCTTCAACTGTCTAATCCCTCTTATTTGAATATACAGCGGGTTGCGAGTCGCAACAAAAGGAAATCGGACCCTTTTTTTTTTTTTCGAAAATGCTGGTACAAACTGGGGCTATTCATTTGATGACACCCATTTTGAAGCCTCTACATCTTTTAAAGTCTTTACATTTTTACTTGCTGCTGTCTTGCAGGATGCTTGTATGTCAGTAAGTGATTTACCAGTTTCCAGCAGCAGAGATTGTCCTGCCAAGATGTCACATTTCCACTATTATGATGGAGGAGTGTATAATATACACTAAGGCCTTGTTCAGACTGCAGGCAAACCAGATCTTTTTCAGCCCTCACTGTTATTAGCAAGGGATGAGATCATATATGTTGTGTCCTGACATTGCCAAACCATTTACAAGACTTAAGGCACCACATTTCCCTGGAAAAACTGGGTTTTGGTGACCCAAAAGACACTTTGAAATCCTTTTTTGATTGTCCGAAGCGTGCAGACTGAGACTCGCCCGTAAAAATCTGATTCAAATCAGATTTCATAACACCTTTAATAGTGTTCTGGATCAGGTTTGTTTAAAATCTGATTTCATGTGGTTTTCGGCTGTCCAGATGGCCTTTAATCATACTGGATACACCTTAAATCGAATTTGGGCTGGCAATCAGAACAGAACCTAATTGACCACTGAAAATCAGTTGAAAACTAAACAGATTAGTATTGGGGAATGTAACAAATCCAGCTTTCACGTCTCGACTTCTCATTTTTGTCTTGCATTTATCATTTAGAGGACAGGATCAGGCCTCTCAGGCCTACAGAAGCCTGGCGCTTTTTGTACTGACAAATAAGATAATTAAATTGTCCTCTTAATAAAGTGGATGTGGTCCCCTAGGTTTATTTAGTTGTGTGTTTGTGTGTCCAGCCTGTGGACGTTGAGGCATCATGGCTGAGCAGCAGAGGCAGCGCTCTCTGTCCACCGCTGGTGAGTCTCTCTACCACGTGTTGGGAGTTGATAAGCTGGCTACAAATGATGACATCAAGAGATCTTACAGGTGAGACAAATCTCTGTGACATCACGCATTTCACACAGTCACCACTTTGTTTGATTGTTATTTCCCGTCTTCCTTCACGCAGGAAACTGGCGTTGAAATTCCACCCTGACAAGAATCCCGACAATCCCGAAGCGGCAGATAAATTCAAGGAGATAAACAACGCTCATGCCATTCTGAATGACCCCACAAAGCGTAATATTTACGACAAATATGGTTCTCTGGGACTGTATGTGGCCGAGCAGTTTGGAGAGGAGAATGTTAACACTTACTTTGTCTTGTCAAGCTGGTGGGCAAAGGTACGACCAGGGAGAGATGTGGATCATTTAATATTTGCTGTTTGATTTTCTTAGTGTCTGCCAACACACACGCACTCACCGTGTGCCCGCTGTCCTGCAGGCACTGTTCGTACTCTGCGGCCTGGCCACTGGGTGCTACTTTTGTTGCTGCCTGTGCTGCTGCTGTAACTGCTGCTGTGGAAGATGTAAACCTCGGCCTCGGGAGGGCCAGGACCAGGACTTTTATGTGTCCCCTGAGGACCTGGAGGCTCAACTGCAATCTGATGAGAGAGGTGAGAACGAACCACCCGCGTCGCCATTTACATTTTGAATTTTACCTATTAACAGGCTCCGGGCCAAAACGCTGAGTGTGTTCTTTATCAAGCAGAGGCCGGTGGTGACCCTATAATGCTGCAACCGTCAGCAACAGAGACAACCCAGCTAACATCAGATGGTCATCACTCCTACCACACTGACACCGGCTTCAACTAACCCCTCTGTTCCCACTGATCCTCGCCTGCGGTCCTGCCTGCTTCCCTGCTCCACCTCAGTGAGATGAAAGAAAGAGGTGAATCAGCTTTCCACTTAAGAAAGAAAGCCATGCGGAGGAGAGGGACTAGTAAGCATGGCCCTTGAAAGGAACTAATGACATCACATCCCTTACAGAACCTCCCCGATTGGCCCGCTACTTATATTCCCCAGTACGAGAAGAAAAGAGAAACAAATACACTGTTTCCTTTTCCTTTTGTAGTTCTTGGCCTTTAACCACACAGGTCGCCTACCCCACTTCCCCCTCCCTTATTTTGCATCTTTGTGTAGCATGCACTCTTTATAAAACATGGTCTCCAAATTTCCTTTATCTTTTGCAACATTTTTACTTTGCGAGATTCATAACATACGTGCAAAAATATGTGCAATATGTTACAGTCCGTAGGAAAGGTGGCCGTTACGTTTATGTAATATTTAATGCTCAAAGAATGGAGAGCCGTGGCTCAGGGAAGTGCAGGAGTGAGAGATGTCTTGGCTGGTGGAGGTGGTCAGTGCCGTCGTTACTCATCAAAGAACAGAGTTGTCACACACAAACATGGCCGTCGCTCATGTTCCAGTTGAAAACGCCACCCGCACTCAGCTTTAGTTCAGTCTATCCTCGCAAGATATGCTTCTGACTACCTTCCTTGAATTTCCTGCATCAGTGCACAGGTTGTCATGACAATTAATTTCAAGTTAACTTAATAGCTGCTTCATAATTTTTTGGATTACATCTCTAACATGATTTGTTGTCATCTTAGTAGTTGTTGTTTTTTTGTATTATTTTCAACCACATCTGACAAGAATCTTTGTTTCATTTTTGTTGTTTTGTTTTTTTTTGCATATCAGCTGTCACATCTGATTTATTAAACTCAGATTCATAAGTTAGAAGCATATGAGCTTTTAAGAGAATCTCAAAGTTCCAAGTTGAATATTAACATAAACAATTTAGTATTTCATTGGCGGCGGAAATGTATTTTTAATTTTTTCTAGTTTTGTAAAGCATCTCAGATAAAATGAATAATAAGATAAGTTGCTGCTTTTTATTTTGCTTTTTTTTTTTAAAAAAAAAAACACCATAAAGGTGAAAATAATTTATTTGACATCTGTTTGAGAGTGAAAGCATCTATTTTTGTTGACTTATTGATCTTGTGCTATGTGAAGCCAAGGAGCACCAGGTACTAATCTCTGATCAGAGCTGTTAGGAGTAGAGGTAAGAGGTCTGGTTCAGAGGACGACATGTTTTTAATGCTGAGTTATTAAATTAATATGAAAAACAACGTGTTCCACTCCTCTTAGCTATTTAAAACAAAGCTGACTTCAGAATATTCACTTCAGGAGCAGCGTGGAATACGATAACCATCTTGTTTTTAGTCCTTGTGTTTAGAGAACTCTTGACATTTTTGTCCGATGCTGTGATCGTTTATCATTGTTGTGTGAACCCTCGTAGAGTAAGAAGCTCGTCAGGCATATCATCCGTGAGCCAGCGCCACAGGCAGCTCTGAGAAACTACTTTTCATACTATTGAATTTGCGTATGCATTGCCACATATTTGCAGATCGCCATAAATTGCCACGATCATCTTCACCACTTTGTCAGTTTCATAAATGCTAATAATGTGTTTCAATGGTTTACAACCGGTGAGCTCCTGTCGCCCACCTTCTGCTATTAACGGTATGGATGTTGACCTCTGTGGCCCGTGTATGATGTTTCCTGTAACCCTTGATGAACCATAGATGTACCTGTCATGGCTTTTTCATTCTGATACTGAAAATGCTACTGTACATGTTCTAAGTTGAATGCACTGTGTTTAAAAAAAAAAACTAAAAAAAAACTATAATGGATCGATGATCAGGAAATGACTCCACATAAAGACAACATACTAAATAGTGTAACTATAGTGACATGGTTAAATGATGCATTTTTGGCGTTTTATTTATTTCATACTCTGTCATGTTTCAGATGATGATTAACTATAATTTTAATTGGTATGGTGTTGTAATGTAACCATTGAATCGTGCAAGGGGAAGGGTTAATGGTTAAGGTCACTTGTACATACACTTGGTCTATATAAAGTATAAACCTTAACATTTATGTTGTAGCATGGTAATTGTGTGTCTGGAAGAAAACAAGTGGATCATTGATCGGATTTGTTGTTGAATAAATGTTCCTGAACATTTTGCCTTATTAACTTATTTCATGTTTCAGCGCATGTTGCATGTAATTAAAAAGATATTAAGTTTTTAGATTAAATTAGAGTCAACTTTATCGTCATTACATAGGTATAATCAAGTGCAGTTTAAACCCTGGTGCTGGAAATACATCTGCTACTAATCATAGATGGAACTCAACCAAGTACATTTACTCAGTTACAGCAGGAATGATGTACTTCACTTGAGTATTGAATTCTCATGCCACTTAACAAGAACTGACACATTTTACTTTTAATGTTACTGCAGTTAACTGACATATTTAGCGAATTTAGCTGAAGATACAAAATGTGAACACGTGCTAATGAATGTATGTAAATGAATGTCTTAATGATTGTGAAGAGTTCAAGTTAAGCCCCTTTTGATAATCAACATCTTGTGGTTTCTCACAAATGAGGAGCCACTGCTTCTGAATTTAATTGACATGACAGCGCTCTCATTCATGAGGTCGTGTTTCACCAGCAGATGGAGACATTTTGTCTATCCAAGCAACCTCTGTCCATAACAATAACTGACAATCGCTGAACTGGAACACATGTAAACATTTTGGATCATTTTCAAGTGCGGCCATGGTTGTTTTGCTGTATTTTGACAACCAGCTGCACCGTTGGATTCTCTCACCACAGGCCCACTCAAATTTGTATGACTAGAATATCTGGTCATACTAAAAACATCCTCACATTTAGACTTAGACTTAGACCTTCTTTATTTGTCATTTGGATTTTCGTCTCAAATGAAATTTCAGTTCAATGGCTCAGGCATGGTAGACCACCACAAGTTTGAATTTGCCTTTTTTTATTTCTTTTTTATTTCTTTTTTTTTTTACAAGTACAATGTTATTTTCAGAGGTGAAAAGTACATTTACTTACTTACAAGTGCTGTAAAATTAAGACCTTTGATTTATTTGGCTTGGAATTTAAATTTTATGTCATTTCATGGGCAATCAGTGTGTGTGTGTGTGTGTGTGTGTGTGTGTGTGTGTGTGTTTGTGTGTGTATGTGTGTCCGTGTGTTTAAATCTACAAGAATTAATGTTGTGAAGGAATATGGCACTTAGCATTAACTAAAAATTCTACATTGACAAAATATCCAAGGAGTGCGCCCCCAGAGGGCAGGCAGTGTCCTCCTTGTAGAATTTATTATGAACCAGCAGGTAACACGTGGCACGGAATATATAGGTAGAAATACATTGTGGGTTTGTTTGGGTTTTTTTTGCGTGTAAATTGTGTTGTTTTTTTGTTATTTATACGTACACTTTTACACTGTTAAACCAATAAGTCACGTTTTACAAAACCTACTTAAAGAGTTTTTTTTAATTTTATTTTAAAGAAATACATGCAAATTCGTCTAATATTGTGCCACCTGTGGATTGGTTGATTTTGGTAGCTCTCCTGTGTGTGTGTGTGTGTGTGTGTGTGTGTGTGTGTGTGTGTGTGTGTGTGTGTGTGTGCGCGCGCGCGCGTGTGTGAATAACAGCCTTAGTGATCCTGCCTCCTACTAGTTTCCTAGTTTAGCTGATTGGATGGAAGCACTCGACATCAACTAGCTTCGTCTAAACATACTGAGGTGAAAGCAGCAGCAGGTGCAGCAACAATGAGTCGAGCAGGTAAGAACCAGTCGTTATTTTATTGGTAATACAAACGAACATGTGGTCGGTTTTAGTCTGCGTTTGATGTTTTTGTTTTTCTTTTCTTTTTTTATAGCGAGTTTCCTCTCCGGTTTAGCTAGCTTTAGCTCTGTGTGCAACAGGTTAGCCGTTAGCCAATTAGCCCCTGCTAGCCTGGCACGTTGCTTCTGGCGTAGTTCAGCACTGAGGACAGCTCCGGATGGGTTGTTCACTTTTCTACTACAACATTTATGATATAAGAAGCAAAGCTGCTGGACTTGTTCGGTAATTGCTTACCTTCATAAATTATGGTACAAATGTACAAACATTGCCTCAAAAGCCTTTTCCTAGTTTGCTAAATCCGTAACTGTAAAATACCCATAATGTGTCTGTACGTATAATCCTGCTGTTTATCTTAAACTATTGCTCTCTGTGAAATATGTATATTTAGGTTATGCAGGGATATTACATCGATTTTAAACTTTATTACTGTCTGTATATTAAACTATTTTTTTCTCACTTTATTTCATCTGACCAGTACAGTAAGATAGGGTGAACATTCAGGAATACTTTGTTCTTTAAATCCCCCACCCACACACCAACATAACAAATTAAAATTAAGTTAGCACAAAAAAAGAAAAAAAAAGATATGATGTATTCCTTCCATCTTAGAACGTGGTTAATAATGATAAAGGAGTAAGTAAAAGAACAATTTTCACGATATGACGAAATGTCATGACAGGACATAATTTGAAATGCAAAAATCTTAATTTATTCTGTAATATTCACAACATTTGGCAGTAGCAATATATGTGGTAATGGGAAAATGGCATAACGCAGTGTAGTGCCATCATTCCAGCTGTTTAAGCTTTCACGGATCTAAATAAAGTAAGACTAAATCCGGCTCATCGTCCAACAGTATCCAGTAAGTTTCCTAAAGAGGACAAAAACTGCATAGGAATTTGCTTCACAAATGAAAAATGCACACAAACAACAAACCCTGCATAAACATATGGAACGCTTTTTCTTACACTGGTACGATATTAAAAATCTGAAAAATTCTTATCATAGGGTTCATTTGTAATGATACATCAGCTATCTAATAGTTGTGTGACATTTTGTCTTTGAAAGGTTTTAGTGGGACGTCATCGCCCATGAGTTTCTCCTCCAGCACAGCAGGGAATGGATGCCCACCCACAGATCTAACAGAGGAGGACAAGGAGAATCTGAGGGTTGAACTTGCAAAGGTGATGCCCTTTTTGTTATTATTCTCCATGTTCTACATGGTCCACCTGTTCGTCTCTACTGAATCATCGTCACTGAGTCATTTTGCTGTTTTTCCCGCCACATAGATGGAGGATGAAATTCAGACTTTGCGGCAGGTGGTTTTGGCCAAAGAGAAATATGCAGCAGACATCCGCAGACAGCTGGGTATGAGCCCTCTCAGTAACATCAAGCAGAACCTTTCCAAAGGCTGGCATGAAGTCCAGACCTCATCTCCGTAAGTACAATTGCACCCTTATCATGTGAGTAAACTGGATTTGCAGCTTACTGTTTCACCTGACATTTGTCATGTTAATTTGTTGTTGAGTGTCTTGCATGCAGCTTCTTACCTTGTGTACCTCTCTGCTGGCAGCACATTTGCCATGCATTGTTTGACGTGGTTATATAACTTTGGGAAGCTCCCTAATAAGTGACGACTGTCACGGTCTCTCTCTTAAGAAGGACTGATGATCTCTCAACATGTTCACGTCTCTCTCTTCAGATATATCACGGCCTCGGCCACTTTGGAAGACTTAAGCAACTCCAACGTGTAAGTGTCAATGACAAACTCTACTCTATGTTTATTGATGCGGGGGTTTCCTAGGGTTGTTTTTTTTTTTTTAGCTGCTCACATGCGAACGATCCCTTCTAAGAAACAAGTGATGGGATTTTGTGGGTCAAATAGGATCGGGGCCCTGTTAATAGCCTTACAGCCTGAATTAGTACAAGGAGCAGTGGTATTAAGGAGCAGCAGTGAGAGAGAGGGGGAGATCTCCTGCTGCCAGATGGACCTCAGCCACTGACGCAAGTTTGCCTGTTGTTGCTGTCATGTTTTCTTTGTGCTCAGTCTTTGACTGAGATGTGGACTCGAGTCACTTGGACTTGTGTTTGCTCACGTTACTGTAATAAATGGCTTAAATGGCTTGGGCTTGGAAGTTAAAGAGTTGAGGCATGATGACTCAAATGACTTGTTGGAGTTGGTCAGTTGAGAACTTGACTTGACGTAACTTGTTGCTTTGCTTCAGATTCAGACCAAATAACCAGGAACTTCTGTTAGCAGACCAAATGACTAAGGACTCACCTGAGACTATACCAAAGGACTAAGAACTCACATAAGACATGGACCAAATGTCTAGAGACTTGCTTGTGACAGACCGCATGACTGCAGACTTTCTTGAGACTAGGACGAAAGAGTAGGGACTTGCTTGAGACTTAGACAAAATGACAAGAGACGTGTAAGAATTGGACCAAATGATCAGGTACTTGTTCTAGATTTGGTCCAAATGACCTGAGTAAAACATTTTGACTTCATGTAACTGCTTCTACCCGTAGGTACATAAGAACTCGGGAGGGCCTCTCCCATGCGGGCCACGTTACATCCTCAGCATTCTCCAATGTGGGCGTGGCCATCACCAGGAGACTGGCAGAGATGAGGTAAGCTCCGTCCTCTAAACATTTAACAAGAAAAAGAGTTTTTCTATTTTATTATCTCAAATTTGGCAAATTTTGATGACTCATATTTTTACCTTTTTATATGGACTAGAGTCATGAATAACAATAAAACAATTGAAATAACAATAACCGCTTGTGTGAAAACACCAGAAAAAAGATTACAGCTCACAAGATGCAAGTAAGAAAAGCTGATTTTGCCAAACTTATCCAGGTTTGAAATAAGGAAAATTTTTGGAAATGCTGCCATGAAAATTTGCCCAGAGATGAAAGGTCCACAGGGAGTTATTTCTACACCACATAGTCGATGGATTGGATGGACAGTTGGACATTGATGACAATTGTTATTTTGACATTTTAAGAGGTCCTTCATTTATATGGTGGACGCCCCCTCCGATTAAGCTATAACTTATTTTATTATAGTTTTCTCGTAGTGAGTCCTCAAATCAAAATTGTAATTAGTCCAACATGTTAATCTTAGACGGTGAACATTGTGAGTGCGTGTATATACATTGTCACTTTGCATGTTAGCATGCTGGCATCAGGGGTTTACCTCCTAACGCTGGCAACATGGCTACAGTGTTTTTAACTTGACAAGTGATACTCAACAAAAATGGTTTTTTTTAATAATCATATGAATACAGTGACCACATCCCTTTGATGGAAAAATGGCTGTAACAAGTTTGCACCGAGAGAATATTTTGTGTCCATCACCTTGAGTGTCATGGCCCCCTGTCTCATGTTGAGCCAGTAAGCAACCATAATCCAATCACTCTGGTACATCTGGACTTCAGCAGCAGTAGCCGATAAGTCTGTTGTTGTCATCCATGTGGAGACACAGTGTGACTTTATTTGTGTCTGTTTTTACCTCCACGCTGCAATCCCAACAGAGCTCTGCCTCTTCCAAGCCCACCACGGTAAGACTTGGTTAGAAATGATCTCTGGGACGCTGAAGTGTGTCTGTGCTCTGTTGTATGAACATAGTAACATGTGCAGCCCATACAGGTCACATGAATGTAATCTCTACTGATGCAGGATATCTTACATGTTTTGACTGAAGTTTAAACAACAATATGAATATTAAACTGTTCTAAACTATGGCCAGGATACTAACAGTCACTGTTTCTGGTATCAAGTCTTTGTTTTTTGCTAAGCTAAATGTCAAATACCTGTGGCAGACATGCTGCATGGTGGTGCAGTGGTCAGCACTGTCGCCTCACAGCAAGAAGGTCCCGGGTTCGAGTCCCGGCTCGGTCACGGGATCTTTCTGTATGGAGTCTGCATGTTCTCTCCAGGTACTCCGGCTTCCTCCCACAGTCCAAAGACATGCAACTTCGGGACGAGGCTAATTGGATTCTCTAAATTGACCGTAGGTGTGAATGTGAGTGTGAATGGTTGTTCGTCTCTATATGTTGGACTGGCGACCTGTCCAGGGTGAACCCCGCCTCTCACCCGTAGCCGCTGGGATAGGCTCCAGCCCCCTGCGACCCTTAATAGGAATAAGCGTAAGACAATGGATGGATGGATGGATGTTGCAGACATATAAATCAACAAACTCCCCTCCAGAAAGCAAGTCAAATGAACTTTTGCCTTAAAGTGTTAGTGTTGCCAAAAAATGTAACTTGCCTTTCAAATACTCACAGTTTGTTGTCCTAATCCCACAAACAGTTTTTTTCTCCCTCCTGCTTTACTTTTTATTGACTCAAGAAGTGAGGAAACATAAACCATGCAGTATATTATTAGCCTGAATCAAATGGAGACAACAGCAAGAGTCCAAAACCTCAGCCGCATCATCTGGAATAATCCACATCCTCTTTATCCAGCCATATGCTAAGTAATCCATCAACACTTTGACTTGAGTTAAAAAAAAAAAAAAAAAGTAGAGCACTTCCTGTTGGAGTGAGTCATTGTGAGCACTTGACAGGCAAATGACACTTTTTGGGTGAGGAAATGCTGGAGGTTTTGTCACATTTAATGCTTAAATATCCTTTCTCTTTTCCATGTTTAATTTTGAAGCACCCTGAGTCACACCATTAGTGTACCAACTATGAGGTAAAACATCTCCTTTATTTAGTGCTCAATGCTGTATTAATTATTGCACTTAGTCACCATGGCTACAAAAAAAAATTAAACATCATTGAACCTCCCCAGACACTCCTCTACATTCAAGTCTTTTGAAGACATGGTTGACAATGTGAAGGTGAGTTTGCGAAAAGAGGAAGCTCACAGAAGCGCTCTCATGTGAATGTTGATCTCTTGTGTGTGTGAATCTCACAGGAGAAGGTGACTGGCAGCTTGGCGAATAATGGCAACACGTCCGGGTTTGAGAAAAGATCCTCACGCCACAGGACATGAGATGGACCCTCTCAGCTTCACCCAGTTATTTATATTTCAAACCTTGTAAAGTGCAGAATGTCTTTTGTTCCCTTGTCTGTGTGAATTTGTCCACTGTTCTTTCTAACTTGTGTATTAATACCGTATGGATAATAGTGTGTATGTATTTATGATGTCAAAACACTCTTAATACATGATGCCACTGCATGATGCATACATGTAATTTAAGAGTTTGACATGTGAGTGCATAAAACCATCTTGACAATTCATTGGCATTAATTGTGACATTTGAAAAACAAGATGACAAAGTATTTTTGTACTTTAAGTTTTTTCAATTAAAGTCAATTGAATGCTTTGTGGTCATTTGCGTGTATAATTTTGAAAGTAACCTGAAGTTATGTAGGTTTTTGGTTTTTCAAGTTTCATTCTGTGTGAGCCAGGCTACCACTGGTGACCTTTGGGTGGCGCTATAGGGGCTAAAATGAGTGAACCTGTCCCTGCACTGCTGGTGTTTTGGAGGGAATAAACACTGTGATGTTGAAGCTCCTGTTAAATTTGCAGAGACCTCAGTGTTGGATGGGAAGGAACAAAGAAAAGATACATCCAAATCTGTGCTCTTGCTGTACAAAGCCAAGCATGCAGGTTTATAATGCACACACAGATTTTTAAACTGCACAGTTTTTCTTCTGTGCCTCCATGTATATCCAAACGCACTGTATATTTTACATACACATGAATTTGTAAACCAAAATTTTAAATTCAGATTAGATTAACAATTTTGTTGTCACTATGTGGCGGAAGAACAACAAAATGCAGTTTTGTATCCAACCCAAGTAAAAAACAAAACAAAACTGGAGTCCTGAGTGTAATTTATGTGTGACTGAAAGTATTTGACAGAAATACGTATGTTCTATGGGAGTATGTAGAGATGAAGTTATGTATACAGAAGTTATTTGTTTTGTTTTGGGGTTTTTTTTAACATGGGAAATACTTAAAATGTGGTTGTAATAACAATACAGATTACATAGTTTCTTACAGGATATTTTATTAAACGTTCAATTTACAGAAGGGGCTCATTACAAAACGATATCCCTCCTCGTCATGGACCTTTCTGTTACAACAAAATCAAAAACAAGTTCCCTGACCGGGAATCGAACCCGGGCCGCGGCGGTGAGAGCGCCGAATCCTAACCACTAGACCACCAGGGAAAGACACTTACACATGTGCTAATTAACATCATAAAGCTATTATTTGATAATTGGCGTCAAACCCAATAATGTCTTACACTCATGACACCCCACCTGAACTTCAATACTGATCCATTTTCTTCACAAGAGCAAATATGTTCTTTTCTCTAGAGTGTCATTAAAAGTTACCATCGACCGTCTTAAACTCAATCGTCCTGCTGCCTGATGGGAGTCTTTCTAAAACTTCAAACTGTTTCCGAGATCGCTGGCTCGGAGCGATTATCATAAGTCTTCTGCGTGTTGAATTAAGTCCCCCCTCCAAAGCCTCTTGGTATCTGGTGTCACTGAGTTCCTGTCGACCTGCTGGAATGAACAGCACGTTGTGAGTCACAGTCTCCGCCCAGTATCTCTCCAGCACACGCCGGGCCCTGTGTCCGAAGCTTTAAAAGCTGACCTCCACCGACCCTCAGTCAGTGACAGCCGCCGTGCGATGACCGAGAGGGGCAACAACATCGTTTAGCCACAAATGGGCCATCGGAACAACTAGCACTTCTTCTACATTCAGCCATCCGCACCTTCCAGCCGCAACCGGTGCTAACAGCAGCATCCTCCTTTGAAAGGTATGCAAAAAAGAAATAATAAATATTATCAAATTGTCTTTTTCAAAATGTGATTCAAAACAATATTTTTGGAAACCTGTTACATGCACAAGTTTATGCAACTTCTTCAAGGTCACCCATGGAAACAGGCTGACATATATTTTAAATTACACGAGTTTTATTACCTTTCCGTACTGGTCTTGTTAATTGGTTCGTGTCTATTTGGGTGCTCCATGAAATCCTCAAAGCCATCTGCTCCGAGCCTGCCTGGTGTTACGCTTTACAGCCTTCAGCTGCTTCTCAGGCTTCAGGCTGTTAACTTTTATCACTGCAATGCATTTTTAGTATTTATCATTTCACGAGTATCAATAAATATATATCTGTATGGTCAAGTGTTGTAATGTATATGTTAACCTGTTAAAACATTCAAAAGTGCTTATAATTTTATTATTTTTGGCAGCAAATGTGGATATCGCTACCTATAATTTCCTATTTGAACACGGTTGTGCTTTGATGTCTACAAACATGTCAAACTCAGCACACGGAGAAAATATGAGAACATTATAACAAGTGGTTGCATGGGGGCCAAAATCTCTAGTTGCACCCCGGCTTGCGTGGTCACGCAAACAGCTCGTGAGCCATGTGCCTCAAGTGAGCTCTGCTGGACATGTGGACTCCTGCACACGATGGGGTTTTGAGAGTTGGGAAACCCGATTCTCAGAAGGAGCTGCCATTTTTATCACTCTGCTGAAAAAGCTCGAAGACCGGAATGAAGTACAGAGGGCATGAATGTTTCCTTCAAATAAGTCCTGTGGCTTCTTAGAGTAGTGGTAGCCTGGATGCTGGGAGAGTGTGATTCTGTAACAGGAATTTAAATAACAGACAGGAAATGGAGTGACGATGATCATTTTATTTCCAGACTAATAGTGTGTGTTTCTCCCTCAGGTTACCATTTCTCATCTTTTGAGCGGTGTTACACCGAAGGTCGGGAAAAAAATGGCAGCAATTCCATCAAGTGGCTCCCTCATCGCCACCCATGATTACTATAGAAGTGAGTCCAAGGCCACTGCGCGTTTATGTTGCATCGCTCAGCCTCTGATCTTGGTAACGTGACCTCTGTGGAAGCCTGTTTTGTCTTTCAATGAAAGGGAATCTATCTCCTCTGCAGGGCGCCTCGGGTCCACTTCCAGCAACAGCTCCTGTGGCAGCGCTGAGTATGGAGAGGTCATTCCACACCACCCAGGTAAAATAAATGCCAAGGTTATGTTTTGAGAACTCGACACACCAAGCAGATCTCCTGTGTAAAATATAATATTGGCTTCCTCAGGACTCCCAAGACAAGATTCTGGTCACTGGTGGACTTCTTTTTTCTTTGCAAAACAGAACCATCCCGGCATGCAGAACGGTTCTGAATACCAAAAGTGAGCTTCCTGCACAACGAACAAGTGTTAATCAGTTGTTTACGTTTGTTCCACAAGTAAAAATCCCACAATTCCATGTTTTCAGGAACGGAACCTACACAGTGACCAATGGTCAGGTGACCTGCATCGCCAGGGAAATGGTTCTGAACAGACAACTCAGCGAAAACAGCGACAGCGGAAAGTCCGAAACCTCAACCCCTCCACCAACTGCCTCCTAGACGCCCTCCCCTCACCTTCCTGCCTCCCCTCGCTCCTCCTCACCCTCAACTTGCCATCCAGAGCAGTGATGGAGATGTTGATGGTGTTTTTTGTCCTTTAGTAAATAGTTTGCTTTTCCTTTTTGCCTGTGTAAAGTTTATTTGTTCTTTGACCAAAAATACTTGAGTATATAAAAAGTTTTTACATTTATTTCTTGTTGTGACTTTCAGCTACTAATAAAAAAAAACCGCTGAATGCAGTCAGCTCTTCCTGTGAGTGGCTTTTTATTGAATGTCTCCTCTCCGTGAGCTGTTTTACAACTTGAAGGAACACATGTAGGTTACTGATTAAACTGGCGTAAGCTGTTCAGCTCTGGTATGATTAGCAACGATTTATTCCCTTGTTAATTCAGCTTGCATAAGACCTCACCTGAGTTTGAATGTAGGTCAACAACGTCTGGAAAACACAAAGTAATGATGGGGAATCAAGGAACTTTTCGCCTTTCTCCGTAATAACAACATGGCGTAAAGATGATGCGGCCCGCTTGCTACGATCACTGTACTTGTACTGGAAATGCATTCATTAATACTGAAGCAGGTTCCAGTTTTCACAGCAAAGAGAGTAAGACAGGGTCCATTCATGAAATGGGATGTCAGGGAAAAACCTGGAAAAGCCATTAAATCCCAAGGCTTGGTTTGGAAAGATAAATTACACCGTACACTGTTTGAAAGTCGTTGAATTTTGCTGCACAAACATCTGCATATTAGAACTGAAGGTGTTCAGACTGAGGAAAATTTGTATGTCACTTCTGTACTTTAGCTATGTTGAACCAAACCGTGCTGGCTTGTCTTTAACTGTCGTTAATACACAATTTAGTACGTTTTGCCACTGGATTTCAGTTTCTTTCCTGTCCAAACAGATGTTCCAGTAAACATTTTTCCCAAACGCGTGGAAAAGTTATGGAAACGTTTTGGTCAAAACACTTGAAAACAACATGTTTTGTTTGTTTTTAATTATTATCAGGATTCCTTGATAGGACAACGTGTTGTGTTTGAGTGTTTTGGAGTTTCCACTCAGTTTAAAGACATAAAGTTCACTCCACTATTTTTTTTTTTAATCAAATATTACACCCAAGGACAGAGACTTGTACCTCTGGCTGAACTGCGTGTAGAACTCAGGATCATTTTGGACCTTGAATGTGACGCCTGAGATGACGTGTTTGGGAACTGTAACTGGGGGTTCAATAGCTGCGCTGATTCCTTGAACATATTGGGAACATTTTGCTACGTGCGCTATGACCAGACAGAATGAAGTCTGGCTACCCTCCATCTCCTCAGTAAGTTCATCTGTTCGAACATGAAAGTCAAACAGCTCCAGTGCTGTAAGTGGTGAATTTACAGCCACATACTAGGACAAGTATTTTGGCACTGAAAGGAGCTCACGCATGTTCCTTGTATGTAGACCTTCACCCATATGCATGACCTCCCCTGCCTGCTGTCCTCAGCTGCATGGTCCCTGGCAACTCATCGAGAGTTCCTGGGGTCTAAATTTGTACGGTGATTCATTTTGGCTGAGTGTAAGCACCGTTTCACCTCTCTGACACGGGAGTCTCCTGTCGTGCGAGGGTTTATTTCTCGTGAGAGCATTAAGGCCTCCTGTAGCAACGGAAGGATGAATCAAGAACATAGAACCATATCTAAAGCAAACTGCATCACCATAAAATTCCTAGATAGACAGGAAAACAAACGCATTCTAGTGAGTGAGGCTTTTTGTAGAGACGCACAGAACACGTTAGGGTTAATGACCAAGTTCAGTTGATGTTTGTCATGCCTGTCAGAGGCTGCCAGAACAAGATATGATTCATGTTTGCAGACCTTCACCCTTTAACAACGATCCTTGCTACCTGTGTTCCAAAGCTGCTCTATTCCTGGCAACTTATCGGAGAGACCTGCTGGCTAAATCTGTCCCGTGATCCCGTCCTAGAACAAACACCCTGTCAGTCTCCCTTCATGCAGGAGGGTTTCTGTTTTCTCTCCCCCCCCCCCCCCCCCCCCCCCGCTGTGAGGCCAGTCACATTTTCTCTGAGCAAAGGTGACAGACCGCAATGAGACGCAAATATTTACATGAAAGCAACACAGCTATAACCACCATGAAATCTCTGGTTTGATGGAAAAACAGACACACGTGGACACATGAGACTTCAAAACCCTGTAGGATCGTCTTTTTTTTTGTGTCTTTTTTTTGTTTAGCAGAACGTGAGCTATTAAACAGTGTTTCAGGTCTTTTCAGGTGAAGAGTTCATGCTGTCTGTGGGGTTTTGAGTTTCATCAAGTTTGTTTGTTTGATCAGCAGCACCAGTCAAGAGCGTGAACTGGTGAGATCATTCGTCCACGTTGCTGAGAGATGTCCAGGGTCAGCACAAAAGGTTGTAACTGTTCCCACGAACCGTCGTTCCTTCAGTTGAAAAAAAAAAATAAAAAGGAAAAAAATATAAGAATGAAAATGAAACTGATAACAAAACTGCTTACATCTGATCCCTTAGCTACATTTAACCCATAACTGAAATGAACACTCTCGTATTCCTACTTTCATTAAAATATTCAAACACTTTATATATTATTGACACATTATTTTTAAAAGGAGCTTGTAGAATAAAACACATGAATCCACCCAGTAGTTTGTTAGATAAATAAAAGCGACTCTACTATCACCATCATTAAAATGCTACTGACAGATGAGCTGTTAGGATAAAATGATTAAACAAACTTGTTCTGTATTGAATACTTTTACTTTTTAAAGTTACACTTTGCTAATAATACATGCTTACATGCTAAGCTTTTTAAAAACATCGTATGTTGGTACTTTACAGAAGCATTACTACTTTTACTGCAGTAAATGTACCTCCTACATCCACTTCTAGTTCATAGAAATGACGTTTTATTTCATTTAGTTTGGCTCATTATATTTCTTTCCAATGACCACTTTGTCTGATATGTGAATGAAAGGAATTATTAAGGTCAGTGTGCATTAGTTTTCACTGAGTGCAACATTGACTATGTTGAAGTAGAACTGAATGTGACCGCGCCTGCAGAAACAGCTGTGAATCTTGTCTGACCTACATTAGCAGATCCAATAATGTCACCGCTCCTCTTCCAGCGCGAAATCAAAAACCAATGAAAAGTGGTTAGACTCAACGAGACGAGACCAGAGGCCAGACATCATCAGAACTCTGGGTTTGAGTGCTAGTGTTCGTGTTGACCCACTAAGTAAAATACGTATTAATCATGGTAAATGTTGGGATGGCTTAGGAAGAGTCTACTTGCGCATCTACGTCTCGTGAGTCTCTGGGAAAAAAACTTTTTTATGCCTCTTAACTGGCCTCAGCTGCAGATCAGACATTTTTTCCAGGTTGTAGTCCGTCCCATTCTGGTTAGTGCGATCAGGGAAGTGCCTGTAATTTGACTGAAATGTCCACTGAGACTTTAGAATGAACTGAAATGTCTTTGGGGGTCAAAGGTCACTGTCACCCCGCATGAATTTGTCACCTCTGAAATAACTTTCAAGAATTTCTCAAAATTTGCCACAAAAGTCAAGTGGGACTCAGGGATGAAGTGAAAAATATATCTCAAGAATGCCTTGCAGAAATGTCTTCAGATAAAGTAAAACCATCCATGACCTGAATAAATTTGGGGGTCAAAGGTCAAGGTCACTCTGACAAGCGCACGTTGCAGAAGTTTACAGCCGAGATGCAGTCTCTCCAGGTTTTAACTTTTAAGTGCAAATTTTTATGGGAGATTTTTTTTTGTTGTTGTTCTTGCTAACTTTGTACCATTTAAAGGAATTAAACAGACTTTAACTGATGAATTTGAATAAAAACAAGTAAAAAAAAATGAGGCGTTTGTGAAACTTTTCACCACTTTTCAGGTGTGTCCAAACATATTATCGGTTTTGCCTGTTGATTTATTGAAGGCAATTCTCACTGCAAACACCTTGCATGATGATTAATATGTAGTACATTCTGTCTACAGTTACTGTGCAGCACTGAATTGGGACACAGCATCAGCCTTACCATGAAATTGCCTTTAATATCCGTGTGTGTTCCTCTGCAACAGCGCTATCGACTCTACTTTCTGGAACACTGCTGCTCTCTTGTGGCCAAACACCTTCACTCATGTTCAGTAAAAATGTTCTTGCCTCTGCAGGCGGGAGGTGAAAAAAAAAGGCAACAGGAAGCAAGGTGTGACTTTGATAGCTCATCGCACTATTTTATTCAATTACTGACATCTCAGGAGAGGAGGAGAGCCTTTCAACTCTGCTGTTGGTAAACCACTGTTGTTGTTGTTGTTGCTGTTGTTGTTGTCATTTTTTCTTTTATTTCATAGCGTTGATGCAACACTGAAAAAGCGCTATTTCCAAACAAACACAGGTCCCTCATTAGTGATATGTAAGAGGCAGAAAGAATCTCACCTGGACAGTTTTGCATGAAACATACAAATGAAACAGGTTCAACCTTTTCTTTTGTCTTTTTGTAGTTTCACATATAATAATAAATATCCATACCTATAAACACTCCAAAAAAATCAAAATATTAAGTCACAGGTACTGGAAAAAGCTCCACTTTTAAATCACAATGATAAATGTACAAAACAATAGACATCTCATATAAATGTTAATGGTTTTTGTAAGAGATTTCTATCTCATTTCAGAAGAAATCAGCGGCAAAAACTAAACTCGGAGATTCAGTATTTCCTGAGGTTTATGGGTTCCCCTTAAAAGGCCAGGAGAGGGGAATGGCTTTTATGTTACCAAGGAGATATAACAACATGTCAAAGTGTACCTTTCAGGGTACCTGTTGGGTTAAGGACAAGAAGTTTCCCCCGACAACACAGCCAGGGTATTAAAATAATCTGAGCACTTACTGTAGTATAATAAATGTACCTACACGCCGCCGCTCTCCTTCTAGGCCACAATAGTATTTTAAAACAGCTGATCGTATTTATCCTTAATAAATATTTATTGGTCCACTTTGAGAAGTTGTGAAGCTCCCTTTTACTAACTTGCCAAATGCAGGAAGCCACCACAACACCCAGTCGACCACAACCAGTTGTCACGGCACACTCTGACCATGTGACCGAGTAGTCAAAGCAGTCGCGTCTGCACTTGATGCAATGACACAACAAAAGAAAGAACAAAAAAACGTTTCTGGGCAGATGAGTCGAGATCAAGGTTGTAGGTGCGGGAAAACAAAAATATCTTGAATAAAATGCAAAAAGAAATGTATTCTGAAAAACTGTACATGTAAACATCACACTTTCACTGAGTCCAAAACCAGAGGGGAAAATACAAAGCTTCACACAGGAATACAGTACAACCCCCTGCACAGAGCTACAGTCTCTTATCAGTGCAGGAGAGGCAACAATCGAAATCATATAAATAACAATAGAAGTAATACAGACCACCACCAAATGATAAGTTAAAACAGGCAAGGGCTTAAACCACTTTGATTTTTTTTAAACAGTGCTGTACCCACAGAAAAAGAAAGGTTTAAAACATCTTTTATCACTCTTTGTACAGCTATACAGTACATTTATCTGACCACTTTAGCAATCCACAAGCTACCAGGGCATTTTAATCAACACCAATAGATTACATTGTCCAGTCAATACAAAGAGAAAATCCATTGGGCATTATTTAAAAAAATAAATAAATAAAAATAGCATGACAACATGGCGTGTTGATCACAGTAACTCCAGCATACACCTAAAATGTTGCTCAGCATTGACAAATCAGCAAGCAAATGTTTGGGGTGGTTATGGGGGCGCGATCATTGAGAGGCTCTGCGGGAAGGTGTTGGCGACCGTAACGAATGAGACGAGGAAGACCGGACTCCCTTGCACATCTACCATTATCTGAACCCAGATGGACGTCGCACAATGATGAGTTCTGTGTGCTCTAGCTCGTGTCTACCTTAAAGCAGGTTCAGAGCTGCTTCTATGGAGGCCTGGAGTGGCAAAACTGACGCAGAGGGAAAAAAAAACAAACATACAGGGATTCTTTTTGTTGTTGTTGTTGTTGTTGTTGATGTTTTGTGGCCACAAGATATAACTTCTTTCCTCAATTTAATTAATTTATGGCCACAAAATATAATTCCAATTTTATTAAAAAATAAAAAATTAAATGTGTGGCCACAAGAAGCTATATCTCATGGCCACGAATTAATTAAATTCAGGGACAACATTATGTCTTGTGGCCTTAAAATTAAATTGAGTGAATAAATTACACATCATGATCTCAAAATGATTAAACTACGTAAACGGGTTATATCATGTGACTTAATAATATTGAGGGAACAAAATATCTTATGACCTCAAAATAACTCAATGGGGGGGTTATGTCTAGTAGCCAAGAACTGATTCAATTGATTCAATTGGGGGAACAAGTAATATCATGGCCTCAACTAAGCTGAGGGAACAAGTAGTGGCCCCCAAATAACTAAATTAAAGGAACAAGTTATATCTCAGAACCTCAAAATAATCATATTAAGGAAGCAAGTCTTCACTTGTAGCCATGAATTAAGTAAAATAAGAGAACAAGCGATATCTTGTAGCCACAAAAAAAAAAATCTCTCTACTAACATCTTTTTCTCTCTTAGGCGGCTCCAGGGTTCCAAGTTATACTGTCGCTGTTTTGACCGCAGCTGATGTTCCAGATGAGGTAAAGACACACTCACATATCACTGTGTTATGTTACCTTAATCCTGAGCTATAAAGTGCTTCCAAACTTGCAATAGATAATAGAATTTACACTTGCAATGTGAATGTAATGCAGCCCAATCCTGGCGTGGTAACAACATGTAAATCCAGCTCTGGACCGGCCTGTTGGTGGAGATGTGTGAGAGATAAATAGCGGACGGATCTGTGATAAATACAGAACTTTCTCTGTGTAAACTTTGAGACAAATCAATAAGGTGCAAGCCGTGTTGGCTGCTTGAAGAGTCATTGTTTGGAATGTGTCGACAGACTGAATTAAATCTTCACAGATACACAACAGAAAATCTTAACACTGGCATCAACCAAAAAAAAAAGAATAAAAACACCAAACACACACACACACACACACACACACACACACACACACATACATACATACACATGACTGTGTTTGTGCTGAGTGACTCACCATCTAAAGTGTGAGACTGTGCTCCAGATCTGGTTTGAGTACTCTGTGTGCCCTCAGATCACACACACACACACACACACACACACACACACACACACACACACACACACACACACACACACACACACACACGCACACACACACACACGCGCGCGCGCACAGCAACACACACCATCGCAGAAAGCTGGGAGAGTAAACTGTGATGCGTTTACATCTTTTTCAAAGATTGTCTCTTGCTTCAAACAGTGTGTATTTGATGTTGATGAAGAATTCAGAGATGAAGAGAGTAACAGCTGAGGTCAGAGGGGAAAAAGGGGACAGGGGAGTTTGTTTTGTCCGTGGCGAGCAAGTGAGCGAGCGAGTGAGCAGCCCACGCACTCGTCCAGTAAAGCCATATGGATGTTTAGGGTCGCCTCAAATAAGTCGCATTCATTTTGTCAGTAATGGATGCGCGTGAGCTCAGTGTGACCCTAGAAAAGCCGAGAATACTCACAGAACAATTCCTTCACAAAATCACTTTCAAGTTAGAAAATAAAAAACACGTGCAACATTAAGTCTCATTTTTCTGCCAGGTCCTGCTTACTGTTGTCACTACAGATGTCTGATCCCCACACATGAAAGTGCCTCGGTTATGAGGTTCGAGATAAAGATCAGTGTCCACAACAAACAACAACATTGACATTGGCTACAACGCTGCATGGGATATCATCTCTTTTTACAGCTCCACAAGTTTGGGACAGGAGAGGATGGTGGTGAAACACTCCCTTCTTAAAACACCTCAGCAAGTCTGACACATTACAGTAAGTACACCGTTACTGATTATCGTCAATATTGCACCTTTTTCCACTTTTCCAGTAGCGCTGGTTAAAAACCAGCAGTCTAAACAATATATTAATCTCCTCTTTTTTTTTTCCCTGACAGGTGTCTGTGACCTCAATTTGCATACCCAGGCTTCTTAAAAGCCTCTTTCCTTTTAAGTAATGAGAAATTGTCTGTGATAAATATATTCATAATAAAATAACAGAAAAAGTCAGGTCGGATGATGCCTACGAATCTGGAAACCACTCCAGCTGAATCGAGGTAAAGTTTTGACCATGAGACTTGACAGATTTCGGTCACAAATTCAAGTGGAAAATGTTATTTCCCTTTTTTTTTTTTTTTTTTTTGCGTATATGTAACTCAGCACATCCTACAGTAGCTGTTGAGGTCAACAGGTCAGTGGCAGGTGATTTAGCAGCGATTTATCTTCCAGAGACTAATGCACCAAATTTCCCAGCAAAAAAAGGAAACATTAAGAAATCGAGTGTCTGTCTGGAGCCAATCAAATAACGCCACTGTAGAGGATAGGGTACATCCAGTAATGACACCAATCCGATGTAGCTAATTTAACTCCTCTTGTACTTCGCTATGTTTAAATACACTATCAGATTATTTTACTCACATAGATCATCGCTTCCTGAGACGAATGGAGGTTGACGTGGTAAAATGAACCGACTGATGAATGGCTACAGATAACAGAGCACTCAGGTCAATGTGAACCAAATGCATAAATAAACATTTTTCAGCCTGTGATATGTTCTGGCCCTTCCAAATGTGTAACTGCGTGGGATTGAGTAAAGGTAGCGTACCTACAGGACCCACTGCAGAATCACTCATTGTGTATTGGTTTCCAAGTCCGGCCGATTATGTGTGACTGAGAGTGAGAGAGACGGACAGGCTAGGAGAGGATCTTGGCACGGTTTGGCTCAGTTCTGCTGCAGGATCAGATTTTCCAGCTCGTCTGCTGAGCGGAGCAGAAAGGCTGCGGACTCCCGGTAGCCTGCAATGAGCTGCCTCACCGCTGTGACCTCCGGAGGGCTGAGCTGGGCTGAAGCTCCCCCGCCGCCACCTCCCTGGCCGTGACTGTTGGAGCTGGAGGAGGAGGAGTTTGGACAGATGGACTTCATACTCAGATCTGTTGGACCTGCAGACAGAATCATGACACATAAAGAAAATGTTGTGTCAGGATGTGACCTTAATCTCAGAATTGTCATTGCACATTATGGATAAATTTTTAAAAAAAATGCTGACAAGGAAAGATTCTTCTTTTACTAACATTACTTTTATTATTGTTGGCCTTGGTTAGCACTGCTAAGGAGG
The DNA here is from genome assembly GCF_037954235.1 of Aulostomus chinensis. Taxonomy (NCBI): domain Eukaryota; kingdom Metazoa; phylum Chordata; class Actinopteri; order Syngnathiformes; family Aulostomidae; genus Aulostomus; species Aulostomus chinensis. The sequence continues at coordinate 5,952,181 of NC_141328.1, read as the reverse complement.
GTATGTCTTCTGTCTGTCTGCTTGTCTTTCAGCAAGAGTCCACATAGCTGCACACAATACTGCAAAAAATCTGAACTGATTGATCAGTTTAGTGTCGTATCAAGCTCTGTGTGACAGCTGACGTTTGATAAAATGATCAGAGTCCTATAATCCATTAAATACACCTTCCTCGTCCCTGACTCCAATCTTTAAGATCAGATCAGGACATCCCTAAATAGAAGAGTGGGCCCCTCTGGCTTGTTTTTGTTCTGATGCATATTCACGGATGAAGATTTGGAGCAAAATAAACCGACCAAAAAATAAAAAAGCTACTATGGGTGGTTGGGTGTGTGCAGCATGGATGTCTACTTTCTAGAAAATATAGAGAGTGTGGGACAAAAAAAAGTACTGTGACAAAAGAAGTGTGTGTGTGTGTGTGTGTGTGTGTGTGTGTGTGTGTGTGTGTGTGTGTGTGTGTTTGTGTGTGAGACAGTGAAGCAGAGGTACAATCAATCAGCAATTAAAAGGCACCATGAGAGAGAGCTTTAAGTTAGAGTCAGACTCCTGGCAATTATCAGACTGTAATCAATAAAGCATAAATAAAGACAATTAACAAAAAAAGCATCCATTCTTGGTAGGCAGGTTGGTTTTGGACTGTTAATCTGTATTTTTTGGATGAGGGGCGAGGTGGATTGGTTCTCAAAAGGGATCGGGTAAGTGTGGGTTTGTAAACCCTGAACTACATATCACAACTAAATACTTCATACAACTAAATACTAGTGAGGTAGAATTTTTCTTCCACCCCCCTTCCATGGCAACATAATTTTGACCCGATGATGATTAGGATGCCAGAGGAAAGGTCAGGAGATCAAGAAAGAAATTAAATTTTCCAAGTTAGGTTCTGAGGCAGATGTCGAGATATAGTTTGGAAAGGACATGTCAGAATATCATTGAATTTCTGAACTAAAGTTTGAGATGTTTCAATGGTCAACAACAAACCAAATACCATCTCTCCAGCTGCACATCCAGAGATGATTATAGCCCATCGGACTCACTGGGTTATTATTTCTTCACAGCTATGTGTCACATTCTATAAATGTATTTTCAGTGCTGTAGGGACCTTCTATAGGGGAAGAGAAGATTCAGAATACCCAAAATATCGGTTTCCAGACGCATAATTTGGTTGATGGGCTCCTTTAAAGCGTCTCACCATTTGTTTGTACAGCAGCAGCGTTCTGCTGGTTGCTGCTGGTGGTCCCATATCCCCGTAGGTTATAATTGAGGCCTCCGTTGGTGTAGAGCTGGTCTTGGGCGAATGCCGCACTAGAAATGGAGAAGCCTGACGGGGCCACGGCAGCAGGATCTCTAGAGTTGGGCTTGTCAGCAGAGGTGGGTTCATCCTACAAAGAGTTTAATGTTAAATCTTTACAGTGCACAGTTGGACTTAAATGACGCATAACCATCCCAGCACACTCCCAAACCCCTGCAGGCCAGATTCACAAGCACCTCCTGCCAAGACATTTACCGTCGCTTGGTAGACATCAAGTCGCATCCTCTTGGCAGCATTTCGGGTTTCGCTCTCGCAGGCAGCAGCGAGGATGTTCTCAGCCATGGCAGAAGTGAGGTGAGGAGGTGTTGGTCGTATCTGGCAGCAAGGGCATTGTTGCATGTTAGGAATGTGAAACACGTCATATATATATTTGAAAGACAACATCACAGCCGAGGGCGCTGTGTACCTCAAAACCGCTTTTTTTCATGCGGCGACAGGATTTGAGGTAGGTGCGGATGCGCTTGCGTGAGCGCTCCTGGAACTCTGGGAACTGGCGGCTACACGACTCGATGATGGCCTGGATCTTCTCCTTGGGCTGTTTGGAGATGGGCACCATGCGGTCCAGATTCTCATCCACGAACAGACGCACAAACATCTGACAGAGACGGAGAGAGGGGGAGGGGAGAGAAGGGATGTAGAGCAGAAAAAAGGAGTGGGGGGTGTAGGGCAGCAAGAGAGACAGAGGGAGGGAGAGAGAGAGAGAGAGAGAGGGGTGTGAGAGTTGAAAACAAAAGAGAGGAGAGCGAAGGCAGGCGATGGGGGAGCACAAGAGGTAGAGTGGAAGAGGAGAGGATAAAGAGGGAGGGGGAGGTTATGAAAGGCAATGAAAATGGAGTCGTTGCTTCATACGCAGGACAATATTTCTTCACTGCAGTGATTTGTTTTGAGCTGGATGGAACTTTTCACAGGCAGAGTAGTTGCAACCTTGTTGTGTTAACTTTGTATATATATGTATGTGTGTATATATATCTATATATATATATATATGTGTACACATATTATGTGTTATAGGTAAAGTATATTAAGATTACATTTAATGAGATCTATAAAGCAACATTCTGTAATTAATTTGAGACTTACATTGAAGGCTTTAAGTCTCTCAGGGTCCATTCCCTCAGCATCATTGATCTTATCACTGTCATCATGGTCATCGTGATCGTCGTCATCGTCGTCAATGATCTGTGCCCGACTAGAGGTCAAGTCCTCGGCACTCATGCTCAGTTCAGTTTTCACAGAGTCATAACTTCCTGAGCTGTACGGAGGGGACTACAAACACACACACACACACACACACACACACACACACACAAACACACACACACACACACACACGCGCGCGCGCGCACACACACACACACACACACACACATCAATCACACATACAAACTCCTTCTCCTGTCAAGTAATAGTATTGTGTTGTTGAGGTTCTGATAGACCAGGTCCTACCTTGTTGGTGTACTCTGTTTTGATGGGGTACTTTCTGTTGGGGTCTGCGGGGTAAGAGTTTGGCGGTGAGCTCCCCACAGGCAGCAGTCTGTCGCTCAGATTGACTGGCTGATGATCCTCTGAGGGGGAGGACGAGGACAAGGTGGTGCTGAAGTCCAAGGGAGCGCTCAAACCATTCTCTGCCACCTCCCCATAAGCGGCCCCGCCATCTGGGGGGTTCCCACCCACCGCCAGCACCTCTGGGGAGGTCATGGCCGGCAGCCTGTTGGCACTGCTGCTCTCTGAGGAGTCGTCGTCTGGCGGAGGGGAAGGAACGGGAGGAGACGTAGACAGTGATGAGTTGTGAGCATGTTTGTTAGTGTTCATATTTAGTTTTGTCTTGTGGGGGGGCGGGGGGGGGGGCTTCCTGTCTTCTTGTGCTTTCTTATTGTTAAGGAGGTGAGTATTGGGGTCAACTGTCAAGATAAATAATAGTTTGTGTAGAAATCTATGGATTTAACACCAGAGATGGAAATGAGGATGAGGAGGGGGTTGGGGGGCTTCATGGTGCCTGAGAATGACAGGTTACTTTACTGTGATGCTTCCTTCATGTGTCGTGTGTGTCGTGTGTGTGTGTGTGTGTGTGTGTGTGTGTGTGTGTGTGTGTCTTTGGTGGAGGATTTCTCCCTTTCAACCATTTGTCCTAAATTCAATCTTTTTCACAGTGGCGCCTTGTGTAAGGGTTAACATCGGCCTTTGTCCTACTTCTCTAAGCCCTGGACCCTGAGAGAGCGGGGTGCACGCCGGATTGGGGCTGCACTGGTGTCCCACCCACTGTAAGAGTGGATTTATTTGGATTAGTCTGCTAAGAGCGAGGCAAGCTGTTTCCTACATAAAACCAATCCTCCGTATTCATATAATGAGTTTACTTAAAAATTCCACTCATCAATAACATTAAAGGAGCAAGTACAAATCAACAGTCATGCAGACGTCCATCATAGTTAGTAGAACAGTCTCACCGTCTTCTTCTTTGATGGCGGCATTTGGGTTCCCGACTCTCTCTCCATTAGGGGGACTCGGCTCAGGCACTGGGGGCGGCTCCACTGTGACCCATGTGGGCTCGGCGCTGTTCATGTCCTCGCTGCTCACCGAACTGTCATCCTGAAGGGAGACATTGTCGGGGGGGGGGGGGGGCGACGACGACTGTGAGACAACGAAAGAAGGCTGGACGAGCAGGCGGAGTGAATGTCTGAGTGTTGGGAGGGAGAAACTTTTGACAGCAACGTCTCTTTTATCCCTCCGGGAGAAGAATAAAGAGGTGGTGCTTGTGTCTCTTTCTTTCAGCTTGGACACTTTTCTAGCTTTAACCAAGTTTGACAGCCGAATGAAAAGGAAATACAGGAGCTTCCCTGTTAAGTAATATATTTCTTGGAGCGGTACTATTTTTAGCGAGAGACCCTAAACGCTTACTGTAGCGTAACACAAACATGAGTAAAGCATGGGGGGGGGGGGGCAAGGATTAGCAGAGGAGGCCACAGAATAATCTAAGAGAGTGTCCTGAGCTTTGTCTTCCCTCCTAACAGACAGCATCACATTTCTGACCAACGCTGAGCATCATGGCGTCACCCAGGCTGATTTACTTTGTGACCTGACCTGCGTGAATGATGTCATGTGTCAGCTGGCGTCTCATTCTGCATTTACAGAAGGGGAGAACCATGTGATGGAATCAGAGCAGAATTACATCCCATGCTACCCCCCCCCCCCCCCACACACACACACACACACAAATAGGCCTAAACTCCTGGGAATATGCATACGTCTCTTTGTAAGGGCCGACCAAAATGCTTAGTGACAGCTCTATTAGACAGCAAGTGAGCCATGTAGCATTAAAGAGAGAGAGAGAGAGAAGAGCAGGAGTGGGAGAGCATCTAATTACACCATTACTGAATAGTTAGAAATGTAGCATCATTAATGGTTTTGCTTGAGGACAATATATAACTGATAGAAGCCTTTTCTTTCAAAATGGAGCCCCAGCCTCCACTCAGATATTTGAAAAATAGAATAAGTGGCATTATGAATTCTCAGAATAATAATACATGTTCAGAAGACAGTTTTCATGGTTGGTTAACAGAAAAAAATCTGTAAAATGATTTTCCTACTTGGCCTCTCAGTATGGAATGTGCCGTTGTGATTTCCATCTTGTTTGTTCACTTCCTCGTTCAATAAAGTTAGAATAAATGAATCAGTTGTTGATTTGCAGCTTTTCTTCATCATTCATGATACTAAAGTGAACTGTTGTACGGTTGTCCGTTCTGTTTGGCTGACTGATATTTTACAGTCAAACTTTATCAGGAAAACAATTGCTAGTTGCAGCGATGTTTTGTGCTTTTTGTCTGACTGGGTCTATATTCCCAAACCATATATGCATAACAGAGTGTATGATATTTGCTCAGCTATGTGCCAGAGAGAAATGCATGGTGTGTTTGCACTGGAACGATTATCAAACTTCAGCAAAACAACGTGCAAGCAGTAGAGAAGTGACAGCTGCAACCCACTAGATACACATTTATGGATTTAGTCATGATCTGCGTTTGTCAACACAACATGTCTGCTGCATTTTAAACCAACTGCTGCTTCCAGTTGTCCTATGAAACGATGCAGATACACCGAACAAATCACTACAAGTCTCTACAAACCACCTTGGTGATGGTTGGTGATTAAATTATTGGCCTGCTCATTTGGCTCACAGATGCGACCGACAGTTGAAGCATTTGTTAATTTGTACTCACCCCCGAATCACAGTCTGGGTCATTGTTCCGGATAATCCCAATTATGCGTGAGTGAGGTCTACATTATCATCATCAAGTACCGCTCCCTGCACTTTAGTGTCAGCGGTTTCTGAGTGTTTCTGTCACAGCTCTGCGTGGGAGTGGTCTCACGCATGACGTCACGGAGGCTCTACTAATCCCTGTTTCACAGTGGGCTCCTCCTCCCAGCAGGGGTACCACGCTGCCTGTTTAATATTGAATTAAAAGTTGAGATCTTACTCTCCCACACAAAGCCTTTCTCTCTCTTTCTCTCCCCTCAGCCTTGAGGAGACTTGAAGGGAAATAACCAGAGGATTTGTGTAGTCGATAGAAATTCAATTACATTGAATCTTTAGTGCCAGATTTCCTGATTAATTGCTCACAACACCGTTGCGAATCACACACACACACACACACACACACACACACACACACACACACGCACGCACACACACACACACACGCACACACACACACACACACACTCATACACAAATCACTGCACATGTGAAGAGACACACTTACCCTCTCAGTAGCTGTCATGCACTGCAGTTTCATTTGTTTCAGGTAGGTGGCAGTAAGGGGCATGTTGTAGTCAATGAGGTCAGGGACCAGGGAGGTGGGTCTGTCATTTTCTGACAAATAAAAAAAGCACAAGAGTGACTTAAGATAAAAAGAAAATATCTATCAATACCGTGATGAGATGTGTCACAGAAAAAAAGCAGGTGAATAACATTATAACTGATAAACAGTCTGTCACATATTTCGTAACGTAAGAGTAGAACCCAAGTAGGAATAAGATACAACTCAAGTAATCAATGGATGAATTGGCAATTAATAACTTGAGAAATCCTTTCACGCAAAAAACGTCAAATGTCTGCTCCCGTCTCAGAAATCTGAGATGATGAGCATTTTTAACTGTCTCCTAACTGATAAAAATACATTTTTGCACCCCTTGTTCAAATATAAACAGCACAAGTTCTTCTCCAACACCTGAAGTCAAACAATGTGGCTGAGAGCTGTCTGCAGTCTCCGTAAGCGGCCACTAGAGGGACTCTGTGATCCTTTTACCCAGAGATGTGGTCCTCTTGAGTCTTTGTTACATCATGTTGCTGATGGATATACACATATGTTTTATTAATGAGGGCTTGATTCAAAAACTCTTCAAAGTACAAACACCTAAGATTGAATAACCTCACATTTAGAGTCTGAAGGGATAATGGACGAACCACTGATTCACAAAATGAACACAGCTTTCTCGTATGATAAAACAAAACAAAAATATCATACAAATCCCATGATGAAATTATTTCTCACAGCGATACAGTCGGTGGCGGCTGACTGACAGAGCATCTCAGCATGCATCTCAACATTGTAATTAAGTCTCCTCCATGTCAGTCTATCAAAAGATCTGAAATAGCAGATCAGTTAATGATGTCCCCAGAATGAGCGAGCCATCCACAGGTTATGTGCCATTACCTTTGAACTCTGCAGTGCTGGGGTTGATGTGCATCCTCTTCTGACACTCTCCACAGCTCATTAGGAACCGAGTCACCGCCTCTCTGGGCAGGAAGGCATAGGTCTCAGCTATCTGTGCCGGGGGAGTGAGCAGAGGAGAGTGTTACGGAAAAAAAAAAAAAAAAAAGGCAGCAAATACAGCTGAACTGGAAATGTGTGCAGGTGTGTTTTGCTGTGTGTTTCTGTGCATGTGTGAAAGTTTGGGGTCAGTGATCATGTGTTATCTCAGTGCGGCATGAGGAGGAATCCTCCCTCCGGGCGATATCTCTTGTGCCTTCAGATGGCCTATTTCCAGCTCCAGCCCTCCACATATTTCTGCTTTGACACCTTAAAACACAAGAGGTGCTCCTCATCCTCTCCTTCCTCCTCCCATTCTCAGGTGCAGCTGACTCATATCTACACCTTGCTGTCATGCTCGGACTCCCTCCTCTGTTTGTATCCAGTGCTATGCCACCCTCCCTTCCTCACCCCCTCTGGCGTTTCCCTGTAAAATGCGACCTTCACGAGACCATGGAGAGGCAGCAGGGGTGCCCACCCCCACCACTGCCACAGCTCCCCATCCACTTTGCCCTCCCCACCCCACCCCTCATGGCCCCTTGAGGCAGCTGAGAGGGAAAGGCCACCCAGAGGAGCGTGCACCTCCCAGAAGGCCACAGTGACAGTTCCATATTATGCCCTGCCCCAGTGATGCTGCCTCCTCAAAAGGGTACACTCTATGAGACGTGACAGGACCTCTCTACAGGGCAGGGGCACAAGGAGAAATTGGCTGTATTATTTTTTTCAATCCTCAGGGGGGAGAGAGGGAGGGAGGGAGAGAAGACAGGCAGTGTACCAAAGTCCCGCAAACCCCCAGACATGCTCTGATCACAGATGCATCCCCAAAGCAGCACACAAAGCCCCACATTTCATCCTGAGCCTCTCGGTTCAGGCTCCACATCGGACCAGCGACCACACCTCGGTTTGCAGCTTGTGTGCTGCCTTTGTTCCAACAATCATGTGATGCATTTGAGCACCAGAAGTACTTTATGTTCCTGGTAAAGGTGGGGTTGTGTTCCCTTGGTAACTCCTGGTGATAAAAAGATATGTTGCCAGTGCAAGGATGTACAGTATGGTGTCTTTTATCAAAAAAAGAATCTTGGTGCGTGAGGTTTTCCCATGCCTTTAGTCAGGGCTATTCCAAGTTTACTGCCAACGAAAGAATATTTGGCTTCATTCATGAAACATTCTTACACAATGTGAGGCTTTTTGCACCTCACTTTAGCGTTACAGGCATGAAGCAAAGCCTGAAGGGTTTTTGTAAGTCCTTACATTTACTATGTACCTCTTGCAGCACACAAGTCTTTGCCAGCGCAGGTGACTCCGGTTATAAAAGAGGTACGCAACGAATGTCAGGAGCAAGGCGATTGCTTCCTCTCTGTAAGGAGAAATTGAAGTTGAAAAAAAAAATCATATGGTGTGTAAGAGCAATTTTTTGGATAAGAATGTAGCATGAATGAGGCCCGTTGACCTACCTTGGCCTTCTGTTTTCACATCAAATATTTCTACTAGGATTTTTTCAACAACGTCTTGGCTGTCAAGCTGTGACAATTTTCACTCAAATGAAAAGGAGACTCTACTGCACAGTGAAATTTGCAAACCCCCTTTACTTCCTTTATTGGCTGCAATGTTTCAACCTTGAATGTCTCAAGTGGGAAGAGATCCATTTGAAAAAAAAAGCAGGCTACATACACAGACCAACCAGATCTCAGAACTATCCATCCATCCATTTTGTATTCCACTTATCTGTTGAGGGTGTTGGTAGGGGGCTGGAGCCTCTACCAGCTGACATTGGGTGAGAAGCGGGGTTCACCCTGGATGGGTTGCCAGTCTGTCGCAGGGCCATCAGGAGCAATTAGGGGTTCAGTAACTTGCTCAAGGACACTTCGACACAGTCACCGGGGGAAGTTAGGAGTGAACCAGCGACCCTTTGGTTGCTTAACGGCCATGCTACCTCTGAGCCATAGTGGCCTTATCTCAGAACTACATTTAAAAAAAAATTAACACTGTATAAAATGCAACAACTGTTAAAATTACAAGGCGACACTAAGGTTAAAAACACCAGTAGAAAATAGATCCTTTTTTAGTCGCGTATGTTTCAATATAATTAAGTTCTGATTGGGTCTAGGCACACTCAACAGTTAAAGTTTGAAAAAGAATGTAGCTTGGGAGGCGGCCTGGTGGTGCAGTGGTCAGCACTGTCGCCTCACAGCAAGAAGGTTCCGGGTTTGAGGTCCAGCACAAGCACGGGATCTTTCTATGTGGAGTCTGTATGTTCTCCCTGTTCCTGTGTGGGTTCTCTCTGGTACTCCAGCTTCCTCCCACAGTCCAAAGACATCAAGAGAGGACGAGGTTAATTGGATAGTCTAAATTGCCCGTAGGCGTGACTGTGAGTGGGAATGGTTGTCTGTCTATATGTGTTGGCCCTGTGATGGACTGGTGACCTGTCCAGGGTGAACCCTGCCTCTCGCCCAAAGGGTGCTGGGATAGGCTCCAGCCCCCCACCCCCCACCCTGCAACCCTTAACAGGATAAGCAGAAGAAAATGGATGGCTGGATGGATGGATGGGAGTCAAACTGGCCTCGAACACCTGTCTGCCTGTCTGGTAATTGTCATTTTTACTCATCACATGCCACCACCACAAACTGCAATCTCTAGAGGTTGTGGTCATTGAATGTATTTTTGTGTAATCACCTTGATATCTAAATCCTACCATCAGAAGAGGCCATTATACACAAGGCCGCTATGCTAACACAAGACTAGCTGGACGTATGGATGCGCACACAAAATCGCTCACAAAATCGCTCCCATTTAAAGAACTTCCACTTTACCTGGATGACGTTTCGAGCAACATGCTCTTTCTTGAAATGTCAAGCAGGTAAATTCAAAGTCTATTAATGTGGACGTGGAGCTATTTGCTAACATATTTTCTTATCTGGCACATATCCTATGTACACCTTCCTGGATGTGCATGTCATGTTTGTAGTTGTAACCCGAGACTCAAAAGCCACACTAACACATCTCTGAACATGTTCTTCACCACTGTGGTGCCTTCTTGGGATGAATGCTAAAATGCTAATTTGCTTACAGTCATCCCAAAGCAGGATATTACAAAGGTACAGTGATACATGTCTTATGTTAGCATGATAACATTTGCCAGCTACCACCAAACAGGAAGTATAACTGATGGCGAATGTGATGATGATTATCTGTATGTAATCCTAAACCAAAGAATTGGACAAGTATATGGCCTTTCAAAGACCAACACAAAGACGAGCACATTTGAGGGAACACTTTTTAGAGTACCTTACAGCACAGCAGTATTGTTGTTTCATACCTCCATTATTGAGTGTGTGTCTTAGCCACATTTCAAAGCAATTCATCCAGCAGTTGACATGTTTCACTGAAAAGCACAAGTGCTGACCTGTTGAAGGAGCTAAAGCAAAAGTCACTCTGAGCAACGTCAATATCTGCAAAAAAACAAAACAAAAAAACAACAAAAAAACCATGATGTGATATTTTTATGGTCTGCATTTCCATGCTGCTAAACCTGTTTTGGAGCATAGTGTCAGAGATACTATTGTTCAAAGCATTCGCTAATTTCAGTGTTTAGACAATCACTCCTTTCCTCTACCAGGTTTTTTTTGTTTTTGTTTTTTAAATTCAGTACCAATGTGGGGTTGGATGAGCATTATTCCCCTTTGTTGCGTTGATGCTCTTCACACCGGTAACAAGAGAAGTGCCAGTGGTGACAGAATGAATACGAACGCTGCTCATATTGACACAAAACAAAGAGCAGCACCATTGAAATACCTGGCTGGAAAAACTCACCGCTTTATAGGTCTTCTTTTGGCCTGCATGTTTGGGTGCTCGTCCCGGGTCAGCACCCATCTCCACGTGCATGGCATAGATGATGTCAAAGAAGTCTTCGACCACAGCTACACGCTTCAGGGAGGAGTTGTCCTGGGCGGAATTCCCATCTGAACACTGAAACACAGATAGACATGGAAGTTTAATCTAGTGTCCCGTCTCTGCTTTACACAGGTGAAGATGCGTATCTCTGACACTATGGCTGCGGATGACGAGTCCTGCAGCTATGTGACGTGAGCAGGATGAATCTTTAAGGCGCTTGAGTCCATCTGGTTGTCTTGTCTTCACCAGCACTACACGAACAGACAGCTTTTAGATTTATTCCAGGTTGAGAGGCCGGCGAGCGTAACCTCTTCTCTGCAACGTTTAAAAATAACAACACTGACACTGTACAAGACCAACAGTCCCTCCTACCACCACCTCTGGCAGCTATCCTGCCTCCCGTTCCGCTGACCCTGTCGCCATAGAAACTACCACTGATTTCTCTCGGGCAGGTGTGCTGGGCAAAGGGTCATGTGACAAACCATAGAAGTGGGATCGCCAGGACAACGGCTTCCATCCACAGCACCACATGGGGCTTTCCTTCCCCAGCTTTCTACCTCCATGGTTTTCTCAAAGTAACTCCTTCATAGCCTCATTCCCTCCGTACAAACACTCCGCCTTTTCCACCAGATGTTATCGCTGCTTTTCTGATATTTTAACATGAAGTGGCCCAGCCAGCATAAAATGGAACAAATGCATTTGGCCATTTAATTTGTTTTTTTTTTGACACCTCATCCAAACAGATATGAGACAGGCACTGACATTTTCTGGAGATTGAGTTCTAGGTGTGGAGTGATCTTTTCTTGTCTGAGTGAGAGGAGGGTCCCGAGTTCAAAAAGTTGTCCCCTGGCATTGAGGAACCACACTTTCCCTCCCCTCCCTCCTTGACATTTCTGCGCTGTTCCCGGGATCTGACATTTCATTTTCTCATTTTGCTCCGACTGCATCCTCTCTCCTACCTCCGTCTCTTCATCCACTACCTCCATCCCGTCTTTCTCTCCCCCCCTCTCCCCAGCCCTCCCCCTTCTTCTTCTCTCTCCTTGCTCCTGCTCTCCCAAGTGCGAGGTAATGATCGTTGCCATGGCAACTAAAACCAGCTCACAGAGCGGGTTTGTTTTAATCCGGCCCTCTCTCTCTCTCTGTCTCTCCCTCTCTCTCTAGCTACTCTCCCCTGTCAGCATGGGCTACATGTAATGATAATAAATGAAATAATAGTGATCCTCCACCTCATCATCACAGCTGTAATCTATCGAGGTATCATCATCATTCCCCTGGTGACATCACCACCACCGCTGCTGCTGCTGCTGCTGCCGCCGCTGCCGCTGCTGCTGCTGCTGCTGCTCGGGACAATGGTGTCAGGTCCATTCACACTGGATTTAGATAATCTCATACAACTGTGGGGTGTGCATTGCACCCACACCACTGCTGCATCCTCCACTGAATTCAACCAAAATATTGATGGATGGATCCAGCACTGGATCCTGAGCTTTGAGCGCGTTCACTGCTTGTGGAACAGCAAAAAACACAAATAAACTGTAACCCAGACTAGGGGATTGTGCTATAGTCCAGCATCTAAATCCAGTATTTACAATATTCTTGTGTACAACTGTAAATCAAGTAAGAAAATTCAACCCAGACGGGGTGTTTTTTCATCAGCAACCACATCAGTCCTCCTACATGAAGGCCTTCTTGGGCCCCCTGCACGGTTGCCAAATAAGCCCTTTAGTTTCTAAACACGAGTCAATAGAGAGTTAAACATTCACCTCTCAACACAACGTGCATTGATAGTGTGTGTTTGTGTGCGCTCTGTGTGTTCAGGTACAGTACATGTCTAGCGGGCAGAGCTCGTAGCTGAAGCCTCTCAGAGGAAAACAGCTGTTGAATGGTGCTGTAGATATTTGGTCTCATCAGCAGCATGCCGTTTTAAAGAGCAAAGGAGACATGTCAGCATCCCTAATCGGCAACAACACATCATGAGCACAGCACTGCAACACTCTTCTTCCTACCCTCGCTCCTTTTCTCCTTCTCTCTTTCTTTCTAATCCCGTAGGACTTTGCTCTCCCCAGCCACTGTACAACCAGCCCCCATCCCCGGCGTGCGCTCCCTGTCCCGCAACAAACCGCTCTGTTGCTAGGAGACTGGAGGGGTTGAGTCTGCTGCCCCCACCCCCCGCTGGCAGACACACACACACACACACACACACACACACACACACACACACACACACACACACACACACTGTAGCAGAGTCGCTGATGGGGAGAGAGGAGCAGTCCTGCACACAGGCAGGTCAGGAGGAGGAGGTAGGGGGGTTCACGGGAAGCAGCTGGGTCACAAAGACAGGCCGGCAGAGATAGAGGAGATGCATCAGACGAGAAATTAGCTCCACCGGGGGAACACATAAACACTGGTGTGACAAAAAGACATCAAACATTCAGTGCTGAACTTAACTTTTAAAGTCAAACAAAGCTGAAACATGTGGAATCTGCATTTTATTTTGTAAAGCGAGGGCTCAATAAGTAGCTTACATCGTGCGGCAGTGATGTGTGCCGGGCTGAGCAACTTTCTGTGTGTGTGTGTGTGTGTGTGTGTGTGTGCATGCGCGCACGTACGTACGTGCGTGTGTGTGTGTATTAAAGCTAGCTGATATAGGATTTTTGGGGATGAAACTAATATTGAAATTGGTATCCTTTTATTTTTTTCTCCCACAAAAACTGTAGCAGGAAGCTGGTTTTTACAGTAGGTAAATAAATGTATCACTCCTCTACTGGACAAGCATTCAAAACATTTATTTCTAGACTTCAATTTGCTGATCATTTATCACCTGACATACATGGATACCAATATATCTGAGCTAATATAGGTCAGTGTGTGTGCGTGTGTGTATATGTGTGTGTGTGTGTGTGTGTGTGTGTGTGTGTGTGTGTGTGTGTGTGTGTGTGTGCGCGCAGCCAGAAAGGAGGAAGTAAAGACGGCTGTGTCAACAGTACTCATGACTCAGATTATCTCACTGCAGATGTGACAACAGGTCATCTTTTAAAGCTGCATCTCCCCTCTGTAAATCTATCAACCTGCTAATGGACATGTAAATGGGACAACCCTTGCATCTTCTGTTCTTCTTTGTGTGTGTGTGTGTGTGTGTGTGTGTGTGTGTGTGTGTGTGTGTGTGTGTGTGTGTGTGTGTGTGTGTGTGCGTGTGTGTGTGTTTGTGTGTGTGCGTGTGCACCAAGAGGTAGAAGATTAAGGTGCATAAGACAGAAAAAAGGCATAAAAGAGACATTATTGCCCCGATCCTTTTTTTTTTACAACCCCCTTCAATTTCTTGGGCCCGCCATCTTTTCACCATCATCCTCTCCTTTCTACTTCAATTCATAAAGCCCCGTCATTAAATCCACATTAGGTGGACCGAGCTCTAACCCTCTGTCCAACGTCTGTGTGTTTCTCTCTCTGCTGCCCCCATGATGAACACTATTTGATAGAGTGTGTGACATTCCCAATATCCCACCAAGCCGGAGACACAGACAGTCCCACCGGACTGGAGACCGGCACTGTTGACGTTCCAGTCTCTGAGTCAAAATGGTATGTAAATGACTCGCACATACATCAGCAATACACAGAGTCCATTTCGCCATTTTTCGAGCTATTATCACACTGTCCCAGTTCGTTAAATGTTGGCCTTGGAAAGGTATTAAAAATGACAGTAGCGCAGTGGTAGGAGGATTATTGCCATCTTAAAGACTGTGTGTGTGTGTCTGTGTATGTGCATTTGTGTGTGTGTGTGTGTGTGTGTGTGTGTGTGTGTGTGTGTGTGTGTGTGTGTGTGTGTGTGTGTGTGTGTGTGTGTGTGTGTGTGTGTAGCTGAACTCAGACTATCTCCCACACAGGGGGGAGGCCCCCAGGCCAGTTAAAAATGGTGTTAATTTCTCCTCCTATGGGAAAGCAAAGAACGGTCTCTCCATGGCAACAGAGAGGGTGCTGAAGGGAGGAAACATGGAGCATGCTATCAGCGACCCCCTCTTTGTACAAGCAAACGTACATGCACAAAGTACCACATATATCCAGCCTGTATTTCACCAGCCAATTACAGTAAGAAGAGTAACATGTGAAATGACCAAACAATGGACTCATTTCTGTTTCAATCTCAGTTTAGGTTCGATTTAACAAAGAGGTGCCTCCAACCCTCGGCCAGACACATTTACACCTTCGCACACTCCCAAACTAATGAAACCCAACCCACGGGTGAGTTCGGACATTAGAAAGCTTTCGTGACGTAAGAATAACCAGGTGATTCTGGTTGAGGCTGAGGAACATTTGCTGTTTTGAACCCATGAGAGTGAACACATGTGTCCCTCTAACAAGTGCTGCCAGAGAGGGATGAAACAAAAACACCGGACAAAAGCACTGCACATTCAAAATGAAAAAAAAAAATAGCATTAATGCAAATGTTGTTGAATAATAGGGCCAGTATTCTTTTGACTCTGTGGCCCCTCCACAAAAGAAGGGCTCTCAGGGGAAATGTGGCCTAATTAATCAGATAATAATTATGATGTTCCTCCTCCTGTCTGATGCTGAGGTGCAAACATTTAGGGTTCCTTCCTTCTTAAGATGGATTATAAGCATCTTACTTCCACCTGTGAAGGGGAGAGTGATGTCCCAACAAAGGCCTTTATTTTCTAAATTGATTAAATTTGTTATCCTGAAAACTGTTTCATTGACTCCTGTCCTGTCACTAGAATGAATGGGACCTCAGGGTATGCAGCTAACTAGTATTTTTATTATAAAATTAATCACCAATTTTTGGGATTAAAATATCAGAAATTACCAACAAATATCCGAATTCATTTCCCAAAGCTGATAAAGTTGGTGTCTTCAGTTGTAATATTTTGTCCCATTAGTAGTCCGAACCCACAGATACTAAAGTTACCACCATATTTGACAAAAAAAAGAAAGAAAATTCCCTCATTTGAGAAAGTGAAACCAGGAAATATTTGATATTTCTGAATAGAAGTTATAACCAATATTGTCAGTTTATTTTGTGTCTAATTGACAGATTTTTCTCAACTCTGAAACATATTTGTAGCCTGTCTGATGTGCTCAACCATCCCAAAATAAGGCCCTCGTCCTTTAAGTTGTTTTTGAACTGATTTGCATTTTGGCTAGAAGAGCATGTCCACCAAAACCTGCTTACGAGACATGAACAGAGATATTTACAGATTTCAGTTGGCATGGCAACAAAAAGCAACAGCTCACAATATTTCAAAAATTTCAGTACAATGCTTATGTGCTGTAAAGGGAAATGCACAGTTCTTCTGAGACTGGCTGCACCCTGCTTTCATGGTGTGCAATTCTGTAGTGCATCTCCGTGTCTGTTTCTGGTCCTATCCCCCTCCTCCTCTGTAGCATCCTCTAATCAGGACATAATGAGAGCTAAACGAGGTTGCATCTCCACACTGAGGGCTGCTGGGAGAGTTCGGAGTTGTGCAAAAAAAGAGGGCGAGACAACACGGGCACAGAGGACAGCGATGGACAGAAAACACTGATGACATTGAGTCAGTGCATTGCTGTTCTCTCCTACTGTGCCCTGCCTTTCTGTCCCGTCACACACTGAAGCCGCCTTGTATATGCTTCCTCGACACATAGAAGAGACCTTCTCTGTCTGCACATCAGCCACCATCCGTCCCTGCCCCCACCCAGCCTCTCGTCATTTAGCCCCATGCCTGCCCCCATACAGAAACTTGGCACACTCTGGGAGCAGCTGCAGCGGGGCTTCCAATGCTCCGGCTCCAGAGACACGCCCCCGGCCCTGCAGCCGTACAACGAGGCGATGACCATTGTGTGTACATGTTAGTACGTCTGCTCGTGTGTGCGTCAGTTTTCCACTGGCCCAGGACATCCTATTTATAAAGCTAACAAATGCAAGCAGAATATTACAAAAAAGGATTCTTACACACTAACAGTCATATGCATTTGTGGATTTGTTGCTTCTGACTCATCATTAGGAGCAGCTTGTGTTAGCTAATGTTTTGTTTGTTGTTTAATTTTCCCAAGTGGAGCTGAGTCAGGGGGAGGTTTCCCCCTGCCTTACAATATTAGCTACAAAGTGTGTGCACTGCTCCCAAATAAACAGCACGATTCAACATGAGTTTCTCTCTCAAATGGACCTTACAAAGAAATCTGGCTGACCCGAAGAATGTCATATTGATAAATGCATCAGAGAGAAGAATTTATATCAGAGGAAAGTCACCTAGCAAGATCATCAACAACACTTTTTCAGGCACCATCTGCACCTGCAGAGAGAGATCACACCTGCCCTCCTGCCTGGAGGGAAACATAATATTGAGTGGAGATTAGAGGAGTTTTGTAAAGGCAGTTGGCCTACATCTAAATTGTACATTCACACAGGTGTAGCACCTGTGGAGGGATCAGCGCTATTCAACCAAAATCAAAGGATTCAATCAGGATTTAATCTGTGCCAATATCTACTCTGGTTTGTTAAGAGAATGTGTTTGTGAGGTCTGGAGAGACTGTCCCAGCAGGGCGGGTGGGGGGAGATTATTCCCTGAAGGCGCTTATTTAAAATGGTGGTTGTCTCTTTACTGGCACAGCGGGCCCAAGCACCATACAGAGATGTGGTCGCGCGCGCGCGCACACACACACACACACACACACACACACACACACACACACAAACGGTCACACAAAGAAAGCCGGGGCACTGCTGACAGTTCATCATGTTCATCTTGGCAAATTTTTTTTTTTTTAATTAAAATGCGTGCTTTTGCCCCTCGCAGGACTATAACATCCCGATGTGCAGTTTGGTGACCCGAGCGAAGACATCGCTGCATCCCATCATACAGAGACATGTAGAAGTGAAGTCTGGCCACTAACTGAGGGCGTATGTCGCGATCAGTCCCGAGCAGACCCTTTTGTTTCCGCCACAGCCCCTCACGTGGTCAGCAATTACGCACAGCTTCCCTTCATCAAATGTGCTACTCAATTGTAAAATGTTTCTTTAAAGTCTTAAATTGGCTTTTATGGTTTAGAGGGGAATATAGCTACACAATGAAATGCGGCAGAAGCAGATCCTGGACTACACAGGTGTTGCCAGAGCAACGAGTGCCTGCGAGCCGAGCCGCATCCTTCCCAGGACAATGAAAAGTGGGGTGCAAACACTCCGACTGGCTGTATATTCTCTGATATAGTCAGACATTGGGGAAACACATATCTGCTCTGTCAAACGACGACACGCATGTTGCAACCGCACGGACACGATGCGTGTGGCGCGGGTTTAGATGGGACACCGAGGGCGCGTGTCGTCTGATGAATCGCGGTCAATCAGCCCCGCCGAGCCTCGCAGCAGCAGGTGAATCTGACATCTTCCAAGTTAATAGCCTGCACTCCCCGAGGAGGCACGCCGGAGGACCCTGACATACCCGAACCACCAGCGTGCCATTGCATCCACACACGCGCGCGAGCACATACATGCACACGCGTGCGCGCACGCACACACACACATCGTCGCCACACTGGGGTACACGAGACCTGAACAGCACGGTTCTAACAAAATGTTGTCCAGTCAATTCTGCCGTGGTCTCCCTCCCGCTGACAGGACCCACCTCACTGTCGACATGCATAACATGCCTCGGCTACCTTTCACCATCGCGATTGCCAGGAGGCACCGGCGTTGCTATGGCAGCAAGGGATGAGAGTAGGGCTGTTCTAGTTGGGATGTGGACAAAGTGAAGCTTTATATGAGAGGATGAGGACGAGCCGGGACGACTACACATTACAAGTTGTCATTTTATTCGTGCGACGGGTGCGTGTGTGCAGCCTGATATAATGACAACTTAAAGGCGGTAACGGGACATCTCATGCGCGTGTACATACACGCTCTCTCTCTCTCTCTCTCTCACACACACACACACACACACACACACACACACACACACACACACACACACACACACACACTTTACCGTTGACTTGACCGGGACATATAGCACGGGTTTCCCTGGAGCTCCTTTCTTGTTGTGCTCTCCTAGGACGTTGGTCCCGACCTGGAATCCTTTAGACTTCACCCAAAATTTGAATTTGGCGTTGATGTGGCTGTTGTCGACATAAACGCCATCCGACTCGTCGTTCTGCAACAGTGTCTGCATGATTTTGTTATATTTTCGCCGGGTGACGGTCTTTGTTTTACCGGAGTCTCCATAAGTCCGGAGACACCAGTCCTGAAATTCACTGAACATCTCCGCCTCCAACACGACCGGACTTCGGCTCCTTTTGGGCGCATCCACGCACGCCTTTTTCGTTGCCATCGCTCCCCCTCTCCCTCTCTCTCTCTCTCTCTCCCCTCTTCTCTCTCTCTCTCTTCTTCTCTCTCTCTTTCCGTCTCTGTCTGTATCAAATAGCCCCAGCTAATAAAGAACAGACTTGAATGGGTTGGTTTTCCTCCTCTGCTCCCCGCTGTCCCGCGTCAAGGTGGCTTGGTTCAGGTTTTGGGACGGTACCTCCCCGTGGTTCCCTCAGCAGAAGTGAGCCGGACAGAAGCACACCTGTTTGCAGAGGAGCTGTGCTGTCCCGAACCGCAGCGGTGAAAAATGTCACTTCCTCAAATCATCCGCTGAGGAGCAGTGAGGGGGGCTGTCCTATGCTGAGCGGGTATCTCCCACCTGTGCGTAAAACGCTTTCCACTACAGGAAAAAAAAAAAAAGAAAAGAAAAAAAAGACCACAGTCCTCGCTAAACAACAAAGAACACAGACAAAAGCGAGGAAACAAACGTCGCTCTCAGTTCCTATCGACCTACTTTCTAACAGCCAACACTATTTTCGGATGCGGGGTGCTCAACCCTGAGAAGAAGATGCTCACAATCCGCTCCGATGTGGCCGCATGTCCGATCTACATGCGCCACCTGGGATTGTTTCTGCTGCTCACACCTGTTTGAGTGGGATATGTGCTCGCATTATCCGCTCCGTCTCTCCCGCAACAACCTCATATCTGCATCACACTGCTGAATGACTTTTGAGTCCAAGCCTTGCGGTTCACGTTGCCCAGTCGCAGAGAGAAAATGTCCGATTTGAAGACGTGCAGGCGAAACCATTTTAAGAAAATTCCAGAATACATAATTTAGAAACAACTTTGAGGATCTACATTCAGGTTGGTTATAGACACTCACCAGGCAAACATCCCCTTCAAACATCAAAATATTCAAAAGGCAAAATCCACATACAGTGATTTCATGAAAGCTCATACTTTCCTGCGTTATCGCGCCCTTAGAAGATGCTGCAACTCCGCTGCAGAAGTGTAAATTTGGTCTAAAGAGGATGTCTCTCTTGAGAGGTTTCATTGAAGGTGATTTAAATTCTCAACATCTGGCCTTGAGAAAACATAAAAGCAAGAAGTATGTTTATTATTTCTGTTAAGTCACTTTTATCTATTGAGCTGTAAAAACACTGATGTGAGAAAGAGAACCCCAAAACTACACCCAATCAGGATGGTTATTTGCCTTCTGGGGGTCTTGTGTGTGTAGTTTTGTGCCTGTGTGTGCAGCCAGTGTGTGACTCCTCCTGGCCTGTGCATTATAGGCCCATGCTGGCTGTGGTGACTGCTCCTGTTGCCATGACAGCAGCGCAGCAGTGTCTCCGGCCGTGCGGAGGGTGAGTGGGATGCCCCGTCCTCATGTCTCCATCCTGACTCAGACAACGGAACGCTGGACAAGAAGCCCCACCCCGACTCAATGATGAACACTCCATCAACAGCTCGTCAAATACAGCACAACTGAAGGTGTGTGTGTGTGTGTGTGTGTGTGTGTGTGTGTGTGTGTGTGTGTCTGTCTGTCTGTCTGTGTGTGTCTGTGTGTGTGTGTGTGGCGGATGGTCGAGGCCTTTGTAAGCTGTTTCATTCCATTTCATCATTTGGTTTTGTGTTGTCTTCTCTCAGGACTGGCCTGCATGCAGGATGAGCTCCAGGGCTCCACATCCCTCAGGGGAGGAAACATCTCAACACAGCTTTTATTTTGTAAGGACTCTTTGGTTTGTTGTTTTACAAACTCCTTTCACATGTGGAAAGATGCAAGCATGTAGCTGTAAATATATTTTAGTGGTGGGGGTACATTTACATGGCTTTCACTCAGATTTGAGGAACTGAAGAGGTCGTCTATGACTTCAGAACGCGCCAGCTAACTCTTTTAATCTGCAATAACGACTCAAAAGTTATTCTGTTGCGTTGAGGCATTAGTTGATGTATAACACACACTGATTCTTTTGTGTAGGAAGTTTTCACTACAGAGCACACATACTGTTATTTGTACTGCCAAAGTCAACAAGAAAGCTACTTCTGTTCATGTTGCAGGAAGAAAATCAATGCAGGTAATAATCTAAAAAAAGGGCGAGATTAAAGATGAAACTATAATTTGAATGATTTTGCTTGTCATAAAGAAGCTGGGGTCTATCAGAGAGGCTGCAGCTGATCATCAAGTCTCGAAAACACAATAATAGTTCCTGGCTGAGTGCAATGACAAGCCCATCGGTCCAGTCTGGCTTAAACCTGCAGAGAAAGCTACTATGACAGAAGCTCACCATCTACAAGCCGCACCAATGGTAGGAAATAATATACATGTCTCCTAATAGGACACCTCCCACCTCGGTTGGAAGTGATTTTAGTTTCTAGTTCAGTTTTGACTTTACTGTGGTTTGATGGATAAATCCCTGATAAACTGGTTGGGAATTTACGTCGCCAGCTCCGCAGAGAACCCAGACTGACAGTTCAGCACCATGATGGAGAGAAGTGTTGCCAGATCCCATGAGTGTGTGTCAAGAGAGTCTTTCTGCCACTGCCCCAAAGACGACGACAACAACAACAAAACTGCTAATGTTGTCAACATCTGTCTATTGCCTGCAACAGGAACAGCTTTAAATGGCACTAAAGTGACTCTACAGCAGACTTTTTTTTTTTCCAGCTCTGGATTTGATTGCCACATGTGTGAAGACAAAAGTCTGGATGAACATGGCAGTTTGTTGCTTCTGATCTATGCAAGGAACAAATGGAACTCAGCTTTAAACAGTAACTTACATATCTTGGACCTAATGAACGCTGGGCTCCTCCACTCGCATCATCCATGACTCGCCTTTCGTCATACTGGCTACAGAATCAGCCCTTCTGTCTCCAGTCAGTCTAACTTTACTCAGTCAGCACTGAGTTTGAACAACAGACTGGAGCAAAAGATAGAAAATGCTGTTTTCTATGATAACAAAGAGTAAAGAGGCTCAAGAGATTAAAGTCTGGTGCCTTTTTGACAACGCCCTCTGTGACTTGTACTGGGAATGTGATCATGCTTTTTTTCAGCAGATGAATGAAATCAATGGAGGCATTTTTTTTTTCAAAGCAAGTTTAGGTTTAAATAAACTACGCGCTGTGGTACAGTGGATTAATGAAAAACGTGTCTTGATCGAGGTTTATGTCCGCCTGATTTGTCTGGTTTAATGTTTGGGGTGAGAGTCTGAGCTCAAGATGACCTCTCCCTTCAGGGTGCAGACACAGAACCCCCCACCAGTCTCCTGGAGGGGCGGGGCAGAGGAGAGACCATTAAGTCACAGATACAGGAAATTAATCTTCACTGCATTTTATTGGTTTTTACCTGTTTCTACTGGCAACTACACTACCATCTGTTCTGGCTCTAGCGGTGGTTCTAACCCTGATGGCTGGTATCCTCCTGACCCCTGACCTCTCATATCTCTTATGACCTAATGATCGTGGGATGTCAACTGTGGTTTCCCGTCTTGGATTTGTCTCAATGTAAGGTTGTTGTTTTGGTTTTTTTACACATACAAATCTAGTTACAGTTTAGCAATTAAGCTGGAAAACATCCATCCATCCATCCATCCATCCATCCATCCATCCATTTTCTACCTCTTATCCTGTTAAGGGTCGCGGGGGGGCTGGAGCCTATCCCAGCAGCCTTCGGGCGAGAGGCGGGTTCACCCTGGACAGGTTGCCAGTCCATCTCAGGGCCAACACATAGAGACAGACAACCATTCACACTCACAGTCACACCTACGGTCAATTTAGAGTATCAATCAGCCTCGTCCCCTCTTGATGTCTTTGGACAGTGGGAGGAAGCTGGAGTACCAGAGAGAACCCACACAGGAACAGGGAGAACATGGAGACTCACACAGAAAGATCCCGTGCCGGAGCTGGGTATATACATAAATACATATACATATACATATACATATATATACATATACATAATAAAAACATACATAAAATACATAACAAAAATTGATATCAGATTATATGTGTGTGTATGTGTGTGTGTGTGTGTGTGTGTGTGTGTGTGTGTGTGTGTGTGTGTGTGTGTGTGTGTGTGTGTGTGTGTGTGTGTGTGTGTGTGGAATTACTTCAACCAGTAAATGGCCTAAATATGTCCTCCCTCACTGGACAAAACACACGCCCAGGACAATTAGCTCTGCTGTAACCCACAGATACAGATCATCTGGAAGCACCATCGTCATCTGTGTGGTTCAGCTGTCGGACCTGTAGGCAGGGTCACGGCTCCTCACTCCTAATGAGGCAAAACTGCTCTAATTACTCTCACAATCCCCCACTGAGAGCTTTCCTTTCACCACGAGGTGCACAACTCCTGTCCTGGAGGGCCACAGCAAGGGCTGTCTCACACTGGGCTACGCCACATTCAAAAATAAAACCCCTGCCTTAAATACACAGATGACAGCATTTTCACACCCACCTACTTATTCTTTGACCTGAACCCCACCAAACTGCAGTCTATCTCATTTGGACACCTCCCTGTCCAAACAGAGCAAGCTATGTCCCACTGATTATACATTTGTCCTTACAAAGGCCTTTGGAGGAGTTTCTGAGTTGAATTATCAGAAATAAAAGAGTCATGTTTTCACGCCCTCCTTGGGGATTTAGGTTAGGATATCTTGACCTCTGATTTATTTATTTAACAAGTTTGTAATCTCTCATGTCTCTTGATGTCATGGTGATGTTATACTGTTATAATCCTTCAAAACAAAAGCAATACAATGATGCTAAAAGGTTTTATATTTAGAGTCACATTCAAGTGTATCAAAACAAGTATTCTTATTATTGTCAGTATTTTAATTTTAAGTAAAATACTGTATAAATACTCAAAAGTGTTGTAAATGGGCTTATTTGACTGTATTACAATGTGGTTGATATTAATGTTCTGAACTTTTTAGAACTTGAATTTATTATTTTAATTTAATAATCCAGTTATTTCTTAAAATACATCTTACATAGACCTCTTTTTTCAAATAAATTGATCTTTTTTTTCTTAACTTTCTAGACTTCCTTAACTTTGATGCTTCTTTGTTAACATTTGAAAACTGAAATATAAATACATCCAAAACATATTGATTAAGTGTATTTTCAACCGTTACATCTCATCATTGAATGCAAATGTTGATCATTTTATGTTGGGATATACACATAATGCCAAGTGGCTTAATACAAAATGCATGTGTTTTATATCAAACAAATAACCTGCAGATTAACTTGTGTACTTGTAGAAAAGAAAAGCTAATGCATAAAATACTGTTATGCACGTATACAATCAGCGGTGCCTACCAAGTGCTCTGCTGTGGGGTATTTATACTGCAGATCTGGTTGTAAGAACAATTGTGGAGTATTTGTAGTGTAAACAAACATCTTGTGGTGTAAAACCTTAAACAGAGCTTCAGGGGCAGACGCACATAGAGGAAGGCCGTACGGTAAACTGAGCGGCGAGTGTTGAGTAGCGTGAGCGGCAGAGATGCTGACGGGGGGAGTGATGGTGAATCAGCCTCAGTTAGGGTGACAAGTTTACCCTGCCCGGTCCAGTGTTGATCTCAGAGCGTGATAAAATCTGAGTGACAATCTGACAACTACTGCCTCCTGATGGTGGAGTTGAAAACTGCACCTCCTTTGTGTCCCATCCTGAACCGGACCATCCTACACAAGACCGACTACATGCATGTTCAGTATGGGAAGACAGACATTTTAGATTGAGGTATTTCTATCATAATGTGTAGCCTCTTATTTAAAGGGTTTGCGCAACATGAGAATTGAAAAAAAAAATTCCACTTATCCTCAATATGACTTTCAGTTTGGACATGATCAGCTGCTGCATATTGCTTCCTCTCCAGTTTAATAAATAGTGATTTTAGTGTGTGGAACATTTAGCGTTGACTGAAGACTCAACAGGAATCTCTTTCCAAATAGTCTTGGCCGGATTTCAAATCTGAATATTTCTTCATTTCAAAGTAACTCCAGTGAATATTGTCCTCTGTGATTATCTTGTTACCAGAACATGGTCTCTTGGAAGAGATACTGATTTTTAGAAAGCCTTTAATGTGAGTTAGCAATGTTTTCCATCCATACTGATTGGAGTCACGCCAAAAAGGAATCTTCATGGCTCGGAACCAAAAGGGTTGTCTGATAAAATGTCTTTTTCTTGTCTAGTATTTCATCTAACCTTTAACAGAATTATGGTCATCTTCATCTAGTGATGTTTGATGTGGGATGAAATGCAGCAGTGTGAAGGAGAAAGGGAGCATGCTGACTGCATATTTAGTGTCTTTTATATCAACTCTGTCTTTGTCTGCTCAGTCAGCCACAACACGGACCAGCCAGAAGCTGGATTTCTAGTTTGGCAGGGTGAGGGGCTGCAGTGTCGACGTGAACGCACACTGACAGCCTTATGGGACCATGAGGCACGGACACTGGGAGGCAGAGAGCTGTGGGTCAGGGCCCGGGGTGGCTACAGGCCATCGGGACAGCACAGCCAAGAGGCAGCCAGGAGACGACAGAATGGGCACAGTCACCATGGAAACACAAACGGCCCAGCAAATCATGGCAACTGGTAACTAAGTAACAGGAAATAACGGACCGTAGAGGGCGATGAGTCTGGATAATCATGACGAGAGGGGGTAGCAGAGAGAGAGAGAGAGGAGAAGGACACCGATGTGGGGTTAAGGGCCATGGTTCAGACCTCTCTCCACCAAAGTGGGAGCTCATTGCTGACCCACGTGCACTGGATTGTCAGTGGATTAGTGTCAGCAGGAGCTGGAGAGGCAGCCTCCACCTCCACCCTGTGTGTCGACGAGCTCAAGGGGAGGGGAAAAGAGCTGAGTGCAGCCATTAAACTGCTCTCGTGTGTGTGTGTGTGTGTGTGTGTGTGTGTGTGTGTGTGTGTGTGAGTGTGTTCAACCACAGTATTGAGATGCATTTAAAGGTCATTTTTTGTTTTACAGATGCTCTCATCTCCAGGTATCCCACTTTATTGGGACAGCATAGATTTTGACCCGATATAGAGATGACGTTGATTGTCAAGCCAGTGAAGGACAGACACTCTTCTAAAATCTTTGTAGATTTTTCTTACCAAATAGCTGTGAAGAAGGAACAGGAAGGCTGTCATGATGGGGTTTGATGTCAGTCAAACTGCACACATGTAGGTCAAGGCAGGTTCACCTGTTACTGTCTTTGGGGCCTACGTTACACCAAGTGGGGAAAGTTGTGACTAACAAGAAAGTCAAAGGCTATGCAGACAGGTGGAATAAGATGGAAACCACAAAGAGAAAATGCTGCTGTGACAGCAGGGTGAAGCCAGATGAAGGCAGCTCTAAGAAAGCCCCCCTCCTCCACCACATCCTCGGTTATTTTTCAGTTTCACACGGTGGGGGATTATGATGTGAAGTCACAGTCCAAAGTTAAAGTTGGATTGAGATGATATCGAAACTTCTCCCTCACAGCCTTGGTTGTGTCCCACATGGACTGCAGGAACCCCACCCCCCCAACACACACGCACACACACACACACACACACACACGTGTGCGCACACACACACGCACAGACTGCTTTTTCTAGGGATCTGGTCACCATATGAGAAAAAGCACTGCCACAGCTAATGACAACGGCAATCAGTACTGAAAAACATTCCACACAGCATTGATATATGCACGGTTTGCTTGCTAATTTGTATGTCGCTTCGAAACAAAACTGTCTGCTAAAAGAAACTAGAGGATCGTAGAATTGGTGTAGTTTAACTGGGCTAAGTGAGCTAAAATACACGTAAAAGGTAACTCTTCATCTCTCTCTAGTGCCTGGAATATGAGCCTTTTCTTTTTTTTTTTAAATAAATAAATAAAACAAGCATATAGCAAAAGTACAAGAGGGACAAAATCAAACTGTTCAAGGCTAAAAGTTCAAGGCTGTTCAAGGCTTACATCACACATGAAGATGATAAAATAGCAGTTCTACATTGACCAGATATCAGGGCTTTTGCAGAATGGTAGAATCTTCTGCATTCCTGCCCTGCTATTAGTAGATAGCTATTTCATAACTGATGATTTGATGATAAAAGATTGTGTGACCCCAGTTCACCCAAATCAATTAAAACTTGGCAATCGGCTGCCTGCTTAGTTTAGAGAGTGAAATGGGAATGATTTTGATGGTTGGTTATATACGCCGCCTTTAATGACCAGCTAGGCTGTTGTGTGAGGTAAACTGCCACTGTCAGGTCAAGTCGAGTCAGTTTTATCTGTATAGCGCCAAATCACAACAAACGTTATCTCATGACACTTTAGAAGTAGAGCAGGTCCAATGAATTCACACCCAACAATTCTCCATGTAATACATTGATGAATGTCCTTAGAAATATCGCTCGACAATGTGTGAGCATATGTGTGTGTTTAGGGGTCTGCCCGTACTCGTGAGTTACTGAATGTAATGACATTATAGTGTGCTGTGCATGTGTGGCCCAACTGGATAGAGGAAGCTACTCAGGAAGTGGAGCTGCTGTGTGTATGTGTGTGTGTGAGAGAGAGAGAGAGAGAGAGAGAGAGAGAGAGAGAGAGAGAGAGAGAGAGAGAGAGAGAGAGAGAGAGAGAGGCAACAGTCTCCAAAACCACCTGCTCCCAGGAAAACATTAGGTCTTTTTTGGAACATGAACCACTGTTGATAGTTGTAATCACTCAGAAGTTGATGGAGTATAGAAGGTTCATTTTCTCTGAACCAAAAGCACATAGTGTCCACTCTATACTTTGATGTTCATACAGGCCGAGGATCTTATCTGGTGAGCTTTAGAGATGCTGGTAGACATCACATAGTTTTCCTGGACTGAGTCTGGCTCGCTCTTCCTCAGTTTCCTGTTTGATAAATCAACCGTCAAACAGACGTGAGAGTGGGGTCGTTCTCCTCATTTAACTCTTGGCAGAAAAGCAAATAAATATTTCTCAAAATATCACACTACGTCTGACAACTTATTTCGTCGGTGAGATCAATATTACCATGGGATCCTTCATGAACATCATTTTTTCCCTCTTGTTATGACAGATTTCCATATTTTCAGTTTTCTCTGTACCGCATCCAGTGTTTTGTGAGACTCATTACAAAGGTGATGTCATACAGTATTCACATGTTCATTTAGCTGTCTGTGTTCACAATTATTTTTAATTTGGTCTGGAAAATTACTGAAGAATTAATATTTCAATATCCAAGACAAAATGCTAAGTAACTGTCAATTTAACATTTAATTGAGACACAATAAAAGCATTAAATAATTTAAAACAAACAAAAATGTGAATGATACTTCTACTTTTTTTTAATCGGACAATTAAAATAAAGAAAATGTGAGAATAGGGAGCAGACAGACTGGCTGACATGAGCAAGGTGTTAAACCATTCAAGATCAGAGCGATCTAAATCAGGAAAATAATGCTCAGATTTTAAAATAGATTTTGCTCTGTAGACTGATGTTTAATCATTGTTTTGGTAGCTAATCTCTGGGAAGTTAGACCACCCTCTGTGGTGAAAAGTTTGAAATGTTGCACCTCTGTCCCGCGTAACTCCTGAGTGTTGCTGTAATGGTGAGTTAACAGAACTTGGGATCCACATCTATGTCACTGACGCAAGTTTAACCACTAGAGGTCAGTCAAGGGTAAGTTCATTATGTAAAGCCTGGTCTTAAACATGCAACATTAACAAAGAGGCGACGATTTACATATTTAGTGGGGTGCTGCTGCTCATACAGTCATTGTGTTGTCAAGTTGACAGTTGCTATGGCCCTCCAAAACCTTTCAAACAAAAAGCCTCCAGGAAATACTGAGAATATTTTGTCCCAAACAAACAATCAATTATCTACCACTACCAACTAGTATCTTCTATTAAGGTTACAAAATATTACCCAGGTAAAACTAACATGGTATAATTGAACAGCCCTGCAATAAATTCTGTACCCTTTATCATTATTGCAGCACAGTTAAATTGTACGGAGAGGTTTACTGTTTGGCTTTACTGCTTCAGTTTTTAGTGTAGCTAATAACTTAGCAAACAAGAAGTGTTTTCAGGGTAAATACTCATACGCATATACATTATTTCATCTAGCAGAGCCGAAAACAAAACAGAAATGTGATTCAGCCTGAACCCTCCTGTCCTTAACACTCTGCTGTGGTCTGAGGGCTTCGAGGGGCCCAGAGGAAGCTCACACAAAGGAAAGTGGTACGTGTGACCCCCGGTGGCCTAACCAGCATTCATAACTAAAGCTTTATCTCTGACACAACATCTGCTTATTAAACTGGCAGGCATGAACAAGCGGGGACCCATTTTGCAAGTCAAGTGATGAGTACATTCATATGATCAGAACCGCTACCCAAACGTGACTTTTACCTGCTGTGGCTAGCTCATTTGCATGTAGCTAACACAAATGATCGACCACTTCCTCTAACAAGCGCAGGATCTGTCAGAGCCACCTGCGCTTGTGTCGTTGATCATGTCAATACTACTCAGCTTTGACGGCTGAAATTGGCTCACAGTGAAGAGGCACAAACACTCCCTGTCGCCCAAACACTCCACAGCTCTTTTTCTCCCGTCCTGATTGGCTGTGACATGCTTATAGTGGCCCCCCGCAACTGCTCTGACATCCACTACGCCGTGGCAGTGTGACACATCTGATTGCACCTGTCAGGCTCTGTCCTCTAAGCTTTATCCCCTAAACGTTCCCACTGACCTTTGGCTCACTTTTCTTCTCCTTTTGAAGGCTCGTTTCACTTGTTGTTCCTTCGAATCTGGCAGAAGAGAAAGAGAGAAGAAAGAGGTCTTGTTCAGATCTCTTTTAAGCTTCAAAACCACGCATATATCGCTTACATATTGATATGTAATGATTTTTATAGCAATTGTTTGCATGCAATAGTTCAGTCGTTCTGCCAGTATTGATCCTTTATTTACAAAACAGCAAGAACTGCAGTAAGTCACTTCAGCTTTCTTTCCTGTCCATCCTTGAAAGATCTGTCTTACTGTACATGATAACTATCCGAACTCCAAACTCCAACGGTGGGTTTGAAAGAGTCACCAAAATGACACCATTCCTCACATTTAGAAGCTGTAAAATGTACACATCGTCGTATTTTCACATATTTATCAGTTGCTGATGAAATCATGTGCAGCACACGCTTCCATCAGCTGAACAAAAAAAAAACTCAAAGTAAAATTGTCTTATTTCATCAACATCTTTTATCTCACACTCCTCTCTGCAACTGGAAAGCTCTCAAACAAAACCAATAATCACATTACAATCTTTAAGTGAAAATTTGGATAAACCACTTACGGCAGCATGCCAGATCTGGCACGTGATTTGTTTTCTTTATAATGAATTACATGACAGGGCGGCACGGTGGTGCGGTGGTTGGCACTCTTGCCTCAAAGCAAGAAGGTTCGAGCTCCGGCTCCAGCTCGGGATCCTTCTGTGTGGAGTCTGCATGTTCTCCCTGTTCCTGTGTGGGTTCTCTCTGGTACTCCACCTTCCTCCCACAGTCCAAAGACATCAAGAGGGGACGAGGCTGATTGATACTCTAAATTGACCGTAGGTGTGGCTGTGAGTGTGAATGGTTGTCTGTCTCTATGTGTTGGCCCTGTGATGGACTGGTGAACCGTCCAGGGTGAACCCCGCCTCTCGCCTGAAGGCTGCTGGGATAGGCTCCAGCCCCCCCGCGACTCTTAACAGGATAAGTGGTAGAAAATGGATGGATGGAATTACATGACTACTTGGCTCTAAAAGCAGTGTCTTCCAGCCTTCTATTTTGAATCGTTCTGATTCACTCTCACTGCTCTCAGTGTTGTTTCCAGGTATTAAACCCAAAGAACACTGTTTCCCATTCATAACAACTTAATAGGTAATGATTTCTCAGTGTACTGTTTATAGCTTGTCTGTAATGACAATAAATTCCCAATAATCAGTTACTACAAGTGTAAAATCAGATCTTACCCAATTGTGCTGAGTTTGAAATTACTGTAGAAAAGAGAATATATCCACCCAAAGCAGTTCTGAAACATTAAAAATAAAATGCAACTTAGAGATTCATTAAAATTCTTTTGGTGTCAAAGACGTATCAAAGCTCAATAACCATTCCAAATATTAGATGCTCACTAATCATTATTTTTGTGTCATTGCTGATAGCTTTACAGCCACACAGCATTAATTTTTGCATTTATAAAATGTAACACATTGCAAAAGCAAGTAAAACCTTTGAATTTGCAAAACAACTTTTGGATTTGCAAACAAAACTTTCCTGCCACTGCATTTTCTGCTATTCAGTAAAATCACAACTTCATTGTGTCCAGCAACAAATTTCAAAATGATGCGCTTTAAAATTGACAAACCTAATCCCCATCTTCCTCCTACTTGCTATTCTTTTTTAAATTAAATATGAATCATAAAGCAGTAAAGACTGGTCACTCGACTTATCACACTTGGCTGCACAATATATTTGAAACATATTTTTTCAGTTTTTGATCCAATTTTTAAGGCAGGTGGAACAGAGAGCGTCAGAATAAATTAGTGAATGAATATCAACTTCAAACATCCACTCATCCATTGTCTTCCGCTTATTCCTACATTAAGGATCGCCGGGGGGGGGGGGGGTGTTGGAGCCTATCCCTGCATCAACGGGCGAGAGGTGGGGTTCACCCTGGACAGGTCGCCAGGGCCAACATACAAAGACAAACAACCATTCACACCTACAGTCAATTTAGAGTATCAATCAGCCTCGTCCCCTCTTGATGTCTTTGGACTGTGGGAGGAAGCTGAAGTACCAGAGAGAACCCACACAGGAACAGGGAGAACATGGAGACTCCACACAGAGAGATCCTGTGCCCGAGCCGGGACTCGAACCTGAACTGACTCGAACTCGAACCTGAAACCTTCTTGCTGTGAAGCAACAGTGCTGACCACTGCACCACCGTGCAGCCCAACTTCAAACAATCAACACTAAAATTCGAGTGCTGCATGCGTTGAGGTGCACCACCTGCGGTAAATCATTTATGAAAATGGTTAAACTACATCAGTCTCAGCGTAATCTAATGGCAAACTGAGGAGTGGGCAACAGAGGAACCACCCTAGGAAGAGCTGTTAAATGTGACTCCAAATGTAATTATTCTTACCATTTAACAGCTTTAGCAAGTGCTCCCCCAATGTAGCCTTTGTCATTTAAGCTTTCAGGCAGAGGGCTTTATGGCAGTTTTCTCTTCTTTTGTGAGCATCTTGACTCCGGAATTCTTCAGCTTGACCTCTTAAAGCAACACTTGATAAACCTAAACTAAAGGACACTTTAGTTACTGCTCTCGTCTAAATTTTTATAACATAATTGCACATTCTCTGATAAACTACCACCAACCACCTGAAGAAAAGTGAATATCCACTGCTTCCCTTTTTAAAAAAAAAAAAAAAAATTCCATCCAATTTAGTGACCCTGGTCTTTTGGAGGATGGGCTGGTGGAGAGAGGTGGTCAGGCACACAAAGCTTACCCTGACCCCTGTGACACCGCTGTGGGCCACGGTTCTATACTTGATGGTGCTGCAGAAGCCTAGAGTCATTGGCGTAATGACATCATGAGAAGACATTCAGGAACAATCTGCTGTCTTGCGTATTAAAGCAATATTTCACATCAAGGCGGGTAATCTACGATATCATTCCATAAATACTGAACATCACATCCCGAGAGAACACGCTGCCTTTCTGTTCTGTTTCTTACCATCCACTCACATTTGTTCTAAGACTGAGCCTGGACATAAATCAGAGACAAACATTAACCCCCTGGACCTCCTAAGCACTGTTATCTCTGGAGCACACGTGTAAAAAAAGTACTCTAAATCTTTTCAGTTGTGTAAACCAGCACCACTACAAAATATATAGTCATACTGAAACATATTCCACCCAGGTATATTTTAGCAGTCTTACTTGTTTTTTGGGGTTTTTTTTTGTCATCCACATACATTTGTAGGCAGGGGGAGCCATGGGTTGAAAAACTCACCCTGTGATTTAGCAACACACTCACACAGTACAACACTGTTGGACATGAAATGGATAAAACCTAAGATATCATTCTTATGACACGAATTTATCTTAATATTCAAAACATGGCATCTACAATCTCCACAATGCAACTCAACCCCTGACAGGTGAGGAGATTCAGGTCCAAGACACCTGCGTAGTCTGGGTCGATCACACTCCGAGGCCTTGTTGAGGAGGTGGTCTTAGCTTGGCTGCAAACACACAAATATGAACGTTGTGCCAGAGGAACTCTGCAGATTTGGATTAATAGCTCCTGCAACTATGTGTGCTTTGCTTTTTTGGTTGTGACTGATGATACAGACTGTAACATCTTTAGCGTACCTAAACATTGTAGAAAATAATAAAAGGAACAGAGAAAACACTAAACCAGCTTTCTACATATGTTTAATTTGGACTTCTTTAAAAACAAAACATACGGGGGGGACCACAAATTGACAATCTCATCTACTAATTCTGACTGGCGCAACTCAACTACAGGTCTGCTCAAACTAATGCTGGCCTAAGTGACAACAATGAAATCAACTTCATGTGAAAGAGAGGCAAAACTTGCAACTCGTCAATATTTAAAAAGAAGAAGTTTTCAGAAACAGTCTGGAACCCAACTATCAGACACGGCAGTAGTGGAGCATCTCCTTCCCCACTAATGTGTTTACATCCACTTAAGCACCCTGTTGAGGTTTTTGGTCCAAAATCTAATAGTAGCCACCACAGAAACCCTCCTGGTTTGAGAAACCTGAGCATGCAACCAGCACTCCATGATATAGAGGCATATAAAAAGCTGGCCATTCACTATATGAGATACTGATATTAGTGGCTGTGGTTAAAAACATTCATATTGGACGCTACTTGCTGTTTGTTGTGATCACAAAGTACTTACCTGGTTATTATGTCCATAAATATCTTAACCAGGTTTGGGTCAAAATGTGGACGATTTAACTCAACTCAGGTAACTTAAGTTATTTGTATTCCTACATTTAAACCCAATGACTTTCTATGGCAAAAATTGTGCAGGGGTTTGTCAACTTTAAGCTAATGTTTGTTTTTTAAGAAAAGGAGTCGCGTTTTACTACACTTTAGTTTAACCTTCCTGTTTAGCCTAGCTAGTCTGACATGGATGCAGTGTAATGGCTTCTCCTAAGTCCCGTCTGTTCCACAAAATGGCCTAAATAGGCGCCATAATGACTGCCCTACGAATATAATTTGACATGTTTTTGGTGGGCAGTTGTGCAAAATTTTTCTGCCACTTCCTGTGATGGGATAGTAGCAAATGAGAGTCAAGGCGTCCCCTCCAGGACGCCATTAAACGTTTACTACTGCGACTAAATGGCTAGCTTGGGACAAGCCTGGAATGACCTGATTATGTAACTAGCCGCCATTACTTCCGATTTTTCAAGGTTCAAAAATCCATCTTGAATTTAGTTGTACGTTGAGTCAAACTATTGAGTTTTGTGTTATCTTGCATTTAGATTACCATTATCATGTCAACGAAAACTTGCCAAGTGTTACTCCTAATTAGCTTCGGGCTGGACAGTCGCGAGGCTGCTTAGTTTAGGATGAACAACCGACTTATATACACTAAAATTTGACATCGTTTCAATGTTTCACTTTAGGTATCTGCGACGATTGTGTTTGGCGTGTAATTTAACATTTCGCCATTATGGCGAAGTTGACCGTTGTGACACCAACGCAAACCTCTAGTAGGTTCCACTAGGAACCACATCGGTGTAGTTGCCTCATATATCGGCCCAATGACAACCGCCGTGATTTACTTTACGTTTAACAGTAAGTCATTAAATTATGCTAACAGTTAATAGATAAGGGTGTGAAGGCCAGGCTTGTAGCCGGTCTTCCATCAAGAAGGCAGCCCACTACAGCACAACCTCCAGTGTGTGTCGTCCAATGGAACACCACCGGGTAACGCGTACGTCACAAGGGCCGGGTCGGTCGACTGTGCTGTGGGACGAAGCTGAGTAGAGAATCATCTACATTTATCAGGGAACGGCGTGGTAAGTGAGCTATTACAAATCCCATATATCAAAAGAGCCACTTGAAACATAACGCGACTTCCCGTATCTGCTGGTTACGCATACAACGCATAGACATGTTGCTACAATACTTATTGTCCCGGGTTGTTTTAAATCCAACCTTCTGCAGGCTCACAACACAAAGACCCGGCACATACAAACACAAAGCGAAGTCAGCAGGCAGGAGAACGAGTTGGGGAGGTTAGGTCTTCCCACGAATGATCGCCGGTGGTTTTGATCAGTTTGGTTTTGCCGGGCGCTGTACTAACGTGCATGTGCGCAGAGACCCTGCTGTCATTACACGGACATGGTGTTTTAACCACTCTCTTCCTCTACAACTACGGATTCGTATGAAAGCAGGTTTTAACTACTGCTCCATGCAGGGAATAACACGTAATAATCTTTTCAGTAGAGGTGAACATGCCGCTTAAGGTTGTAGATACTGTGTCATGCGCTTATTGCATAGAATTTATGCTGTTTAAGTGTAAAAAAAAAAAAAAAAGCCTTCGTAAAAGTTCGTTTGCTTGTCAGTGAAAGTTCTGTACCGGATACATTCGCGGCAAAAAATGGACAACGCGAGATTTCATTGACTTCTTCTATACATTGAGAAAGGGGAGGAGGAAGAGCAGCGTGGCTTCGGTGGCATGCAGCACTGAGCTCGGTGTTTTAACATGCTCTTATGAAGGATACAATCCAAAGGCAACGAAAACGGAGCTGTCTGGTTCCCCTATTTTTGACAGAGCCTTTATCCCCCTCACTCAGACAAACAATAGGGGATTAAACCCAGTCACAGGCCCGATTTTACCTCCCACCACCACCAAGTGGGTTGTCAAGGGGAAGGGTTCCACACTAGCTTTGGCAGTAGTTAAGACTG
Organism: Aulostomus chinensis; assembly: GCF_037954235.1. Taxonomy (NCBI): domain Eukaryota; kingdom Metazoa; phylum Chordata; class Actinopteri; order Syngnathiformes; family Aulostomidae; genus Aulostomus; species Aulostomus chinensis. The sequence continues at coordinate 5,915,908 of NC_141328.1, read as the reverse complement.
CTTGCTAACATTATAAAAATGAATTAGAGGGACAGCAATACCAGTCATACGTGCTATGAGCTTTTAATCATTCCAGCTAAGGCAATTTTGTATGAATTACATTGTAATACTGAAGGGAAATGAAAAGCAAAGTGAGGGAAATGCACAAATTCAGCCCATAAACATAGAAAAGCCGCAACAATGTTTCAGTTACTTAATTATCAAAACAGTTTTTGATTTTTTTTCTTTCCAGCAGAATTGCAAGATGTCAGGTACAGTGGTTGTGCCTCCCAGCACCGTCCATCATAAAATCACCCGTTTTCAGTTGATGAAGTGGCTTAACACCCACCTGAAGACAGCCTTCAAAGATGTGCGGGAGATTGGTTCAGGTGATTCATCAGTACAAGCGAGTCTAATGGCACCTTATTCACAGACGTTTCTCAGCCAAGTTTACGCAGTAGTTAGCATCGTCACAGTTTTCCTCGAGCAAAAGATAATGGGATTTTTACATTGGGATTTTGGATTATTGCGGCGTATAAACTCTGTGGTAAACAAAATGATTTATGATACTTCCACATTTTGTCCAGTAAGATCATCTTAAGAAATTATCACAACTTTTATGATTATAGAAAGCTAACGTCAGGCTATGGTCTACACCACGGATGTACACTTCAGCATGATGACATTAAATGTGCGCAGTGCCGTCTGTGGTCCTGTTTAGATACGTGTTTAGTACATAAAAGACACAGGGCTTGATTAGCTCTTGTGTCTCCATTTACTTTTTACACGGATTCAGACATCGATTCCTGAACAGCTCTGATATGATCCTGCAGGTGCATGCTACTGTCAGCTCATGGACTGGATTGTTCCAGGCTCACTTGACATTACCAAAGTGAAGTTTGATGCACGAGCTGAAGATGACTACAAGCACAACTTCAGTCTACTCCAAGAGGCCTTCAACAAGAATCAAATCACAAAGGTATTTTTTATTACAAGTCAAATATTAAAGTTTCCAGCTTTATTTTTCTAATCTCGAATATTATGGTGAACAGTTGGTCATATAGTATAGTATTGTATTGCATTGTGTTTAATCTTTCAGTGTGAAAACTGATTTGTACACATGATCGTGTCTTCTCGATATAGATCATTCCAGTTGGTGATCTCATGAAAGGGAGTTTCAAATGGAACTTTGAGTTCTTGAAGTGGTTTAAAGCTTTCTATACAGAAAATGTGATAAGCAAAGAATACGACCCTGTGAAAGCTCGCGACAGCCATGACATCAACCCTTTGCTGGTGTCGCCCAAACCACAGAAAGGTAACTAAACATTTTATTTTATTGTGAGTGTAAAAGAAGGCAATAATTTGTTTTGGTCCCTCGATTTACAGTCATTGTATTTTTTTTTTTCTTTTATTTGACAGAAAGATCTAAGGACTTCGACACCGAAGATACTGTGACCAATAAATATTTTTACACTGAAACCTGGAAGGAGGCTTATGACTGGGCGGAAAGAAGTTCTCATGGAAAGAACTATACCTACTGCAGAATTTGTAGGAGAACCCTGGCCACATCTCACAAAGGCATCCATGACCTCAAGCGACATATGGAAACAAGCAGTCACATCAACAAGGCCAAAACCTCCAAGGGAGTTGGCCCGCCAAGTCCTGAGCCGCTATCCTGTAGCAATCTAGCCATCAGGTTCATTCACAAACACTGCTACCCTGACTCTAGTGATGGGCAGCAGGTGTCAAGACATTTTGCACGCTGGAAGCTGGGGTCACAGTACCCCGAGTCAATTACATCTGTTTGCCAACATACCCCTTACTGCGTATACATTTATGGGGGAGTATCACTGGGGGAGGATGACATTGTCTCTGTGGTCCTTGTTGGGTTTTTTGATGTGGAAGCTTCTGGACACTGCATCCGATTTCTGGATGCTCTTCCGTCTCCAGCAGACGATGAAGGGGAGAAAAGTGCAGCAGCAGTGGTGGAGACTTTGGAGAAATTTGGGCTTCCAACACGTAATCTTGCTGCAGTTTATTATGACAGTAAAGTTGCACCCGTAGAGCAGATCAGCTCACAGCTCAGGGAGCTCAACTCAAATCTTATAGCCTTAGGAGGGCTATACACCATAGCTGATGCTGCTTGCCATGCTGCAGTTAAGAAGCTCTCCAATTGTGCTCAAGAGCTGATGGTAGACATCCACAGCCACTACATCTCCTCCTCTAGCAATAATGATAACCTCAAGGCTCTGTTTGACCTCAAAATCCCTGAGGATAGTTCACCAATTCATCTCAACACCAGCTGCCTTACTTATTGTGAGCTAGTCACCAAAATCTTGGAAATGTGGTCAGATCTCACATTGTACTTCAGCTCTTGTGACAAGGAGGATGACAAAGTCAAGTTGATCTGCTCGGAGCTACAAGATCCCAAAGTTAGGGCAACGTTTATGTTCCTGGAGCAGGCCCTCAAGCCCCTTTACAAATTCCAAAAACATATGCAGATGAATGAGGAAGCTGCTCAGTCTGATTTGCTGCTCATTCTAGAAGGAGCCAGTAGCCTGCTGAGCACATACACCTCATATTTCCTTCATCCTCAAGCTGCTGCTCGCTTCCTCAAAGAGCGCGATGCCCAAATCCTTCAGAACAAGAACTTCCATCTATCGAGCCCTGAACTCAGTTTGGGCGGGAAAGCTGTAGAGGACTTCCTGAACAAATCTAATACTGCGGAGGCACTGCCACAGTTACAAGAGGAGGGGTTGTCATTTTACATCGCTCTCACAGGAAGCATAGCAGAAGCGCTGCCTCTAAGTGACACAGTGCTAAGGAGCATGGCTCACCTGCTGGAGCCCCAGAACAGGCTGAAAGTGGCAGGGAAGACAGTGGGGGAACTTGCGACCAAACTGGGAGTCTGCAGCTCCCCTGAGGAGGTCAAGGAACTCATCAGTGAGTTTGTGGAGTATCAGCTGGCTGAAGAACGAGATGGTGAGGAGGGAGAAAAGGACACTGCACCCATGGTTTCCCTGGAGCAACACTGGAGCTGCATACTGAAAGAGACCAAGCCTACCTCAATGTTCAGAAAGCTTGTTCTTACAGTGCTGTGTCTCCCCTGTCCTCCACTTGATGCTCAGATGGTTTTTACTCAGGTATACAAACAGAAAGGACATTCTTTTGTCCATCTTTGTACTTGATTGTTGTGTTTAATTAATTCCTTACATGCTACACTTCCTGTCTAAGGCCCTGGACAATGGCGGTGATGCGTTGTATTCTGAGAGTAAAGACTTAATGGAAAGCGAGTGTGACATCACATCAGACAGCACTTTCTTTGACAGCACCAGCAACAAGGACTCGCCAGTCCGGAATAGCAGTATTAACAAAAATGGTTCACCAGGTATTGAATTTACATCAAACTGCATTTAATATTCTAAAAAAAACAACAACAAAAAAATCACCCTTTTTTAATTATGGTTTGAATGTAAGAGTTTTAAGTTTCACCTGTTGTGTTCTATGTTAATTGCAGAACTGAATGGCCTTGGTGTGAGAGTGAAACCATGTAGAGTCCACCTTACAAAACTAAACGGTAAGAAAAAAATGGATTTTAATGGAAGGAATAAACATCTTTTTTTAGTAGCTTGAAATTGAATCTTGAATATTGTTAGACATTTTCTGAAATGAAAAAAACAGAGAACGTGGGGTATTTAAAGTGCTGAATCACTGTTAACTCTGCTCAGTAACTCAGAAGGGAGCCAGCATCATGTGAGAGGGTCACAATGCCCTGTTATAAAGCCTACCAAGACCTTGTTGAAGATATTTCTGATGAAAAGTGATTGTGACTGAAGTTTATCTTTTTGGAAAAGGGGACAAAATGGCCAAGAAGAGCCCTAAAGTGCTCTCCTTTATGACCTTGATGTTTGCTTTTGCAGATGAAGCTGATAGTTTGTTACATCTCTAATACCTTCACAATGAATCAGTGCTTTTAAGACAGCAGAGACCATAAAGTTTTAATGTAAAGAATCATGTCTTTGAAATATTTTTTGAGGTACATCAGGTCTGAGATCCCATCATCCTCCAGATTTTCATGTGTAGTATTAGGATTACAACATGTCATCAATACTTACTCACAGTACGATGCATTGTTGTTTCCTTCCAAAGAACAAAAAACTGAGCTTGACGATATACTTGGAGAGAACGGCCAGTCGTGGAAAGTGGTAACAACTTTTCTTTTCTTCTGCTTCTGAATGTACTGCACCTACGCGGAAAAGAAATTACCGTGAATCCTCATTTCTTAAATGCTTCCTCTTACTAACAATTTCTTTGGATTTGCCACATTCTTTTTCCGGCCAACATGATGGCTGCTCTGAGGAGGTGCAGTTTCACATGATGGTGTGTTTTTGGTATGCATTAGGGTTGGGTGATTGGAAAAATCACAGAATTTGACAAGTCCGTTGCTGTTCATTTGCAGACTCTATGGGTGTCATTTTATTTCACTAATTTCATTGGTCTTCTCCAGAATTCAACAAACCTATAAAGCACAATTCAAAGAGTACACAACTCGGAACTGGCAGTGGAAGTTCTCTCTCTTCAGTGATTGCATTCGCTAAAAAGGGAGTGCTGGAACTTCCCTGCTGCCTCCAGGTCATCTACACACATCTGTGTGCGTAGATCTGCAGTCACCGGTTGTTGGGCTTACGGTAGCCTGTCAGAAAGTGTTAACATATCGCCCAACCCTAGTGTAGATTTGCACTTGCATGATTTTTGAGTGTGTAATGGGAGTGTGTTGTCTCTCAGGGGACCATTAGGGGAGGTTTTGACTGGGAGAGCAGCTTGCGCCAGAAGCCACAGGCCCGCACAGTGTTTCAGGCTGGTGTTAACACCTGGTCCAGTCCTGTATGTGTTGATAAGGACGGAGAGGTGGTAGGTATACTCAAGTATACTACCAGAATACCCCTGGGCCGCGACACGCCTCTTACCCTCTGAAATTCAGGCATGATTTTAAAAAAAGAAGAAAAAAAAGTGGTTAAGCATAAAAGATGTGAGCATCCTGCGCAGTGCTAAACAAGATTACAACTCAGGATTGTGAAATGTGGAATGAAATGTAGCTAGGTTTACCTTTAACAAAATTCTTGATATACATAAAGGGATATTTCAGCCTGTGTAAGGTGGTCATCCATAGTGGGGGTTTTACCTTCAGTAGATATCTGCAACCCTGATGTATAGAGTCCACAGTTGCGACAGCTCACTTGCAGGGGTAAATGTCTTTATCTTATCTCAAACAAGATAAGCAGTTGACAATAGATGAGTGGTAAACACCCTCCTAAGAAAAAAAAAAAAAGCTATATTTGTTTAAATAGATGCTACATTTTGACATTTTTTGACATTTTTACTTCAGCTGTCAGATGTTCCTTTCTTCTGTCGGATCAGCTATTTAAATGGAAAGCGCTGCCGCAGAGTAATGCAGTTCCCAGTGTGTGTAGCACACAAGGAAGCATTGTGGTTGAAGAGCCTAAGAGAAACGCTGCCAGAGAATATTTTACAAATACAGCACGCATGTACATGAATATTAATAATTTTTGCGTGATTATTTGGTGGATAAAAACATACAAAGCCACTGTGCACTGAAATGACTCCTACTATGAGTGACCTCTTTGAAAAAAAAAATCTGAAATACTGGTTTAAAACAAACCGTATAAAAGATTACTGTCATGTTTGCGATTTATTTAAGTTTCCTTGTTGAGTGTCTGACTTCTAGTAGCATTATGGAAACGTTCTTAGGTGAGCAGGTCCCTGTTTAGCTGTGAAGAGATGTGGAGTCTAGCTAATAGCTGAACACTACTCCAGTGATTTTTACTGGTGGCTGCACACCCAATTAGACCTCAGGGATGCACACACTGCGTTTGGATTCTTATTAACAAGAAACTCCTCGCATGTATAATACCACAGCCCAAAATATTTAGAATAAGAGCTGTCACTGGAACACCTCAAGGGAGACATCAGAGCATCTGAGCATGTGCTCTACCTACACTGACTTTGGTTCAGCCACCGCTCTCCTCAGAGCAGCCGTCCTGTCAGCACTATACCTCCTGAGGAGATGAAATTGATTCATTTCCCTGTTTTTCCCACAATAGGGGAAATATGCTTCAAGTGAACCTGTAAAGCTCACAGCAAATCTGGTGGTCTCAATCAGCCATCAGAGATACTATTAATACGTTCATAACAAAGTAACAGCTGGAGATTTGTGTCATTTCAGCAGTTGCCTGTGGAGCTTGTGCTTCATGATTCTTGCCAGGGAAAAGAATCGAAGGATTGAGGGTGTTGCATGCTGTAGAACTCTTAAGAGAATGATTGTGTGACAATGTAAGGGGGGAAAAAAAAGCTTGCTTTCAATTTTATTTGTATAGCGCCAAATCACAACAAAAGTTATCTCAGGACACTTTACAAGTAGAGCAGATACCACACTAGTACCACACTCCTTCAAAGAATTCACACCCAACAATTCTCCATGAGCAAACCTTCCTTTCCTTGTCTCAAAGCACAGAAATTAAAAAAGGCCAATTAATTACACAAACTACTCTCAGGCTGACTTGATTGTTACATTTGATTAAATGGAAGCATGTCATTTTTACAATGCCGGTGAGTGATGGATGTTCAATGTCGGTCTTTTAATTCGCAGTTTAACACATGAAACATGGAGATCACCGAGCTGTCGGGATCCACCTCCACCTCCAAACTCTCCCTCTCTTCAGATTTTTCATTCACCCTGCTCACCTAGTGCCTCTTCAAATTAGAAATAAAGCATCAATGGAATAACTTTTCATCCAAAGCATTTTGCTGGCTCCTTTAATTGAAACCTGCTTACATCTTTAATTTGGCAAACATGCTGAACGTTTTGACTTGTTCATTGAGTTCTCATGTTGATAAAATATATCATGTTGCTTTCTACCACAGTGAGGGCTCACATCTTAACACCGAAGGGCTCCTTTTTTTTGTTTTTAACAAATTCTCTCCTTGTCACCTGAGATCAAACACTAAAGATGATGATGATGCAAGTGAAGTACACACGTCGTCCTACTAAATTGCTTAAAATTTGTGTTATTTCTTTAAACAAGGTTGAAGAAGAAGAGACATCTCCATCCAGCAAACCCTCAACCAGGGGCCGACGGAAACACGCCTACCAGGTATGGCGCAGGGCAAGTAAAGGCCCACAGTACAGTTGTTCCCAAAGTCTAGTCATGAAAAATTTCATGAAAATTGTTGAAGTCAGATTATATAAATTGAACCAAATGCTTTGCGCTACTTTTACTTTACGAATGTCAAGTTTTGACTCATTCTTTATGTTTTTTTGTTGTTTTATTTTTACCTCTGCAGGATGGGAAAGGATTTGGGACAGGAGAGCTTGTGTGGGGAAAAATAAAAGGGTTTTCCTGGTGGCCTGGGATGGTGAGGCCTTGGAAAACCAAGTCATCTCCCCAGGGTTTGCGGAGAGTGGAGTGGTTCGGTGATGGGATGTTCTCAGAGGTTCGAAACATAATGATTGAATGTTTGTTTTGATAGTAAAGAAACACACCAACTCTGTGCTAGCCTGCACATCCACTACCATTCATCCTGCTAAGCTAACAAGCAGTCAGCCAGTCTCTGGCGGTCTCAGCTCCCTAAAGCACACACAGAGGAGGGAAGGGTATCTATCCACTCGTCTGGCTCTTGTTGCCGTGTGATGACTTCCACCTCAACGTTTCTTTCTTTCACAGATCTATACGGAGGGGCTGCTGCCATTTCGTGCCTTTACTAAGTGCTTCTGCAAAAATTCCTTTGCCAGCTTACCCGTCTACAAGGACGCCATCTTTGAGATCCTCGAGGTAAAAAAAATCAAAACTGCCACACATCCATTTAGGATGATATTCACTTTGCTGGATCTGTTTTCTGCTCATTATCTTTTCCTACCCATCATCCCACTACCATGTTTAACAATGTTCTGCTGTATTACTAAATACAGAATGTAGCTGTTCCCTACTTTCATTATTGATTTTACCAGTTTCATTATCTCGATTAATAGAGTTGCTGCATTTTTTTTAACTAATATATATTTTACTGATGAGTAGGGAGGGGTAGTTGAGCAATGGAATGAGGATAAAAATACTTCTTCCAGCAGTTGCACATAACTGATGGTGTTAAGTTCAATTATCCCAAATATTACATCAATTATTACAATATTATGTTATTGCGTTTTTATAAGTTGTGTCAAAGAGTTAAATGCACCTTCATCTGTGTTTCAACCAACTTACAATTTACTTCCAACTCAGTATCTTTATTCTGGTACTCTGATAGAGTAGCCCTGCACTTTTCGTAAAATAAACTTTTTTATTTTTCATTTTATCCATCTTATTGGTCATTCTTGCAGCCTCTCCATTTATCCTTTGTCTCCCAAATGTCAGCTGCTGTCTCTTTAACACCCCCCCCCCCCCAAAAAAACTTAATGTCTTCTGATTGGCCATCTTCCGGTGCCCACTGGAAAGCTCTTGAAGATTGTCATTCACAACCTTATAAGCGAGTACTAACAGTAGAAACAAAAAGAGTAACGTTATTAGTCTTTGAGCAGCACGATGTGCGGGCGCCGGAGGCAGGCTGAGCCGGTGGAGGGGGGCGTCCTGCGGCTGCAGCAGAGGACCGTATGACACCAACGTTCACACGGACGACAAAGAGACAGACAAAGCTGCCGGCAGACATTCGTTTACGGGCAGATTTTGCGATTTACAGCGTCAAAGCGCAAATGGTAGTTGCTTTATCAAGCAGGCGGATGAATGTCCGGGGACTGTTCCATACTAATACCGCGATGCGACCACCGACGGGAGCTCCGAGCTGGAGACTCGCTGCTAGCTCGCTAAACGGTCAGCGACACTCGCCCCCTGGTGCTGTTCCACTTTTAGTCCAATAAAAATGTATTTGCTCGCCCAGTTCACCACCAGCCGGGCGCGACCATCGTTATTGCCTCTCGTCCCTGTGATCAAAGCATAGAGACATCGGCGAAGGTCATCAATACTTAGACAACGACCCGCATTTCTGATGATGGTAAATAAAGAGCATCCAAACCTTCGTACTCCACGTGGAAAAGGCTAAGACGTGATTGGTTTTGACCCATCTAGGACGGTACTCATTGGACATACCTGGATATTATTTTATAAACAGAACACGTCATGGCGGATGAAGACGTCTTACTGCGGAAGAGAGGATCTATTTCTGTAGTCTGGAAATGGTTTGGTTTCTCTCCCTCAGACGTTAACCAAACTAAAGTTATCTGCAAAGTTTGCAGGGGAGTAGTTGGGACGTCTGATGGTAATACCACAAACTTGTTTAATCACCTCCAGCGAAAACATCCCAGAGAATATGCTGAAAGTGTATCTTTACGCAACGCCAGTCTCAGATCCAAACGGGTGTCCAAAAGTCTAACCTTTCGGAAGATGGACAATGAGCAAGGCAGTAAACACTCGGAGGAGGTGACCCCGCACTTCATTCTACTCAGTTTTACACTTTTGTTCTGTCTCATGGAATGTGTCAATTTTTTGTGTTGTCCAGGAAAAATACTTAAATATTCCCATATTTCCTTTAGCTCTGAATTAACCACTAGGCACTCAAAGTGAATGTTGGCAAGACCATAATGTAAGTTGAGCATTTCACCAATACAGGGATTTGTAGAGATAGTGATGTACATCTGCAGGTACAGTTGCACTGTTCCAGGGTCAGTTTGACATGATTTCAAAGCTGTAAAGAGGTGATCTCTCAAATAGCTCAGAACCAGAGACTACTCATGTTTCCAATCAGACTTCCACAGAGAGTAATCTATGAGTGTACAGCGTGTTCCCCGTCTGTCGTTCCTGTTAGATCGTGAGTGAAAATACCATGGCAGAAGATCTCGAGAAAATAGCGGGACCCCTGAAGTGGCACTGTTGTTTTGAAATGCATTTGATAACAAGTAGAAACATTCAAATCTATCTGTAATTTGGTCCACAGTTAAAAGAGCTGAGAATAACTGATTGAAATCATGGATTGTGAAGTGATTCTGTCCCATGAGATCTTCATAATTTGCGATAGATTTTAGTGCTGGGAAAAAAGCGTTTCTCAGTCATTATAATGGTTTTCCATGAAGCGTCGCAACAGCCACTACCAATAATTTGTTCCACCACTGAACCAGCATGCATCGCTTCCTGGTTTTAGACCATGTCCTGCTCCCATTAGCCGGCGTAGCTCTACCCTCCATCGCCCACGTTAAAACATGGACTTCTGAACCTTTGATCGTGCTGTAGCTCCTGGCAGCCATCCACCCAGAAGCTCCTTGAACCACATACAAACCCGCAGAACTATGTAGCATCAGGGATCATCTGTGAGGGCCCCGGTACGATCAGGATGGGATTTTGCATCACATAGTTGAGGAGTGATTGAATTCCCGTTCATCCTGATCTGCTGAGCAGTGGTGCATACATACAATGCAAAATCCAAACTGCGCATACACATGACCATTGAGTGAGGCCCTGTGCTACTTTGCGAGGAATAGTGATGCCATTGTCAACAGTTTGCAGTAATTTTCTATTTTAGTGCCTAGAAATGTTTCACCGATGCTCCAGAATTATAACACACCTGTAATTTCCAGCTGGCAGGTGAGCGCTGTGGGAAGTCTTTTCCTGAGACACAAGGGAATAAAGAAAAAGAGTTAAAACTGATGCTGAACTGGGCCTTCGAAGGATTTCTGCCCACAGGACCGGAAGGATTCACTCCTCCTGGTATGAGCACATTCTTGGGCCCGTGAAAGTAACCACCCTCCAGGACATAATTTGCTCTTCTCTAAACATTTTATTCCTGCATTCCCTTCTTGTAGAGTGAAAATACAGTACATCGTGACAGTTTTTCTCCATGAAGCTTGACAGTGTGACTGGATGATTTAAGAAATGAGCCAGAAACATTCTATCCAGAACATCACTCTTGATTTATCTTTTTCTGATCTTCCAGATTCTGTAAGTCAAGAAAATTCTGATTCTGCCCCGTCCGACTCTCAGCCCCCGGCAAAAAGGAAATACGTTTTCAAAAATAAAGCAAACACATCCTTCTTCACATACAACAGAGGTACGTACATCTTCCAAAAGACCTAATAGTAAACTCTCATGATAGTGGAAGGGGTCGCATGGATGCATTTTTAAGTTGTGGAAATTTTCTTTTTGCATGATGCTTTTAATTTACAGATTCGTTGATAGAAAATCTCAAGAAGAGAAACAGCAAAGTTGAAGGTAAGCTCTGTGTGAGATAAGTGAAGGGAATGGGAAGATCGCTCATCTACGATTTTTTCAGTCTTAATTTTTTTACCGTCTGTCATTTCAGATTACTGCTTGTCTTGTGGGACGTCTGAGATTGAGGTGCAGCACCCACTGTTTGAAGGTGGTCTTTGTCACAGATGCAAGGTAATCCAATAACCCCAGTCATCGTTCTCAGCATCACTTCATTCCAGCCCAGTTTGTGAATGTCTAACCTCCATCTGAAGCACTGCAGCCATTAACATCCCAAATGCTTCGAAACCACATTCTTGCTGTTTGCAGGAGAACTTCACAGAGACACTGTATCGCTATGATGAAGATGGCTACCAGTCTTATTGTACCGTGTGCTGTGCAGGCTTAGAGGTCATTCTTTGTGGCAATGCTAGCTGCTGCAGGTAAACACTGCTCGGGTGTCATCTCTCACGGGGATATTTAGCACTCACACACCAATCCAACCATATTTAGACTGTGCTAATACTTTGAATTATGATACACAGAACTTTATCATCCTCATCCATGTGATTATCATCGTGTAGATATTTTGCTGTCTGGCCTAGACATGAACGAACCCCTGAGGATGGCTGTGTGCTCAGCCAGAGTCGGAAACATCCGTTGTCGCTCGCTGAGAGGCTTGTTTCATCTTCATGAATATTCATATGTGTTCATTCATAAGTGCAACATATTTCAAAGGCAGGCATCATCAGACTCACCTACCAGCCCACAGTGGTAAATCTCTGGTGTGTACAGTGAGGGGGTGGATGAACCATCACGCTAACCACCAAGTGCTGCTTGGTACAAAAAACACCTGCACAACTATAACAGCCCTGCAGCTTTTAAGTTTTACAGTGAATTTTTCCATAGGACAGGCTGAATGCGATGGAAATATCTCATGCACAAAAAAGGCCCCGATTCAGTCCAAAAAAAAACAAAAAAACAAGTAGAGATGATGACTGTTGTTGCTCCATTGGTGTACCTAATGTGCACATGCACTCCATGAGTGTGTACTTTTTGATTTTCTCTCTAATTTGTGTGTTTTCTGTCCCTTCCAGGTGTTTCTGTAAGGACTGTCTGGAAATCCTGGTTGGACCTGGGACATTTGACAAGATGAAAGATGTTGATCCCTGGAGCTGCTACATTTGCAACCCATCCCAGTGTGACGGAAACCTCAAACTCAGACCTGACTGGAGTGTTAAGGTTCAAGACTTCTTTGCCAACAATAGTGCCATGGCGTTTGTAAGTTCACTTTCTGGTCTCAGATAAAACATTATTTCAAAGCCAGTAGGCAAGTGAATTCACAGTTTCTCACAGATACTCACCAAATTTGAATCCAGTTGACAGTACACCCACCAAAAGTGAGGTGCGGTGGATGAATATTTGGCATGCTGACATTAGCGTTTAGCTCAACAGCACCGCTGCGTCAGAGTTGCGTGTGTGACTACTAGTCTTGTTCTTGTTTACATCACAATTACATCAACACACGTAGATTTAGAGAAGCTACAAGTCAGTGAATCTTTGCTTCTGTCTTGAATGATCTTTTACTTTTGTTATGCAAGAAGTTTTCAAAAGTAACTGAGGCTACCCGCATTAATTGCAGTGAACAGGAAAACCATCGAGTAGTATTTGTGATGTATTTTGAAGTATTTTTTTCCCTGCAGGAGCCTCACAGAGTTTACCCGTCCATCCCTGCTGATCTTCGCAGACCAATCAAGGTGCTCTCGCTCTTCGATGGTATCGCAACAGGTGCGTTTATTGTGTTGTTTCACAGCTTCTGTAAACAATATACTAAAAAGTTATTTAATAGTTGACATTATAGAAGGTGTAAATCAGTTGATCCCCCCCCCCCCCCATAACTTGCTTTGAATCATCATCATGACAGGATACCTGGTGCTCAAAGACTTGGGCTTCAAGATCGAGCGCTACATTGCCTCAGAGATCTGTGAGGATTCGGTTGCAGTGGGAATGATCAAGCATGAGGGAAAGATAGAATACGTAAACGATGTTCGCACCATCACAAGGAAACATGTAAGTGTGAGCTGATGAAAGATTTCTCATTGTGTTTTATCTTCAGTTCAGGTAAGAATTCCTCCCACTGCTGAGAAATTCACATCATACCACCTGAGCTCAGCTTTTAGCTTTGGAGTTCTTTATTCTGTTGTGGTTTGTTGCATGTGTTTCCTTGAATCTGACTAATTTCTGTGAATCTGTTTAAGAATACGAGCTCAACTGAAAATGTGTGTATTTCTGTGTTGCAGCTGGCTGAATGGGGTCCATTCGACCTTCTGATTGGAGGCAGTCCGTGTAACGACCTGTCCATGGTCAATCCCCTCCGAAAAGGATTATTTGGTACGCTGCCCCCCCCACCCCAACTACAGTAGTGCTTTTTTGTCTTTGTACTTAAGTACAACTTAATTTGGTTGACCGATCTCTTCCAAAAAAGAAACATAACACATGAAAAATAAGAAAAGCAAAGACTTGCAGTGCTTGGAAACAGCAGCACATCATGCTAATAGAATAAAACTCCAGTCGAAAGTAGTTTTGAAGCTGTGTGTACTGAATTGTTGATGAGGGGAAATATTGGAGAATATCTGGTATTGCAGCCTTGCTCTACTCAGTTTCTCTCCCTCTTACTAAGTCTCTCCACGGTTGTGTCCTGCAGAGGGCACCGGAAGGCTCTTCTTTGAGTTCTACCGTATTTTAACCATGCTGAAGCCAAAGGAGGACGACGACCGTCCGTTCTTCTGGTTGTTCGAGAATGTGGTTTTCATGGCTGCCAACGACAAATCGGACATCTGCAGGTTCCTTGAGGTGACGCTGTGTTATTATTGATGAAAGTGTACCATCAAGCCAGCAGCTTTTAGCACTCATTATATGTCTTCTCCTTTGCAGTGTAATCCGATTCTCATAGATGCAGTGAAAGTCAGTCCCGCTCACAGAGCTCGCTACTTTTGGGGAAACCTCCCTGGCATGAACAGGTTTGAACGTCATCATTAGTCATATATAAGAGGAAAAAACTGTCCAAAGACTTGATCGTCATGCTTCAATGCTCCAGGTGTCAGCAGTGTCACACAGACGCTATCCAAATCACTTCCTACGTATTGGAAGTTGTGACTACAGGATCATTGACTCCTGTCATCAATTTATTTGTCTTTGAAAATGATAAACGGCACAGCTCCCTCACATAGTCTGGACACAACTAAGTAATAGTTTTAATCTTTTGTTTTACACGCAATTTTATGATGTTCGCAACTAGCTGGTGAACTTAATAGCCAAATATCTCCCTCAGGCATTGATAGAGAATCACACAGAGCTTAAAGAGAGTAAACATTGGGTTTACATCCATCAGGCGGACTGCATCACAACTCTAAATGAATGATAATATTGCTCTGTTACTGCTGGATATGTAAATAAGCAGCTGTTTTACTATATTAACTTAAAAAAAAGTCATGTCAGTGTTAAATTCTCAGTTTGTCTCTGCTGGTTCCAAGACCCAAAAAATGAAGTAAAGTAACTGTCTGCTTTCCTCTTAAGACCCCTCGCAACAGCTCTAGATGACAAAGTGGCTCTCCAGGACTGTCTGGAAGTTGGACGCACAGCAAAGGTTAGACACACTTGTCGGCCATATTGTCAAATGATGTTTAGTTTGCAGTAAGGTGATGAACAACTGAAGTGGCTAAAGTTTGCTCCAATAAAAGCAACTGTTATTTCTTTCTGTAGTTTGACAAAGTCCGCACCATCACAACAAAGTCTAACTCCATAAGACAGGGGAAGATGGGCCCACTACCCGTCTCCATGAATGGCAAGGAGGACTACCTGTGGTGCACTGAAATGGAACAGTAAGCTTTTTCGGATTTAACACCCTCATGTAGACATATACTTTACATACAGTAATCTCTCATAATCTCAGATTCAAGATTTAGATGTTAAAGAAATAAAACAATAGATTGCACGGCTCCAACAATGCGAAAAAGTTCTTTTGTGAGACATCAAGCTCGAGTAACCAGGATGAATGAATAAACCTAAACGTCCAGTAGATTTACAAGGAAATTAAAAACTTTGATGCAAAAGCGTACACAGTTCCAGCCCTGTGGTGAGCTGAACCAGTCATCGTGTTATACCAGGTTACCGTAGTAACACATCTGGGGGATTTTACAAGTGTAGCAAAAGTTTCCTGCAGCTTAAATGTACGTAAACCAAAAAGGGTTTGATATTTCATTATCAGGTGATCGTATGTGATATGTTTTTTTCTTCATGTTCAATGTGTTTTAGGATCTTTGGCTTCCCTAAACACTACACGGATGTCAACAACATGGGCCGGATGCAAAGACAGAAAGTTCTGGGTCGCTCCTGGAGTGTCCCTGTCATCCGTCACCTCTTCGCACCACTGAAGGATTATTTTGAATGTGAATCGCAGCAGTGAGTTCATACTCGAGCAGCAGCGTTTAACCTGCAGGTTTATCCTGCTCGGCATCACTATGTAGTTCAAGCTCTGCTGTCTTCTTCTCCCCCCCCCCCCTTTTTTTTTTAAAGATGTAATTTAGTATTTTACCTTTTTACTCTCAATTCCTCCATGATCCAAAATCACCAGCAGGCACCGACACTTGATGTTCTCCTCGTCATGGAGGAGGTTCCCTTTGATAAACAACTGTGCTGTGATCAAGTTTGAACATTAAGTACACGGGCCTGTATCAGCAAGCAAGATCAGCGCCATCTTTGGGCTGGTCGGGACACCTTTGATAAGACGAGGCATAGTTGAGCTGACTGGCAGCCAATGAATGGCTGCATAGTGAATGCTCACGCCACAGTGCACGTGGACAGTGAGCTCAGTGAATTCTGTGTGTTCCAAGCATCAGTAACGAGTGTCTGACGTCTGCAGAGCTTTTTAAATCACTTCAACTCATCGTTTGGTTTAGTCAGTCACGCCACTGACTGGAGAAGTCACCGTACACATCCTGCTCGTTGGATTAACTCTGGATTTACCTAGAAACAGAACTTCAAACGAATTATTACATCGTCCCGTATCAGCTGGGTGTTTAAATAGTTAGGCTTTACTCAAACAAGTTACAAAGAAAATCCAACAAGATGTGTTGGTGTTTCAGCTGGTTTGTGCTGCCCTCAAGTGGTTGAACCCTCATCATGATGAGTTTTATTTGTTTACATCAAGCCTCATTCTCACCTTCTGTACTTTACTTCTTAATAACTTTTAGTTCCATCGCGGATTGTTCATCTCTCGAGAAATTGATTAAAAAAACATCACCAGAGTGAACTATTGATCATGTAGGAAATGCTGACACTGACAGTTAATTTGTACCGTATTAGCTGTCATTCCTAATGTTTTAAAGCTATTTTAAACTATTTTATGACTAAATGTCTTGCTAGCCAGCTTCATGCAGCCGGTTATCCAGGACCAGCAGTGTTAAGGTTCCGTAAAGCCAAGAAACCCAGAGAGAGCAGTCGAACTTGCTTCTTGATACAGACCCCAGGTCTCTACCTCAACACTGATTTATCAGTTAAAACTCTGCAGTTACACTTTTTTTTATCACTTATTTAATTTATGAATATGAAAAAAATCATACGTTTGTCTCCTTTCTACATTATCTGTTTCATATTGTTTTATATTCTTACAAGGGATTTTAAATCTGTTCGAATCATGTTGCTTGTAGCCGTGTTGAATTCTTTTTACCTGTGAAAAGTTTGAGGAAATGATTAGACTAGTCTATTTTTTACTCCGCTTTTAAATACATTTATACCTAAATGACGTCATCTCACGATGGTGCTCTGCTGAACCGGTCCAACATTACCTCACTGGTTTTGCAATTGTGCTGCAATGTATCTGTTTCAAGGGCTGTTATTTATACATCACCAAAAATACTTGTGTGACAAACTTGTGTGACAAACTTGTGTGACAAACTTGTGTGAAGTCTGATTATTTCAACTGTCTGAACTATGACTGTGAGGAAGCATCAGGACTGTGCATTTCCAATACAATACAGCAGAAGTCTGACTTCACCTTGATGTGCATCATCACGCTGAAGAGACGCCCCTTTAATGTCTGTACAGTGGTTTTGCGTGTTTGATCCACGTTGATTACGGAACAAAAACAGCCAAATATTCCTCGTGTGGCTGTGAGCATGAAGACGCACGGCTTTGCTGAAATTAGCGACGCATCAATTACTTTTTTCCTCGACACAATCTTAAGACCCAGATACCTGCTGATACACAGCGCTGATCCGACTCAGAAACTACCTTTGTATGTCATGTTGAACAACTGCTAACCCTGAATGAATGTTAAATGGTGTCATTGTTGTATGACCCTGCAAAATACTGACCCCTCACTGATATTTTGCTGCTTCAGTACTGCTGACTAACGTCACATATCAACCAATTCTTCTTTGTATGGAGTCACACCAGAACTTCCTGTGTAGGGCACTGACTCTTTAACAGCAGCAAAGAAGAAGTGGTTTGTTTGTACCATTAGTCCAAGCTAACGGGGAAGCAGCATGTCAGAGCTAATAAATTCAGTGTTATCTGATCAGCGCGTAGACCTGCACGCTCACTGATACTGAGGGCACATTCTCAGTCTCAGAGGAATCACCCACACTAATATTGGAATCAGTCTTTCTGGCTGCTTTAGGTTTGAAAGTGCAACCTAAAGAAGGAGATTGTTTAATTTTTCGGTTCAGCTTGACTTAAGTCTTCTAATGTTGCTCATTTGACTGACTTATTAAAACAATAAAATAATCAGATCTTACTCAGTTTGAGAAGATAAAAGTGAAACCATGACACAGACATTGTGTGACATGGGTGGCTGTCACAGACGGACAAGAACAGAAGCGCCATGTTTACAGTAGTCAAAGTTTATGCAAAACCACTGATATGCTGTTTTTATCAAGATTTGTTTTTTTAATGCCAGCATTTGTACTCGGTCAGTACTGTTCAGGTTTTTGCTAAAAACTAATTTTGTATATTATTGGAACATTTTACTGAAAGTTGTGTCTTTGGTGGTGATGCTGTTGTTCATCACACACTCACAGTTAATGTACTACGAGTGTTTCCTTCAGATGTGATGACCCAAACCGACATTCGTTACCTCACCCAGACGCCACCCAGCTGACCACCAGCGCCGTCAGATGTTGACAGTTGGTTGAATGTAGGTTGTGATGTCAGCTGATCAAAATTCAATGTTGTATTCATGCTGAGTCATTTTAAATTGGGTGGTTCACTAAAATCCAACATCTTACAAACAAGTTCACATATTTAAGTGAAATGTTGACGTTGATTTTTTTTTGTTGGTTTAAGTTAACAATTCACATTCAACCAATGTTGCATTTTTGTCAGCAACCTGATTTTCATTTTCACTTAAAGTCTGATGTCTAAACGGAGGTCTGGTGTCAGCTGGGCAGATTGTTTGGAACTTCTCGATGGTGCTATGCTAACGGTGCTAACCTGTGTGTACAGTTCAGTTCTTGTTTGGTTTGTTTGATTTGATTTGATTTTTTTAAATTGTCACTATTTTTAACTCTGTCCTTAATCGGCACCATCTGAAAATGAACTTTTCTCGTAGGCTGCGGTGATGCCATTTGCTTAAAAGTGCATTTGTTTTGTATGAAATGAAAAACGTGATTTAGTGAAATATTAGTGGAATGTTTAGACCATTTCCTTAGTGAGAACTATGAATGGCAAATCAAAAAAAAGTGAATAAAAGCATTAGTTGGATGGAGAGCTTGTTTTAAAGTGTTTTTTCCGGCGTGTGGGATTTTTATTTAATTACTTTTATTAACACGTCATGTCTTGACTAAATGAATTCCTTTTAGAACTAAAACCCAAATTGGCATTTCTTGACTGCTAAACTATTGCTATGGAATCTCAGAAATTTCATCATGGAAAGCCTTCTGATTCAGAATCATCTTTTTGTTTGCTGCATCTGGAGCTCTTCAGGGCCAAAACATCAGCTAATGGAAGTATAAAAATCAACCCAATATAAATTAAAAATTGTTTATTTACTCAGTAACACACCTGCTAAGGTTTGAGAGATTCCAAATGCAGGTGCAGCAAAATATTAAAATATCAATACTGGCTGACATGTTAGTTAAAGAATGGTGGACCTGCATCTGGATGAGTGACATCCGAGAAAATTTGTTGCGTCGCTAGAATCTGACCTGTAGATTCAAGTTTCAGGTTAAAAAAAAAACAAAAAAACATCTGGCGTTCATTAAGAAGTTGTTCATTTTTTGAAACTTGACTGTTTTGGCAATAAGAGCAACATCTCATCACAAAACAAGCACAAGAGGCAGTCATGTGTTGCAAAATGAAATGCCAGACATCCGTTTCCGACTGAGAACAGGAAGAAAGTGGGCTAACAGACCAGGTTTGGGGGTCCATCGTGTCCATAGCGGCCTTGAGAAGCACCTATGACTCGTCACTTTGGGGGTATCCTATTGTACTGTGGAACAAAGGAGAAATATTCCCCCATATGTTATCATGGTCCACTTTAAAAGTCCCAGTGCAGTAATGTTTCGTGTTCTCCTCGCTCGTACAGTTGAGATCCAGGAACATCTCCAGCTCTTCCAGCGTAACTTGACTTTCTCAGGCTTCGTCTGTAGAGCCGATGCCTTGAGGAGTGACGTGTCATTGGGATTCTGATGCCACTTCCCAGGGTTTCAGCCTCCGTTCCATCTGAGATGGAGTTGGACTCTGGTTGGTCGGCTGTACTTCCACTTTAGTCACTCCAGGCACTTCCTTTCCCTCCTGAACCAGTCGCATCACCTCGGCGAAGGAAAGCTGCTTTGCTTCCAACGTCTCATTTTTTGTACGATCAGAGTCGGAAGTTGTTCTCTGGTTCTGCTGTTCCACTCCGGGGTCCACCTGGGTCACAAGAGAGGATCCAGAGCTCCGCTGTTTGTATCTGGTCTGGTCTATGGGTTCAACGAACCTGGTGAGGAGGGTTGAAGTCGCTTTGAAAAAGTCTGAGGGCAAGAAGTCACTGCAGCACAACACTTTTATTCGCATTTACACAGACAAACACACACGTCTAATAAAGGATTCAGTCAGTTTTGTTTATTTACTAACTGCACCCATGAAGGATCAACTTTGGAGGTGATCAGATCAAACTGTAGATCCTGGATCCTGAAACCTGCAGGTATTGGCAGTATGTTTCTCTCATGGTGGAAGCATGCGCTCTCAGTGCTTTCTAGTGGAGACTTGGAACATCCTGCTGGGAGGACGCGAGGGGTACTAATTTGATAAGGAGAAACTTTTCCAGATTTGATTTGTGATTGAATTAGAACCCGACTGACTTCAGCATTGTTCCAGAGGATGGAGCCTGACAGAAAAAGACAGGAAGAAGAAATGAAATCATCCTCCTCCTACTGAATGTTTTGTTTCATTCTGGCGCCAGGAAGCACATGGAGAACAGCCTACACATTTTACTCATCACTTTAACAGGCGATTTTTATACCCAAGATAACGCAGCACAGCAAGGAGATAAAGTAGCGTCTGGAGCCGGCTCTCCCACACACCCTAACCCATGACTACAAGGTCGCTGGGCTCTTTAGGTTGTCTCAGAGTTTCTACCACAGAACGTGAGCTTCAGGACAGATGGGTGTGAAACTGACGATGTTGTTGCTCCAGTCTCCTGAACCACATGAGGGTTTTTTTTTGTTTTTGTTTTGTTTATTTCAGACACAATAGGCCCTAAAATAAAATGTTACTGTCATGATGTCTCAATGAAACCGGTGAGGTGTAAATATCAACCTCATCTACGTTCGCAGGAGACTACACACGTGATTTCTTTTATGAAAAGCAAGAGTCAAATCAAACATCGAAATTCACAGTCACACTTTATCATAATTTTTTTTTTTTTGGATGTTCCATTTCTGGACCAAACTGAATGAGAGTTGAAGCAGAAAATAATGTGATATCCTCTGTTAGTCGGATACAGAAAAAAAAAAAAACCAACAACTCCAATTTACTAAATCATGGTTGATTATGAGGCTTCCGGTTCACCATGGAAACCAATTCCATGACTGGATATAATGTGTCAAAGAGATGAAAAATACTCCATGTTTCCCACTAGAAAATTCATAGTGAGCAGATGTTCTTTCACAATCAAATTCTATTAAGAAAGCCTGAGATCAGAATTTGTCTGTTAGGCTTTAAAATCTCCTCCCTTTCTTTGTTTGACCCCCTTTTAACAACCTTGGGACAAATTTAATCGGTGCAGGTTCAGTCCAGTCAGAGTTCCTGCAAGTTTAAACAGATTTTTTTGCAACTAATCTTGAATATTCGTTTAAAGAAGAAACTAAAACCTTTCTAAAATCTGATTTGTGAAAGGTTAGTAGATGAGGACAGACAGAGGAATATTTTGAAAAAAAAATGGTGCTTTGGCCTACAAACTTGATGAAGAAAAAGAAGACGCGAAACACTAATTTATATTAAAAAAATCAAAATTATTACAGTAATATTTTGTACTGGTTGGGTGACAGTGAATATGTGTAATTACAGTACTTAGGTGCATACTGAGACACAGCTATTTGCAAACCTTTTAAGCGCATTTTTCCACTTTTGTACATAAACAACTCCAGTTTATTATTATATTATTATACTTTAACGAATAAGTTTAGGACCAAAAAAAAATAAGCAAAATATATTTAGTGATCATTACATCAAACTATAACCAACATTTCCCCACTTAAGGGTTATGTACAGTTCTCAAGTGAACATATTCTTAGTAAATTGTTATTTCAATTCATACCTGTTATAAAAAAAGAGTTTCATATCAAGGAGTTTGCTTTCTTCCCTGCTGCTGTTTAAAGCCCGAAGACCGTCCTGAAACCTCCGATCGGCCTCGAAGTTGTACGAGTCGAACCTCATGAAAACAGACTCCATCTCTTCATGGGTTTGCGTCTCCAATTTCACCAACAATCATTTGCAAAACGCTTATTAAAACACTTCCGGCATTGGTTTTATTTGGAATCAACAAACACCGGTAAAGAGTTCCCACGGCTGGGTGATGGAGTAGAGTTGTGCGTGTAGTTCCCCCTGCGGCCGGAGGTGGTACTGCAACACTACGTTCTCCGTCGTTTATTTAATTCTTCCTAACACCATGACATGACAGCGCCACGTATATTCAACTACTAGCAGCAAAAGTTGATCCTCATGTGCAGTTTCTAATTTTGTCAGAACCCAGAGCCCTGAGAGGAGAGAATGAATAGTAATCCTATAATAACGGCAGTATAGTAGATGATGTAAACATCAACGCCATTCGCGTGATTGATTTTATGAAAGTACACCAGAAAAAGTCAAACAATGAAGACTAAATACTTGTAAAGTAAAGGTGAGGAGGAATCATACTCCTGACAGGAGTTCTTATCCCATTAACAGCTCAGCAGTTACTTTCCTTTCTTAACATGTGATGCAACAGTCTTTTTGTAAAGCTGGTGATTAGAGGTGGGGGACCAGAGTCACATGACCCGTCTCAGGTCAGACCCAAGCTGCAGTTATGATGCCTTAAGACTCGTTTGGCTGTCATGATAAAAGCCCTGAAGTTGACTTTGTACATTTTAATTACATTTCTTTGGATATCCAAAGGATCTGCATAGGGTCAGAGGTCAACACGAGAGGCAACAAGCGTGGAAGGGTCTCGTCAAGGATTGCTTCGACGATAAGTCAGAACAGAACAAAGGCTCCATCTAAAGAATCAGTTCGACGACATCCTGTTGTCAACTCAAAGAAAAATGTGTAATTTTAGGAAAACCTATCAGCTGATCAAACGCTGGCAACAAAGCTGCTGAGAGTAAATTTTGACGATTTGAATAAACCGGTGATTGGAAAGTCAAGGAAATGTCAAGATCACATTTTGTCAGATGTAAGAAGTTTATTCAATAAAGCATCGGGTCGTTCTCTACAAAACAACATAAAGATCATATAAAATTCATTCGTAACATATCTAAGTGCAAAGGTCTGTTTGGAGTTTTAAAATCGACTGACATTCGTCAAACTACAACACCTCCGCCTCTTTCATCTTAGGAGAAGTTTAACCATTTCAATAATCAGTCGCCACCCACAACAGCTACAGGAGGTTGAAAACCCTGTGATTTACCAAAAACTGAGGACAAATTTACATTTCAGGGATTTTTCAGGGATCATCAGGAGCTTGCAGGTTTTTTTCCATTCGTGAAAGTAAATGAGGTCTCGAAATTTGATGCGAACACTTCTGACAGGTTCAACTTATACGCCTTCTGTCTGGATAAAAGTGTTGTTTCGACACCTTCTGGAGTCTTTTGGGACATTATTTTCCTCCAGGAAGTAACGTATTGCATCATCATGGCTCATTAACAAAGGAAAGCAGACCATTTTTCCTTCTGGAGTCACTGAGCACAGTTTCCTATGGCATCAAAAAAGAAAGGTTTTGGAAACTGGGGGAAACTACAATTTTCTGAAAGTCAGCAGCAGCTGCGTGACCAGCGTCTGACAGGAAACAGCTCCAAGCAGCTTAACCGCCTCCAAGTCAGCATGTCTCAGTATCAATCAGCTGATTTTTTTTGATTTTTTTTTTGGAGCTGCTGGTTTGACATATTCAGTGAAAGATGTTTGTTTTGGACCAGAAAGACACATTAAACCATTTAAATGACTTTAATTCCAATTAAAAATGGAGGTGTTTTATAACTTTCTTCTGCCACTGTAACTGAAATTAAAATCATGCAACAAAAAAAAAAGAGTGAAACTGCACCAAGAGAAAATAAAACACAGTTCTCCTAAACATCCCCCACACACAGTCTAACACCTCACTGTCGTTTACATTTTTCGAGTGTTCTCAGCTGTCTGTACCATCCGACCTCACTCACAGTTGGAGTCTGCAGCCGCGCTCGCCACGGGCGAGCATCTGTGCCGCAGTAGTTTGCTCTGGTTTGACGTTTGTCTCAGGGAGGAACGAGATGGACGAGCAAAGCAGAAGGTCAATGAGCTGCCGGAGCTGCAGTCATAGTTTCCATCCTGGTCGGAGAGACACCAGATACAAACACTTGTAATTATAATTTTGCTGACATTTGTTGAAGCACATTAAGGCATGAAGCTGTTTTCATTTCCACACAAAAAAGATTCTAGTGTGAAATCAGTGTACTTCTTTAATACTAAAAAGAGAGCATGCTCTTAATTTGTTTTTATCCACTTATCAGAGATACACACTGCAAAATAATACCTATGGGTCTTTGCCTTATGCAGAAAAGTATATGGAAAGTATATTTCTGATTATATTTGTACTTTAAGTATATGTATATGTACTTGGGGAAAATTTAATAAAGTTGTCTTGTCTTTCTAATCATTATGATACAGATACTGTCCTCGTTTTGTGGCTGTTTCAACTTTCAACATCCAGCAATCAACATTTTCAGCCTTATGAAAAGTCAAAGCACAGAGGTTTATAGTATTACAGTACAGTTTACAGTAGTTTATAGTATTTGCAGTATGGCATGAGACTTAAAGGGTGACCTGATAGCCACTTGGCTCCAGGGTGCAAATGCTCAAAGCATCAAGTTCCTTGTTTGATTCTAGGCTGCCAAGTTAGCATGAACTCAAAGCAGTTGGTGCTGACAGATAGGTTGTCCACTCCTTTACAAAAATTAGAGGTGGATTTCTAAGAAAGTATCCAGACTGAACACATGAACTCATAAATGTTCATAAAGTTGAAAATCTGGCCTCTTTATTAGGTACCCCTGTTCAACAGCCTCTAATCACGTGGCTGACTGACTGCAGCTGGTGGCCAACTGGCAACTGAGCTTTTCTACTGTCAGCAGGATAACTGGCTGTGTCAAGGTCATGTTGTGGATTGGTTTCTTGAGTGTCACATTGAATTTTACTCTGTAACACATTTCAGTCCAAAAGAGAACATTTGGGATGTGGTAGAACAAGAGATTCCCATCATGGAACAAAGAATTTAGGAAGTTCTGAAGGCACATAAACCCACTACCAGCGAGGAGCACTTAGTAAGTGGTTTGTGTATTCCAGCAATGTTGTCATCTTAGATAATCTCTCACCTCTGTTGTGACGGTACTCAGGCTTTGTCTGGTGCTGTGGTTCAGGCTGCCCACCTTCTCCTCCCTCTGAACCCGACTGGTCTCCTCTCTGTGCTTCATGAATCTTTGGTTCACGATCCTGGTCACGCTGTCGTTCCTGTGCAGCGGGACGGTTGGAGGCCTTGTTGGAACACGCTCCACGTTCTTTAGGCAGCTCTTGGTCTTCTGGCCTGACCCCTGGACTGGTTTCTCTGCCCGGCCACTCACCCTGCGGAGGAACTCTGTGACCAAACCGCCTGCAGATTTATTGGGGGGCTTCGTGCTCCGACCTGAAAGCTCACTGTTTGCAGAGGTGTGGTTCTGTCCCGCAGCTGCTCTGTGGCTTGTTTGGCGGGTCCATGCAAGGCCAGAGTGGCTTTGGTGAGACAGATTCCACAGTCGGTCTCTTGAGGTGGATGACGATGTGGAGCTCAAATTGGTGGACGAAGGGACAGAGGATGCACCAGATGCAGAGTGACTTCGGTACAATTTTGGTGAGGAGGCGGGAGGTCTGGGCCTCTCCATTCTGCCTGCAAGTCTGTCCAGGGAGGTGGAGATGTGGCGAGTGCGGGGAGACACCAAAGAGGAGTTCAGGACCCGGGAAGGACTGTTTCTTACAGACACCGGCCCTTGCGCCCCATCAGTCTGCAGACCAACACTTACCATCTGTGGCTTCATGTGAGTCTGAGTACCTGAGGAGGCCACATCCACGCACCGCCCCAGGAATCTGGCCCTGGTCACCTGTGAACTGCTGTTAACGTTCTGCCTCCAGCTGGCCGTCATTTCCTTCATGTCATCACTCAAGTTAGCAGATGAGCCCAGACAGAATGTAGAAAAGGAGGTCGGCGGCGTGCACCAGGGAGACTGTGTGCTCACAGACTCTCTGTCTATGTCAGGGCGTTGCTCGGCCTGAGCCAGCTGGACTCTGCGGGTTGACGGGGGGCTGTAGTATATTCGGAGGGCTGACTTCTCTGGGGCAGTGTTGCTTCTTTCCATCAACATCTGCTCCAAGTCAAGATCTGCGAAGCTAAGCGGCATGATCAGATGGTCCCACGTCTTAACAGGGTCCTCCCGGTCCAGCTGGGCTGCCTCCTGGCTCAGATAGCACCAGCTTTTCCTCCTGGGGCCTTGAGGTGGAAACTGTCGCTTTGGTCTCTTCCCTGCTGAGCTGCACATTCTGTGAACACATCAATGACACACAAGTCGCAACCTTAGTGACCTCCAGAACGAGCTGTGAATGTCTGTAAAAACCACCGACCTGTCAGCGTCAGGGTGTCGTTCATCGTGAAAGAGTCTGCTGACAGCGCTCTGAGAAAAGAGGGGAAAACCACAGTTAGACAAATAAAAGTAAGTGAATTAGAGGATTTAGCAGTGTAGCTTAGCAACATGGCCCTAGCACTCTCAGCTATCTCAGCTAGGGATGCATGATAATATCAGCACATACTGGCGAGTTTATACTGGTTCATACTGGTGAGCAATATTCATATAAGCCAATTTTTACCATGATAAAACAATGTGTTAAATATATGATGTATGGGCTTTTCTGAATGGAGATTAAAAAAAAAAAAGATACTTAAAAAAAAATCACAACATTTACATGTGTTTTCTAGTACTTATTTACATCGCAAAATGCTACAATCTGGTAAACACAGGCCCTATTCACCTCTGCTAATTGACATGTCATAGCAGGGGAAACACAGCTGTATTTCTAAAAATATCACTGAGGTTTTGTGTGTCACAGCTACTCAAGTGAGCCAGCGTGCACAATATCAGAGCAGAGGCCACCTAAATGGAACGCGGCCATCGTGAATTAATTTAATCTGTGTTTACCCTGCAGTGACTGGATAAAATGGCTGCCGAGAAAAAGGGCTGATAGCTAAATATCAGCACATCAGCATTAAAGAGCTTTTGATGTCCAGAAGTAAAAGCTAATTGGCCACTCAATGGCAACATTGGTGGACATCATTCTACGCCATTTTGGACTGATGTCTGCCAAAAGCACATTTGCCCTCTTGGGCTTCTATAGATTTTGGTTAGCATGCCAATGTTTGCATTTAGCTCAAAGGACTGTTTGTGATGCATTGCATCTGTTAGCATTGCTGTAAGCCACTGTTCCTCAACCACTGAGCCAGGACCGCAAAATGCAAGGAAATCGATGCTCACTTTTAACAATGGAAATGATTTTTTTTTTTATAAAGTACACTATGAAACTAACAATATGATGGAAAGTATATGTTCAAATCTGTATATATACAGTTCATAAAAATATTATCAGTTCTGTGCAATCCATTTTCTAACAATGTCTTCAGTATTAGAAGATTGGTTTGCCAGTCGCTGTGGGAGATAATGGAAAAATTCTTGAAGCGCTCACTCATTAAATTTTGAAGAACCTTGTTGTGGAAATGGTTGAGAACCCCTGTTGTAGACAGGCAGTTTTATCTTAGCAAACTAAATGTGCCTCTGAGGGAAGGAGGGATTACAGTTTAGTCAGTGGGGGAAAGAGAAAAAGCAACCATTAGAGGAATAAATCTGGTTGTTGCCAAGCAGATCTTGAGTCATGCTGTGCAAAGCACACACCAACAATCCATGGCAACAACTCAAATAATACATTACTTTTTTATCTAATGTTAAAATTGCATTTTCATGAATTAAAGCAGGTAAGAACCATTAATAAAGGTACTTCAAGATTGAAGTATTAACGTTCATGGAGGTTGAGAGGATCTGTTAATGTGCTGTCATGAAGCAGACACTGCATGAACAAGCCTGTCCTGTTTGGCTGTAGTCACTGCAAGAGATTAGCCTAAATACTCTGGCATGCGTCTTTTCATGATGCCTGTTGAACTGGAGGATGTGAGGCCAGAGATGCAGCTCGTCAGAAGGACTTCCCGCTGTATCACACAGCAGGTGACACATGCCTGATGGGTAAACACCATCCTTACCTCAGGTACTTGGCCCTGTGTGGCCTTGCTGTCAATCTGCTCATCCAGAAGCTCTGCACTGAGGTTTTGCAACAAATTCTTCAAGACAGTTGTGGTTTTATCTTTACTCTGAAACAAAAAAAAAAAATCAACATACGCCAGTGATTTAGGTTATATCACAAAAACATACAGAATTTATCAAGTTTATTTGAAATATTTTAATTTAGTTGTACCTCTTTTCCTTCTGGCCCTTTAGTTTGACACCACTGATGGAGGATCCACAGAATCTGCAGGCAAATATGCATTTTTGGGTCCCTGCAACTTTGGTCCCATTGGAAGGATGGCCCCTGTGTCATTTGTTTTGCCTTCTCCCTGACTTCTGCACTATGGAGATCTTCAACACACTCCTTCTCACTTGATGACTCTTTGACATCATGACTATCCTGACCTGCCTGTCCTCCGGAGAGAGGGGAGAATGAATCCCAAACATCCTTGTGGAGGGAGAGTTTGCCTGTTAGAAGCATCTCCATCCTCCCAATAAAAGCCAGCAGCATGGCCTGCAGCAGCTCCAGTGCCTCATTTAAAGGGCCTGGGAGGAGTATCATGTGTGCTTTACCCTTTGAGTCCACATCTGTTGGAGAGATAAAAGCACAGGAAGGAGATGAGCTATGGTTGCTTTGCGGTGGCGTTGTCAGGAGCTGGATGGTTGAACTCAAAAAGCAGGAGTGATCTCTGAGAGCTACCAGAGTTTTAAAGTCATTCAGAGTCATTCCTTTGTTTCCACCATCATTTTTATTGTTGCTGTCACTCTCATGACCGTCTGATGGGTCCCACTCACCACCCACAGGACCTTCTCGAGTGATGTGACAAGCAGGATTCAGCCCATCGCAAGAAGTCTCCTCTCCAGCTGCTTTTTTGTCCTGACTCTGCTCATGAAGCGTGCGTCCCATTTTCAAACTTTGCTTCCTTTGCTTCTTTTCCTTTCTTTCCTTTGTCAACATTGAAGGTGACGCTTCTTGATTCTCTTGTTCTTCCTCTTCAGCTCCTCCTCCACCTATTTTCTCTCTCAGGTCGCTCATTTCTGCTCTCAGTCCACGGTTCTCCACTTCCAGTTCCACGATGCGGCGGCTCAGGAGCATGGCCTCCTCCTCTACCAGTTTCAAGTGAACTTTGACCTCTGCCTCCCTGTTGTGGGCGGTGTTTTGCTTGCCCTCAGGTAACGGGAGAGTGTCAATGTCGCCATAAGCTGCGTGGTATTTGGCCAGCCGCTCATGCATGCCCTCACTCTCTGATACCAGCTTGGCAAGCTTCTTGCACATGAGCGCTAATTCTTCTTTGGCAAAGTGGAGTTGGCACTTGAGATCAGCATTGTCATCCTTTGGTAAACACACAACAATGACCATCACATCACAAAGGCTACATGATGAACAAGTACAATGCAAAATGCAACTTCCAGTGAGCCCCTGAGTTGACACGAGCAAAAAAAAAAGAAAAGCAATATGAGAACTTTTCACCAGATAGTTTCTGTCTCTGGTGACCACGAGAAAATGTCTGCTGAGCACCTGCTGAGGTGCTGAACTAAAATTGATTTTTATTTTTTGTCCACATCTCTTTTGGAGTTCCATAAATACCACATAAATGCAGCCACACTTGAACAGGACAGACATAAATAAAAAATGAATGAATCAAACCTCAATCTGCTGTGAGAGTCTCTTCTCAGCTTTACTGGCTGTCGATCTGAAGCTTTTCTTCTTCAAAGAGCTCTGAGGAATAAAAATCATTCATCAAAAATGTGGCTGCAAATACACCACTGATGAGTACAGGTGGACAGTAATTAAGTGTCTATTGGAACTAATATTGTACTTAATTAACTATTCTTTGCTTGATTACTTTATCGCAGATGTTCCTTTCACTATTTTGTGATAAATACTAGCAATATTGAACTATATGAATAAATATTAATGAACGATGCCAACTTTTGTGAGAATACACCTACCTGCATCGAGCCAGTCAAGAAAATAGATACCCCTCTGTTTTGTGTAGGAAACCGAGACTCACAGAGCCCAGCTGACAGCTAGTTAGCTTAGCACCATGCATGGGAGGGGATTGGAAGTGTTAGCATACCTCTGCCAATTTTCTCCAAAGTGGTCTTTGGCCTAAATAATAGAAGTAGGGTTGTGTATCACATTTGCTGTGGAATAATTCAAAATTATGAAATAACATATTTTTGAATCTGAGAAACAGTTGGACCTACTTTCCTAACTGGATAAAGGGTACACAAACCAAAGCTTTGACAAATAGAGAAGAGTGACTGGGACCGCGAATGATGGCCGACTTTGTAAGAAAGGATGAGGATGTTTACGTCTGGACAAACCAAGATCCTGAAACGTATCTCTTTTCACCAGATACACTCTGAGGAGGAACTACAAGCTTTGCAAGCTGAACAGGCAAGATGCAAGTATGCTAACCTTCCAATCTATTCATTTATTATTACTAGACTATTTATTTTGCTACACTAACTAGCAATCAGCTGTTCTCTGTAGGTCTAAGCACTCTACTACATGCACACAGGAATGAAGGTTTGTGTATCTTCATGTCTGGCTCTCAGAAGGATAGCTAATAAGTGCATTTTCCAAAAAGTTGGTGTGTTCCTTTAAACAGCCATGAGAGCCCTCTTCTCACGTTACACTTGCAACTAAAGCAAATATCTCAAGAGTATTTCCCAAAATACTGAGCTAGTCCTTTGAATAGGGGTCATTTAATACATTCATCACACTCTTGTGTCGGCTATGAAAACACTGAGTCACTTGATCCGAGCCTTTCTCACCTCTGTGCGCATCCAAGTTCCACGTGAATGTGGTTCATTTCAAAGTCTGAGCATGAGAGGAATGTAAGCATCTGTCCACAAGCATTGTCTTACTTCCAGACACACGACAGAGGTAATAATAGTCATCTTGACATTGAGAGTAGGTTTCAGCCTTTTTTGTTCAAGGTCAGAGGCCAAGAAGATGTAACTCGCAATTGCCAATTTTCATACATGGGAATGAGTAGGAACTTTTTGGAGTTCTTAATCATGCAGTTTCATTCAAGACTTTGTTATTGTGCTGCTAATTGTGACCTGGTTGAACTGTGCTATTATTCAAGCCTCACAACAAGGTCACAGAGGGTCCAGCTGCAGTGTGACTGACTGTCATTTCTGTCCTCTTTCTCATATTCTAGACAGTGTTCTGTGCTCCTAGATGAGGTAATCTAAGTGGATTTCCCTGTTGGGATCAAAGGGACTAGCAGCTGTCTCAGATGAAGCGACCAGACTTAGCCTGTGCCAAAGCACAGAATCCTGGATTAAACTGGCCACGTGTCATCAGAGTCTACAATCAGCGTTACGGAGTAAAACAAGAATAAAAGAAAAATGAAAATTCCTTTGCTGTGAGAGTGTGGGAGACTACAAGCACCTTCGCTGATGGTTGTAGGTCAGTATGTCGGCATGGCAACACCTGCCTTTTCAAAAGCCAGAATACACACTGATCCAGATTTAGCTGAGCTTAATAGAAACAGAAAGAGAGAAAGCCGGAGGCTATTTTTGTAATCTCTCACTTATTTGCACCCTCTCTCCCTTTTCTATGTCCTCTGAGCTGAGGATGTCAGCTGTGCCTAGAGTTCAGCCTTCGGCATACCAGGCCGCTGCACCCCGCCCAGGCACCAGGCAGCTGCTGGCCGTGCCCTCCGCTCGTATCACTGAGCCCCACCAGGGTCGTGTGTCATATGACATCAGAGGGATGAGGGGGACAGCTGGCAGGGATGGGTGCAGCTGTGAGGGGTAACACGGAGAAGATTCCTGACGAGTGGGATGAAACTTCATGGAGTGTTTTGGTGGCAGCAGTTTACGGTGCTGTCAAGATTTAGGCTTCATAGGAAGACCGAAAAATACAAAGAACAATAATGTCCCACCTCTCTGTTTTTCTCCACCTCCACCTGCAGAACCTGCTTGGCCACTTCCAGCTCTTGTGTCTTCTCTCGAAGCACCTCGTTTTCCCATTCTAACTGGGAATTCTTTTTCTGCACAGCTTCCAGCTCATTGTACAGCCGCAGGGACACACTCTTTGCAACCTGTAAACAGAGCCAACAACAGGTTTTTGAAGGAGCTGCAATAAAATCTTTTGACCCAGTTTTTATATTCACAAGCTCTCGTTTATCCAGCACGTCGTTTTGACTTTACATGGATATGCATGCAACAGGAATCCACCATATGAGTGGGTGAATGCAGGGTGGGGGTGGGGGTTTAGTGAGGCTGATGGGAATCCTACACCAGGCACAGCGTGGCGGCCGCTACCGCAGAGCTTCGTTTAAACAGAGATTGACGTGCCGCAGTTCTGATGAAATTACAGGCTTCTACGTGACTTACTCACAGAGGCCACCTCACCATTTAATTACACAATGGTTTGACAAAAGTAAAAACAGGATGCATGATGAAAACATTAAGATCTCGTTACATTTTTGTGGTGCAGCCAAACAGCAGGAGCGCTTTACTGCGCAGCTCACAGTCATGACTCAGTGCGCTGTCAGGTGATTCATTGTGTATTCAAGGAAAACAACATTTCAGTCAATGAAATAAGAAATTGTGTTGACGTTTGTTACGGGAATGGTGGTGATTCAGTCAAAAGTCAGTTGTCGGAGGAGGATTTACAGTTTGTTGGTGATGAGTGAGTTTGCGAGCACACAAAGAGGAATGAGCAGACTTCTGACCTTGATGTCATGCTCCAGGGTCCTGACCAGTTCCCCGTCCACCTGTCCGGTCTGAGCCACCCGGATACTGCGACGCTCAGCCTTACGGAGGCGGTACTGGAGGATGCGGCACGTCTTATTGGCCTGCTCCAACTGTAGCCGCAGCTCCTGCAGCTGATACACCTCCTCCTCTTGGAACATGTCACGCATCTCCAGCATCTCACAGCGCAGCTCCTCAACCTCATCCTGGAACCCACAAGTGAAACTGATCAGTCAGGACATTTGGTTAAAATCTGTTTCATTCCAAGGCAGCAGCCTCTTGGATGCTACCACCAGTCTATCAACTGATCCGTCTGTCTTTGGTCGGTCATCCACCAAGGATGTTTTTCGTGATGTTTGTCTGTTTAATTGTCTGTCAAGCACGATTACGCGAGACTATGACACAGATTTACATTAAACATGCTGGAGGGGCAAAGAAGAACCCAACAAAGTTTGACCCAGTTCAGTCATAACTCATGACAATGCACAAGAAAAGACACGTTTTGTTTAAAAAAAAAAAAAAATTTCCCCATAGAACAGGAAACTGGTGTAACTGGACTCTACTTGGTCAGATCTTTTCCAAACTTCACACATTTGATAAGAGTCCTGGCTTGAGGACATCTAAAAGCTGGATTGACATCTTAGTGCCAACTAGTAGTTACAGGAAGTAACTCTCATATGACAAACATAATGTTACATATGTTTATATATATATATATATATATATATATATATATATATATATATATATATATATATATATATTTCCTGTCTTCCCCGCAGTTAATTTCATTGTTTCTGTAAGCAGCGACACTTGGAGTGGGAGGGAGAAAAATCTTCTGTTGCTTCACTTTGCTTATTAGATGAGGTGTTTTTGCCTCTTAAACACTGGCAATTTGCCTTAAAATTAGGTTGCATAATTTTATTCTTACGTGTAGTTTATTTTCAACTTTTAAATGCATTTGCTTGGACAGTTTCAAAGTCAAGTTCATATGTGTGATTCAACTTTTCCGGTAGTTAAGAAAATAAACATAAATACAGATAAACTGTGAATAACTGGATGCATAATTTTAGAGCTGGCACCCAAATGTTATGATATTGACTTGGCAGATAACTACATGTGTAGTCCCAGCTAGTTGTTAGCATGAGCTATTTATAATGTAAGTAATATACACCAAACCTTGAAAGGTGATGCAAGATTACTCTTATTACAGCCCAAAGAAGTTTCCTGATTTGAAATCTGCATTTCCCTCAGAATTACATCAATAAAAATGGTAACTTCTAGTTTATCTTCTTCAGTTTTATTGTAAAGGTGACGTGAAAAAAACAATTAATGCACTGACTTTTGACTTGTGACAGCAGCTTCACCTCCTTTGTGCTGCTGCTGCCACTAATGAAGACTGACACGAAGAGAAAATCGGATCTAATGTTCAAGGTCTCCAACTGGGACTCATGTGTTCCTGAAGCTCTCATAAAGACCGAAAACATAAACTAACATACAGAAATTAATCAAATGTGACAGCGACCGTGGAGATAAAACTAAGATCGAACCTTTAATTAGACTTCATTAATTTAAACGACTTACTTTTAAATACTCGTTCTCTGATCTCAAGTCTTCCATCTCCCTGACAAGATCCTCGGTTGTCTCTTCCATCATGAGATCTATAAATGCCCCTGAGGAGTTGAAGGACGAGAGGCTCCCTCCAGCAGCATCTGGAAGAAGAGCGCACGGTTCTTCCTCGGCTTTTACGCACAGTTTGCCGCCGTCTTTCCCCTCACTGTCCGGCCTCTCATAAGCTCTCCCGTCTGACCAGCTTAATTCATTCTCGCTGCTTGGAGTGTCTGGTTTGTTTCCCTCTGAGGGGCAATCGGATATTTCCGAGCTGCTGTCAGAGGAGGAGAGTTTCCCAGATGGACAGCCTGAATCTTTACTCAAGTCTTCGGAAGCGTTGCTGGCATCGGAGAGTTTCCTTTGCGCACCGGGGCTCCTTCTGCACTCTGGGACCACACTTTGATACACTTTCCCCGGACGCTTTCCTTGCAGTTCCACTGTTTTCACCTCCTCGCCAGAGTCGGAGTGACCTGTTGGTGACTCACGGGGATGAGGGAAACTTCGGGCATCTGCAGGGATCGGTTCTTTCTTCTTCCTCTGGACGGTTCCCTGCTGGTGCGCCCGTGGTTGCTTCTGAATCCCGGTGAGCGCATCCAGAGCGCCCTTGTCTCCTCTGTTCATCTTGACTTTTGTACTGAACACTTCTGTTTTAAATGTTTTTGGGGTTTTGTTTTGTTTTGTTTTGTTTTTGTTTTAGTTCGGGTCGATCATGATGTTTTCATATTGTTTAAAGTCCTGAATGTCCGACTGAATGGCTGCAGTGAATCTGATCCGATCGGCAGCTCTTTATCCTGAGGATTGAAACCTTGCCATGAAGCACGCAGAGATGCAAACAGGCAGCGGCCACTACTGTCTCTTGACGTAAGTAAAAATGACTTCCTGTCTTTGTTTTCAAAATAAAATAAAGGGCCAAAACCACTGACATCGAGATGCTCATGAATATATGTCTATTATATTGTATTGTGTTGTGTTTGTGTAAAATTATTGAAATAGTTTTACATGAAAAAGGATTAAGCAAGTAAATAACAGCAAAGTGCAAGCACAACTATACAAAAGAACCTTCAGGATGGCAGTGGAAAGTATGTAGGGGTATTTTTTACTGAAGTACAGAACTTAAGTGCAAAGTCCAGCTATTTCTACTTTACTTGTGTGTTTGCATTTAATGGGATTTTTGTGCCTTTTTGAAATTTATCTCAGCCCATTAATTACTTTAATGATTTTTTTTTTGCATAAAACACTCCAAATCTGATAAAGATGACCTTATACTTTCATAGTCCTTCACCATCAAAGTAGATAATCAGAGGAGCAACACTTTCACCTGAGCCTTAGAGGTCAATAGTTCTTGGGTTGAAGATTTCCAAGCACTGAAATACAAAAAAAAAAAAAACATTGTGTAAAATGAATATGAAAGGAGGCGGCACAGTGGTTCAGTGGTCAGCACTGTTGCCTCACAGCAAGAAGGTTGCGGATTTGAGTCCCGGCTCCGGCACAGGATCTTTCTGTGTGGAGTCTCATGTTCTCCCTGTGCCTGCATGGGTTCTCTCTGGTACTCCAGCTTCCTCCCACAGTCCAAAGACATCAAGAGGGGACGAGGCTGATTGATACTCTAAATTGACCGTAGGTGTGACTGTGAGTGTGAACGGTTGTCCCCCCCCCCCCCCCCAACCCTGAACAGGAAAAGTGGTAGAAGATGGATGGATGTTTTAGGTGAACCACTGAATTTTAAGGGCATTATTATTAGTGTATATGGTATTTTACAAACTTAATAGTGTTAGCTATTACGCCATTGAAAACCTTTGTTCATAATAACGTACAAAACTACATATTGATTAAGCCAAAATTGGAGGAGCCACTTCAATCCAACGTGTGGTAAAGCACTTTTCATGTTCCCACTTGTTTTTGTGTTGTCAAGAGCTGCTGGACCGCTCATCCTTTAGCTTGCGTTCCACGACTGGGCCTTGATTGGCTAACGTACCTGTCAATCATAATGTCCTTGCCGCCCACTTCCGCCCAGCTTCAGCGGCTGAAATCCCTTCGATTGTTTATGTTGCCAGATCAGTAATCTGACCTTAATTCACAGGTATATCTAATTTAAGTGCTTTAAATCTTCACGTCACGCTCTGTGTAGCCAGTTGTTTGTTAGTGACGGTGTTGGTAACGTTAGCTAATCTCTGCTGCACTCTCCAACAAATGTTTTAACTAAGGAGCAGCGTTGCTAATGGCTAGCAAATTAGCAAGTCCGATCGCTAACTGTTAGCCGAGGCTCTTTGGGAGATCCGTGCTGCTGAATGCAAGCTAGGAAGCTGTTATTTCTCATTCGTTTGGCTTCAACCGCCGCCGCCTGCTACCTGCTCGCGGTGACAAGGTGTGTGTTCTGTTGCAGGTGGTGTGTTTGGATGTCTGTGGTGCTCGGAGAGGCTGCAGCGACAGGCCGGTGCTGGAAACATGACTTCTGAGTAGCGCAGTTACTTTCTCTGCTCAGTATGAACAGCGAAGAGGAGTTTTACGACGCCGAGACAGGTGAGACGACCCGAATACTCTTGCTTTTTGTGCTCAAATTAAGGAGGACAGTCTAACCCTAACCTTCTTTCGTTTCTTTCCCTCCTCAGGTCTTGAGTCTGATGATTCCTGCGAGGTCAGTTTTAAGGATGCCCTGGTGTTTGATAGCAAGCAGGTGACCGATGGTTCCGCTGCACAGGAGAACGGAGTGTGGGAGCGCAGGTGAGGATGCAGAGGTTGTTTGGCATGAATATATATGCATGTATGTGAGCACATGGGTGTTAATATGAGGAGGGTCCCATCATGCACAGTTTTTATAATATTTGCTGGTAAACACCTCCACTGCAGAATGTTTCGAGGTGCATCTTCTCACTTCCATGAATGGGGCTGGCCTTTCCCTTTTTATTTATTTGTCCTTATATGTCAGAGATATTTTCACCTGTGCTTTTCTTTATTGTTAATATTTTACCATTAGTTACTATTAGTTGCTGACTAAATTATTGAATGGCTCCACAGTATGATATACATTACAATACATAGGTCACAATACGGTTTTATCACTTTCTACTGCAATGTGACACAATGTCATTGCTGTAACATACACAATTGAATGAAAACTTAAGGATAAATTCGAAAATACCATTTGCTGCATACATCAGGGTAGTCTGAAATTAAAAAATCTATGGAGAAATTGAGTATCAACTGTGTCATTAAAAAAATTAAGTATATTAGAACAATTGCAAAGGTGTAACTACCACACTGTGACTGAATCCAGTAAGTTTAGCTGCCATTTCATCGAATTGGAAAAAAAAAGGACAGTGTATGTCTGACTGAGGAGCAACAACCTGAACATAGCTGCTGTAACATACATGGCTCACACTGTGAGTTTATGATGATTTGTTGCATCGCAATATTGACACTAGGAGCTGGAATGTCCGTACAGTGGCGTGAAAAAAATGTTAGTTAAATATTGCCTCATCACTTTTAATTGGAAGACTCTCATGATAAACATCTGGATTTTAATGTTGTATTGGTTGTGTCATTATGTGCTGCCATCATTTTTGTTCACTAAGATGTGTTGTGGATCTGACGTGGTCTAAATGTCTCCCAGGAAAACACTGCCTGCTGAAATGATCTCCAGAAATAATTTCAGTGTGTGGAGTATACTGAAGAAATGCATCGGCATGGTGAGTCCCACCTAATTCCTAACCAAAGCTCAGATTCTGTGCAGCTTCTCCCTCATTCATCATCTGAGGTTCTAATATCAGATGAGGTACATACAAACTGTAGTCTCACTCTGGGCCACTGTGACAAATTTTGTTTGAATAATTGATGGCTTAAATGTTTCATCTTTAATTTTACTGCTGCAATATGAGTCATGACAGAAGGCTTGGCTGTTTTTTTCTGCTCAACTGGCTATAATTGGTTTGGGAAATGAACCAAAATAGATCAGAGTAACATCTGAATATGGTAGACACACAACACATGTTTCTGTCACTGCTGCACTTTCAAAGCCGGCTGTGTGTTACTGTTCAGTAAAAGCAATGTGATACAGGAGCTGTATGAGCAAATATTCAGTTTTGAGTCACACTTCATCTGATATAAAAATTTGCGGACTACGTAATTTATCCGAAGTTTTGTTTTGAATCTGCAGGAGCTGTCCAAAATAGCAATGCCGGTTGTGTTCAATGAGCCACTGAGCTTTCTCCAGAGAATTTCGGAGTACATGGAACATACTCACCTCATCCACAAAGCCTGCAGTTTGTCTGACTCCATAGACCGCATGCAGGTAGCGTGAACAAGCGGTGATTGTGTCAGATTTCTTTCAGATCTGTGTCAGCATTACTCCACTTCATCTCAACTTTCTTTGTGTCCAGGTTGTTGCTGCGTTTGCTGTTTCAGCTGTAGCATCTCAATGGGAAAGGACTGGAAAGCCATTTAATCCATTACTGGGGGAGACATATGAACTCACAAGGTACCACAGAAGGCCGTCGCCTCCCTATGTTTAAACTGCTTAATTGTGTAGAGACTGAGTGCATTTTAGACCCACCTACATTGGAGGGGATAACAATCCATTGACTCTGCAGTAAGTGAAGATCTAATTGTCAAACCTGTCTGCTAGCAAAAAAAAAAGTTAAATGCTTAAAAGCTGCTGTGTGCTGGTATGCACTTCCAGCGGGAAGAGGACCTCAAAATGAAGATTTTACAAGCTGCTGAGCAGAAAAGGTGATCCTTTAAGAGAAAGTATGGCAGATACCTGCATAAATATGACACAGTATGACAACTGTTTGACTCTGATCAATGTCACAACATAGTCAAATTTTAGTTCAAGACAGGATGCAGGAATGGGTCACAGTCCACACTACGACAACAAGTGCCAATGGAGGTTTACACATCACAAGATCACTCACCACAAGTCCCTGTTGAGGCACTGGTCTCCAAACAGAGTTTTGTTGCATGCAAAAATTAATGTACCGAAACACAGATAATCAGTCCCCCTCCCCCACCAAAAAAGGATTAAAAAAACAGGTGAATGGAATGGATTGGAATCTTGTATGCAAGTGCTAAAATTTATATCATCTTTCCAAAGGTGTTAACTGTTTTCAGCTGGTAACCTCTGGGTGGAATGCTCATACAGAAACGACAGTTCCCATTCTCGTAGAGGTGCCCCTCTCGAAGGTGTCCCCTCATGTGGTGTCTCATTGACTCTTTTGGCTGAAGCTTGTCCTCGATTTGAAATCTGGCGTGTGCTTTGAAGTATTGGCAATCAGCCTGGTGCTACTTTCAGTAGAGCTTTTACACCTGAATGGAACAAAAGCTCTTTATGAATGCGGTCCAATTAGCTTGCTAATAACATATTATAATATATCAGTTGACTACAGGCCTGTAGTGTTCAGTGTTTCAGCCCCCGGTTGTTTGTCATGGGTTCTGACTGTTTCCCTCTCCAGTGTGTGTGGTTTTCAGATGATGTGTTTGACTCTGTCTATTAGAGATGATAAAACTGTTCACTTATGTGAGTTTCATTTCAAAGAGAGGACGACGGCTACAGATTGATCTCGGAGCAGGTGAGCCACCACCCGCCTGTCAGTGCCTTCCACGCTCAGTCCCTGAAACAAGAGTTCGAGTTTCATGGCTCCATTTACCCAAAACTCAAGTTCTGGGGCAAAAGTGTAGAGGCTGAGCCCAAAGGCACCATGACACTGGAGTTACTAAAGTGAGTAATTGTGTTTGTGTGTCTGGAGAGAGTTCTGCATGCTCTCGCTCATTGGATTTATTGTATTATAAGCTGCATTTGATTGCTTTAAGAATGTGTTTGATCTCTCTGCATGTGGTTATGCTTTGAATGTTCTCTCTGCTGCACAAAGATGAGTGATTCTGTGAATGCTTTGTTTGCTTTCTTGCTCGATCAGATATTTCTGCGCCTCGTCCTCAGACCGGCGAACACTCACGAGAGCTAAATGAAAATCTTAAGATGCTGTGAATTTCTTGCAGACATAAAGAGGCATACACATGGACAAACCCAATGTGCTGCGTGCATAACATCATCTTAGGGAAACTTTGGATTGAGCAGTACGGGACAGTGGAAATAGTAAATCACAGGTATAATTACAAACCATTCATTGTGATATTTAAAGCGCTCACATCACCGATTATTGATTGACATTTATTTTGCATTTAATTGATCAGCACGGGAGATAAGTGTGTGTTGAACTTCAAACCGTGCGGCATGTTTGGGAAAGAGCTGCACAAAGTAGAAGGTCATATCCAGGATAAAAGGTAAGAATGCAGCGCTGTTTGCAGCGGTGGCTGTGAAGATCTCCTTTAGTCCCATTGTGTTTCATTTTGTCATCAATTGAGCAGCATGTCTTTACTGTTGAACCAGTAAGAAGAAGCAGCGTGTTATTTATGGCAAGTGGACGGAGTGCATGTACAGCGTGGACCCCAAGGTTTATGAAGCACACAAGAAGTTGGATAAGAAGACAGGAGGGGAGTCGAAGAAACTGAAGCAGGTGAGTCGGTGATGTTGCTTGAACGAACCATCTTTAATGGTTTTGCTTTAATCAAGCGTCTCAGCATTGATCCTAATATTCTATGTGGATACAGATTCAAAGCATCAAAAGCTACTCATGTATTTTTTTTTCTTCCCAACAGCTGAAAAAAGGTCTTTTTGATTGTTTATTGTCAGGGAATTCGATAAAACAATTCAGCCACGACCTGCCAAGTGATTAGAACAGTCTTCGTCTCCAATTAAACCCAGATTACCTGCAAAAGTCCATCTTTTTTGATATCATCCATCCTTTCACCATTTTTTAAGATACCCTGCTAACAATCAGAGAGACACACGCACACACCAGTGAACACAAACTCAGAATAAGAAACCCTGCGGTGTCAGAACAGAAAATTATTCATGAATTTTCCTCCTCCGCCGACACGTCCAGGACGAGACTTACTGAGTTACCCTCTGCTACTTAAAGAACTCTTTGAGTCAGTAAACACAGCACATGACAGCAGGGGTGGCTCTACACCACAGCTTCTACTCCAACTCTGACACATGCTCTGTACATATTAGGAAACGGCCACAATTATTGTCAACAACATGGGAGATGTGGTTTCCTATGATGTCAACAAAAAAAAGAGAAAATAAAACTTAAACATAAAGCTCGGATTTACACTTTGGTTTGATCTACCTATGTTTCCCGACACAACAGAGCTTAACAGTTAGGCTACGTCAAACTTAATGCAGATGATCAAACCCAACCAAACTGCATTCAGAAAACTTTTGTTTTTCTTCAAGAGGTGACAAGACCGTATAATTTGACATTGTGTTTTCAATGCTTCGACATCATTTTAATGTTTTTTGTGTGTTTGGTTGTTTTGTTGCTTTTTTATTGCCATAAAATAGCACAGCAAAATGTAAGTTGGAAGTTTCTGTGATGCAGGCACAGGTCGTGGACACACACACCACTTTCATTAACCTAGAGAAATACGTCTCCTGTTTCAGGAGATTATAATGATGATAACTGAGTGTGAAATTTCAGATTTTTCACTTTTGTCTTTAGATGTAATCAGTCGAAGAGAAAATGTCATGCATCTAAGATTTTTTTCTGCCCCCCACCACCCCACCCTCGATATCTTTTCTGTGACACTTGATAAATCCAGGCTCTGATCTAGACGACCTGCTGCCCACAGTTGTTGTCACGTTTGTCTTTGACATGTTTCATTTGTCTTTTACATGAAGTAACAGTGAATTTTCTCTCAAACGGTATCTTTTCTTTCACGATAACGTGCAGTGGCGTTAGTAGCAGGTAAGGTAAAAGTGTATTTGGTATCTGTAGTGTGCTACGGCTGTTGTCTAGTTGGAGTTATGTTCAAAGTGTAGTGTATGATTAGATCATTGCCAGCACTACTCCATAATGTCTTGCAATGACATGCATTGTTGCTTGTTGAAGTTGTGGCAACTAGTTCTGTGAACACCTGTTTGCATACGGACTGTAACTGTACATAGTCTGAGGCCGAGCTGGCGCTTACACGCCTGATGATGTCATGTGTTTGTGTGTGTAGGAACACAGTTGTGAAGAGGAAGAGTTGGATGAGATGCCAGAAGTTCAAGAGACTGTGACTGTGATACCAGGAAGTGCCTTACTGTGGAGGATAACGCCACGGCCCGCTCACTCAGCACAGGTCAGTATCGCTGCTGTCCTCGTGAAGTGATTTGGTGTCCGTACACACTTGCTGGCTCTGATCGACTGACTTGGCACGTTAGCTCAGCACGGCACGTGTTAGCATCTCATTACAAAACAACCTGCTTGACATCACGTCTACGACGCGTGTCTCAAGTCCTTGGCTGCTTTTACATGGACAGCAATATTCTGATATTAACCTAGTTAAGGGAGCATTCTGAGTAATGCTGCCTTCGATTTACCTCAGAACCCAGAGGTTGTTACTAGGAGTGATGTCACACCAGAGTTGACAGGGTTGTAGTTGAAATATCCAACCAGGAACTCATAAATTCTGTCTTCCGGCTTCAAGACACGTCGATTTAATCAGGATTTTGTAACAAACCTAAGGTGAGGAAGGTTGCAGTTAAAGTAAGTAATAATCCTTTTAAGACGTGTTATTTAAGTGCAGTGTAGATGGGAAACTTCCTTTGCTCTGCATTTTACAGTCTGTGAAGTAACTGAAAAAATGGATTTTATGTCTTTAATTTTCAACAATAGAATGCCCCTCAAAGCAAAGAGGAAATGTGAAGATGAAGAGGAAAAGTCAAGTTCAAACAGGGTTGCTGGAGAGAGTGAGCCAACCATATTGTCAAACAGCACAAGTACAAATCCACCTCCGCTCTTGTCAGATGGAGCTAGAAATCCAAGTCCAGTGTTTAATTCATCATTTTATTAAGTACTTGATTATCAGGGCGGATCGGCCCTTTAAAGCAGAAATGAGGATCAATCAGTACATCAGTTTACATTTTTGAAACACGTGACCGTTCCAAAAGTTGTCAAACACAGAAGGATTCATCAGCAACTTGTCGTCTGCAAACTGAAACCTGCATTTCAGCAAGCAGAGATTTGAGTCGTTACCATCCCCTGCTGTGTTTCCTCCTGTGTAGATGTATAACTTCACTAGCTTTGCCATGACACTAAACGAGCTGGAGCCCGGCATGGAGCGACTACTGGCGCCGACAGACTGCCGGCTGAGGCCCGACATCAGAGCCATGGAGAATGGAGACATAGGTAACGCAGACTTCTCACACATCCAGGCTAAATCTGAGATGCCTACGATAGTTTGCTCATCGATATATTTCAAGATAAGTCATCCATGATTCATTGTGATATTTGCGTTACTGAGGAAGGGAATGATCTCTACAAAACAGGAACTGTGTATTTTTATGTGATATGTTAAAGTATCTGACGACTGAGGTGAAAATGCTGTCCATGCAGGTGCATCATCTTAGCGTAGAGCCTCTTGAACACACAGGTATGATACAGTTGCCAAAATATTGGACAACCTGGCAGCAGGTAACTGAATGAAAGTATCAATAATTGAGGCCAGTGACAGGAGAATGTATCGTGCTGTATTGCAGTATTGAGATTTTGTTCCCATCCCTCCATCATCAGGACGCTCATGGGATTCTCTCATTTCTTCTTCATTCATGATTTTGTGTTTTACAGATGGTGCAAGCACAGAGAAAGAACGCCTGGAGGAGAAACAGAGGGCTGCACGCAGAGAGCGATCTAAGGATGACGAGGAGTGGTCCACCAGGTAGGTGTTGGGGTGTGTGTGTGCGCGCCTCAGGGTTGTCGTTATCTCTTTCTGAAAAAATCCTCTCATCACCCAGTAAAATTATAAGTGGCGTTAACATAAAATGCATCATTCTGCAGAGCCAAGTAAGGTTCACCTCCACGTATTTGCCTATTCTATTTATTAATGATGTAACAACTCCCACTAAGCCAGTTCAACACAGAACAAGTTCAGACAAGCTCCTGCAGGACTGACTGGTTCTTGTGTGTCTTCAGGTGGTTCCAGCTGGGTACGAACCCTCATACAGGAGCGGAGGACTGGCTCTACACAGGCGGATACTTTGACAGGAATTACACTGACTGTCCCAACATCTATTGACACAAGAGGTGCTGCTCAGCATGAAAACCTCTTTTCTGATAGGATTCACTTATATTTCTCCAAGATTTGTGTCTTTTCGTGACGTTCTGGACAC
This sequence comes from Aulostomus chinensis, assembly GCF_037954235.1. Taxonomy (NCBI): domain Eukaryota; kingdom Metazoa; phylum Chordata; class Actinopteri; order Syngnathiformes; family Aulostomidae; genus Aulostomus; species Aulostomus chinensis. The sequence goes on along the minus strand of NC_141328.1, from coordinate 5,871,089 downwards.
TCACGGTACCGTTTCTGTCTTTGAATAGATATGAATTAAAATGTTATCCAGCAGTTTTATCATTTAATTGACTGTGAATGTTGTCCACAGGAGGAGCTGAGGAGAATTTTTTTAGTTTACTTACCGTAGATGCTGATAACACATCGACCATCTTCACCCTTTTTCATTACGATGGTAGCCCATGTGTGTGTTACACTCCTGTTGAGGGCTTTAAACTCATCACCTTTCATCTCCAGAGTGATGCTCGGACTTCTAGAACAGAGGTTCTCAAACCGTTTTGTCTCCTCGACCTCCGCCCAGTTGACATTTGTAGAGGTTTTTCCTAACGGGGGACCCTCATCTCCAGAGACATGTTGACGGTCAGATGCTTGTCAGAAGTAACCAAACACAATAAATCTGTTCCGTCATCACCGATTTATCTTGAGACATCAATTAATGATTGGATGATTTCGTCATCCTACTTTTATATATTTTTTAAATATCATATTTTAACCTTTTCTAACTGTCCAGTAAAAATCCCTTTTCTTCCTGTTTTTTTTAACAAAAAAAAAATTGTAATTTTTTTTTGTTGATCATCAAGTTACCCAAAGTTACATAATGATAGGCCTGAAAATGAGCAAGAACTTATTTATAAGATTAGCAAAACAATACCTAAAAATTGTCATTAAGTCATTTAGATATCAGATATTTCCTAGAAAATTTGCAAGAAATTCAACTGTATTTCTAATTATTAGCGTCATATATTTAAAGGTCATTGGCGATAACTCAGATTTTCTTGTGTTAAAATGCTCGTGACAGACATCGAGGGGCATTTAAATAGCATTTAAACAAACGTGATATTGAACCACCCTGGCCCTGGAACCCCACATTGAGAACCCCTGTTCTAGAGGACATATTTACAGTTTTATTTCAGGTACTCACCCGCAATGTTGCATGTAGACTCACCACACACTTCTGTCAAGTTGCATTCAAATATCAGGGGTTATTAAACACATCTGCTACTTTTCTGAAATCTGTTTTGACAATAGATGTTTATTTTAATCCCTCACAAGCATTTTTTTTCTCCTGTGAATAGAGATATGCAGTAGAAATGGAAGCTGCTTATAACCATGTTTACTTGCACAGTAACAGACATCGTTGCTACATTATTATTGTTATTCGCTGTAACATAGATTCTGTGTGGAATATTTGGTGTACGCATGGCCACCGAGCTGATAATTTACAGAAGTTAAAGCCATAAAATGTCTTCTGCACTGAGAAAAATACTGTAAATGTATTCATATAGAACTTTACAGCAAAGGGATACAGAGCATTTTGGTTTCAAGAGAAAGCTGTGACTATTATTATCATTATCATTATTGTTATCCGCCTTTTTACACACGAACCATTGAGTCAAATTCGAGTCATTTCTCCACCAGCCAAAGCCGTGTTTTCACCCAGTTTCAGCAAATAACCCTGTTGACGTCATAAACCTATGCAAACGGATCCATCCAGTCTGCCCTCCTGAAATGTGAACAGTACTTTAAAACACTGAATTCCTCTCATGCTAGTAGCCAATGCGTGATGACGCACTGCAGAGTCACCAGTAAATGAATGTTGTGTGCTGATGGTTTATTCAGAGTAGAGGAGTTTCTTTTTTGTTTGTGAGCACTAACATTGCATAAAACTGCACAATTGAACCCTCACTGTCCTATGCACATGTTGTATCGTGAAATCTCCGACACGTTCGCCCGGCTGCTCTCTGAATTCAAAGCACTTTCGACGACGGCGGGACAGATAGGCTGGTTTCTTCTGATCTCATACTCTCCACCCTCCTGTCATCAAGTCTAGACTCCGTTTGAAAATGTTTACATTGTATGTTCAGTCTTTTCTTCCCTCTTCATAACATACAGTACACTTCCATATGCAAATGAGGCATATTTAAGTAATAAATTATGGACTATTAAAATGAGCAGACGTGTCGTGAGTGATTTCCTTTCTCCACATCACGAAGCTGTCGTCAAATCACACCAAAGCACAATATTTGTTGAATGCTTAGATACTGAAATAAAAATAAACTGATTGTTGTGGTGCTGCAGCTACGTTCTACCGACACATTATACTCGGGTTTGTGACAACATCTTTATAAAAGGGTTTTCAATGAAAATGAGAATAATGATGTAAAAATTTAAGATTCCCATTCCCAGGTCTTATTGTCATGCAAACCTCAAAACAATCGCAGTTAGATTTTTTTTTTTTACAAAACCATGCAGCCCAATTGCTAAGCTATAACTCATAACTGATAAACAGTTATTTATTTCTACAGCCCTTCACCAGACGATTCCACAGTTATAAGATCTCCTTCAGCGTGCACCTCTGTGGCTTGTTATAACTGATCATCTTACATTCAGATAAGCAAAAAATGATTTATAAATCTTGATAACCAAATTGGAAGCCAGTCATTGTGATGTGTGAGCGGCCGAGTGCGATCTCTACCGAACATGCGCGTATTTAAAGCCCGCAGTATTGACACACGGCTCGGCCAATCAGATCGAGGCACCGGCGCCTGTCAACCAATCACATTCATCTTGCCTCAGTTTGACCCGTGGTTCCTCTGCACTGCTACCGCCCGATCATTTAGGAAGAAATGTAAGTAAAATGTCTTATTCTTTTACGGTTATTCAGGTTGTTCTGAGGGAAACCTGTGTGTGTTTGATCCGTGTGTGGGACGCGAAAAAGCGCCGATGTGTCGTGACCTCAGTGAGTTGAAAACAAGCTACTGGCTGCGGGATGCAGAGTCATCCGGACCAGTAGCGCTGCTATTATGGGAGCCCTGGGATGAGCCTCCCCTCCTGATGTCGGTTTCATTTCTTTAATTCTGTTTTTAGATATTAATACGTTGACAAGAAACGTGTCCATAGTTCATTTTTTTTCCAAATCAGTGACTTTTTTCGAATATTCAAAGGTGTGCATCATCGGAGCCCGCATCAGGCTGGTACCTGTCATTATAACTGCTCTCATGTCAGGCACATGATCATGTAAACAACCTGCTCAGATTCCATGTTTGTTTGTTTGTTTTTTTGTGAGGATTCCCATTAGCTGCTGCGTCACAGTAGCTATTATTCCTGGGGAAGATTTCAATACAATGAACGTAGTGATAGTAGAAGAATACAAGTCAACACCATTCACCAAAATTCAAAAACAAAACACAAACAATTGATTGACCCTATACACAAGCTCTTCCTCTGTCCCCGCAGCAGCTGTCCTCATCATGGCCTCTGGAGCTTTGTTCCCCAGCATGGTGTCTGGGTCCCGCGGCTCCTCCAGCAAGTATCTGGTGGAGTTTCGGGCTGGTAAGATGACTATGAAGGGCAGCACGGTGACCCCTGACAAGCGCAAAGGTCAGGTCTACATCCAGCAGACGGACGACTCCCTGATCCACTTCTGCTGGAAGGATCGCACCACTGGGAACGTGGATGATGTAGGTGACGCCGCCTGTAGCTGTGATACTGGCCGGTGCGTTTGACGTTAACCGTTATCATGTCTGTGTGTAGGACCTGATCATCTTCCCTGACGACTGCGAGTTCAAGCGGGTGAACCAGTGCACCACTGGACGGGTGTACGTCCTGAAGTTCAAAGCTGGTTCCAAAAGGCTGTTCTTCTGGATGCAGGTTTGCTTCCACATGTCCGCTAATATGATACATTCACTTCAAGCATCCTGACCTGCGCTTGCTGGTGATCTAAACTAGACAAGTAGTGCTGTCTGCTTATACACCATGATTGACAGACGTAAGAAAACATCTTTATTTGATAGACATCCTCACAGAAGTTACAACATCGTCATTTAAATGTGTTTTTGATGAAATTAGAATAATGATGTAAATATTAACATTTAGCCTGATGACTCATCTGTCTCGTCATTCTGAAACCTGACACTTGAGCTTTTCCGACTGCTGCCTGCGCTGTGGTGCGACTATCACTTCCAGCTTCCACTTGGTGGCAGAATATAACACACACTTAGATATTGTGTCATCATCCATCACGTGAGGACAATATAGTTTAATTTTGATGTAAATTAAACGGTTGTTACTTCCTGTAACCACAGGGTGACACAGCGACTAATCTGGCCATGTTTGGCGAAAGTCAGCCTCCTACTTTTTGTGTAATTCTGCAGAAAAACTAAATAAAAGAAGATAATAATGACTGACAATAACTAAAACATAGAATAAGCACCCGAGAGTCTGATCATTTGCTATCTTTCTAATTCATCTTAACTTTGAATGACACCATTGTTTTGAACTGAGTCAGTTATCCTCTAAATGAATGCAGTTTACCCTGTTAGTTATGTAACTGAGAAGTCACTAACTGAGAGCTTAACCGATCCTGACTACATTTTCTTTTGGTGTGACTTCAGGAGCCCAAATCTGACAAGGATGAGGAATATTGCCGTAAGGTGAATGAGTATCTCAACAACCCGCCCATGCCTGGCGCTCTGGGCAGCGGCGGCAGTGGAGGTCACGACCTTTCCACTCTCGGAGGTAAAACATGCTCGAGTGTTGATTTTTCACTTGAGATTTTATTTCTTCTTCCAGAATTGATGATTTTTTTTCCCATTTGAATTGAGAATATTTGCTGACAGCCCTGTGACAGTCAGATTTTGCTAATACTCTGATCTGTGATGAGCAGAATAGCTGCGCCTTTTGTTTACTCTCACATTTAGTTTGAGGTGCAACTCTGTTTCATCGGCTGTGCTAAAACATCTGAATTTATGACTGTTATTGTCCTGCTACCTGCTACCTGTTCTCTGTGTTCATGTAAAGGGGAGGGTGGTCTGCAAAGCCTTCTGGGTAACATGAGCCACAACCAGCTCATGCAGCTCATCGGACCCACTGGACTCGGGGGGATCGGTACGTAGCATTAGCACGTGCCCCAGTTGCCAAGCTGAGAAGAATATTTAAAGGCAGTTGCAGGATCTCGGTTGAATGATGTAATTTTTTTTTTCTGAATACCAGGTGGGCTGGGTGCACTTGCCGGTCCTGGATTAGCCAACCTCCTGGGTAGCAGCAGTAGCAGCAGCAGCACCAGCAGTGTTCCTGCAGCCAGCAACTCCTCCACCAGGTATCAGGTCCAGCGTTTGCTGGTGGAATCTTTCTTTACGAGTAAATTTGCAAAACAGGACAATGCACTGCTCTCAGGAATTGTGTGGAGGTAGCAGAGTTGAAAAATGAGAAAAAGAGCCAATATGTCTGAGAACGACTAAGGACCCCACAGAACAACATCCCCTCTCCTCTCAGCCCGTCCACAGCCGTCACCCCGACCTCCACCTCTGCTGCCAGTCGGCTTGGCTCCTCCCAGGTCCCCACCACGCCCATCACCCCCTCCGCCACTTCGGCTGCCTCGCCGACAGCCACCACCTCCACCACCCCTGCTGTGTCGTCTCTGGCAGCGGCGGCAGCCAACCCCACACAGCCCATCCAGCTGAGAGACCTGCAGAGCATCCTGGCCACCATGAACGTGCCCGCCAGCGGTCAGGGAGGTGAGAAACGTTCCTGGGCAGACTGACAACTACCCCCCCGCACACTGAGATTAGACAAAAATTTAAATATCTACCAAAGGGGAAATGCATAATTAAGCTTAATAATTACTGTAATTTACACTGATTATACAGCAAATAATTGGCATTATGAACACAGTAGTCTCTGAAAGATCATGTAATTCTGGCGTAATAGTTTCAGTGTGTTGCAGAAGCAGAAAGTGCAAACACCACAGTCTGTTGCTGCTGGGATCAGAGCTTGCTGTGCTGAACGTAGATTCTTCCTCACTCTCTGGATATCATCCACCAGTCGCACCCTGAACAAAGCTTCAGAGTCAGTGTCCTCTTCACCCGTCTTTGTTACCTCAGTGGTGAATTGACGGTTGGTTCAATGATGGAAAAGTTCCTGTAAAGTGTGTTAAGATGGTCCATTGGGCAACACTGTACCGCTTGTAGATAAAGGGAAATATTGCATGTTGCAATGGTAGCTTTTTAGCTGAAATACTGCCACTTGAAGGTTATGTAATGAAGAAATTGTACCAGGGAACGTTGTTTACTCACATGAATTCAGCTGATTATGAAAGTGAATGAAGAATATACTCAGCACAAAATGGCCAAGTTAAAAGAACACAGCAACTTCCTGGGAAGTAATCATCTTTCCCATTCTTCCTAGAGCCAGATTATAGGGAGCTGAGAACAACAGAGACCAGCTGACCGCTAGTTAGCTTAGCACAGTGAATGGTAGTGGGTGGTAAGCATTAGCATCCCTCCATCATAAGTCATTGGATAAATTTTTCTTCAAAATGATTGTGTAATATTAGAGTTGTGCGTAACATTCACCATGAAACAGCTTCTTTTTTTTTTTTTTTTTTAAGTATTGTGATTTTAGAATAAGACACATGCTGGAACTACTTTCCTGACTGGGCGCAGTGACTTGATGCAGTACCGTAAAAGTTTTCCTAACAAAACATAAGGTTCATTGACATCTAAAAGAGCGGCTGTTACTAGTAATCACTGACTTTGTGAGAGAGGAAGAGGATGATGAATCCAGCACAACTCAAGATCCCGAACCTGATCTATTTGATGAATATTGACGGAGGTATGCTAACCATTCCCACCCACTACTAGTCAGTGTGCTAAGCTAACTAGCAGTCAGCCGGTCTCTGCGGCGCTCCACTCCCACAGGGAAGAGAAACTGATCCATCTTCTTGTCCGGATGATGGAAGATAAGTTTATTTTCCAAAGGTTTGGCATGTCCCTTAACATCTAAATAGTCAAGAAAGTAGAATCTTCCTGGGGAGTTCACTCACTGAAATGAGTGAATATTTGACTGACATTCAGCAACAAGCACAAGTCCAAAACTGATCGATGAAGACACCTATCAGTTAACAAGTTTCATATCATATCGATATAAAAACTGATAATGTGTCAGTGGGGAGCTAAAAAAAACAACAACAGCAAAAAAAAAGTCAGCCCTAAACCACCTGCACTCGAATATTCAGGTAATTATAAGGAAAACTTACCAGCCTTACTTCTTGTAGGTTCCTCTTGACCATATAATTATACTGTAAAGTAGAGGTCACCGTGTGTATTCAGTGGTTGGGTTTGTCACCTGCAGTGGACCTCGCCAGCGTGCTAACCCCGGAGGTCATGGCGCCCATCTTGGCCAACCCTGAGGTGCAGCAACGGCTGATGCCATATCTGCCCACCGGAGAGTCACTGCTTCAGAGCACGGAGGAGCTCCACAACACACTCAGCTCGCCCCAGTTTCAGCAGGTAGTACACCCACGTGTTATCTCAGTACGATATTTCCAAAACTAGAAGAACATTAGCATAGTTATTGGAGTTTGTACTTATAAACAGTGTGGAATGTTTCCTTTGCTACTCAAATAAAGCCTGCGACAGTGAGAACATGTAGCTTTTTAGTTTAATTTAGTATCATTCAAAACATTTAAATCCGACATCAGTTCCCTAACCAAATCAGTCTGTGGTGTCGTAACTTGCGTAGCAGCTTCAAGCTGAACGTCTGATAAACACCCAAATAATTCTTGGCTCTCATTTCCAGCCTGACATTGAACATCAAGCAGTCCATCAGCACAAAAATGACATCTGAAGAGCAGTTTGTGCTTTTATCAGGATTCTGATTGTTCTGTTGGTATTTGGCATCTCCTTCTTCTGGTGTGGAGTGTATTTATACTCTGTATTGATTTCCTGGCTGCAGGCTATGAGCATGTTCAGCAGCGCTCTGGCGTCGGGGCAGTTGGGACCTCTGATGAACCAGTTTGGTCTACCTGCAGAAGCCGTCGATGCCGCTAACAAAGGAGGTCTGTTGTCCCCATATCACACAGATGCTTTCTACGTTTATTTTGACGACAGAAAAAACTCATGTTAACATCTGTTTCCACAGCAGATGGTAATGCATTTAGTAACCTGACTTCACTTTTCATCCGTGGTGGTTCAGTTCTTGTACTTTGAGAAATATAGTCGTTTTTTTTCCACTGCATTAACTGACAATTCCATTCAACATTCATATGGGTACATCATAGCACTGAATTATTAAAACGACCTACTACAGCACTAAAATGCTTTTATGCTCATGTTTTAGTCATAATCGTTGCATTGCTTGAAGTCATGCTGCTGCATTATGGGTAATATTACTACTTACCCTCCTCAAAAGGAGTAAAACTTCCTAGAGATTCTAAGTAATGGTATGTAAAACTATTAAAGAGTGGCTCCAGAAACCCATTCAAGTTTGAATTATCTGGCTTGGTTGCCACCAAAGTGGTGGAACTGAAGTCAGATAAGAGGTTTTTTTGTTCATTTTAAATCCTGCGCATCCGTTTTCAGCATCAGTTCAAGAAACAGAGCAAATGTTCATGTTTGTCTTTACAGATGTTGAGGCTTTCGCTAAAGCTATGGAGACGGAGACCAAGTCAGACCAGGACGGAGACACTAAAGACAAGAAGGATGACGACGAGGACATGAGTTTGGACTAACAACGCTCCAGGAGAAATTAACTTATTATTTAATGTATTTATTTAGCTGCTTTGTTACTGTTACACAAGGATAACCAAGGTAAATATTGTAGAGTAATGCAGATGCTGTGTTCATGTTTTGGCAGTATTGAGTTAAAACATATACTCTAAATAATTGAACATGTATCCTACACCTGCATGTCTCATCCTACACACCAAGGAGCAGTAAAATACTGACAACCACACTTGTTTGTGTTTATTTTCCATTCATTGTTCTTCAGGGAAAAAGTACTCTGGTGTATCTCTTTTCCAGGTGGACTGGTAGTACTCTAAGGTGCAGTGAACGGATAATATCTCTAATCCCTGTGTAGCAACATTAGCCACAAATTAAAAATGTCAGTGTTGACACAAAAAACTAAATCAGAGCAAAAATGTACCAGCCCACATTGGACTAAGATTCATTAGCTGTGTGCTTTGATACATCATAAACATGTAAATCAGTACTAAAACAGGTTATTTAGTGAAATCTCCAAGCTTAAACTTTTTGCTATTAAATTCAAAAAATTTTGGTGAAGGTGACGATAGAAAAATAGACCCCAGGTTTAAAAATACTGCAGTTATTCTGTATACGAGACAAATTATCCCCCGTAACACCCTGTAGAGGTGCCAGTGTCTTAGAGATCATAAATAATCACCAAAAACAGCAACATTGGTTTTTCAACATGTGAAAATATATTTCAAGACACAAAGTTCACAGTATGAAAACACTGATTTTTCACCAGTTCGACACCAACGTTCAGACATTTTTATGCTGTCACACAAATATATATTTGGATTTATTTTTCCCTAACACACAATTCACCACTTCGGCTACACAATTAATGAACTGCCCCGGTCAACAACTTCAACGTTTAATTAATGATCTCTACAGCGAAGAAATGTCAAGGCTAAAGACCACTCGCGATACATGGTTAACCACTTCACTCCCACTGTAGTTTCAGGCACTTTGATCATATTTCTGTATTTCCAAATCCGAGGAGTTACGATGCAGCACTTACTGCTGTTAGGTTCACACCATTTGGTACTTTAGAACGACGGTTAGCGTCTCCCCCTCTGTTAAAGCACTACAATCAACGACCCTCCACTGGTGGCGATTCTAACGACGGCTACAGTGTTGACGTCTCTTTGGGTTTATGAGCTGTTCAAAGATATGAAAAAGTAAAATTCCTGAGAAATTAAATTATGTACCAGAAGACTGAGGAATAAAATTTCAGTGCATCTTTACAGAATGTATCCCTGGGTAATGAAACATAAACACATTTACTATAAATATGTCACCTGTGCTTACAAGTGAGCACACTGGTTAAACTGGACGATCGCTCTGTTTAAGAACAGGATAAATATACGAATGTGGCTGGAGTATATTAGCTTCAGTACAAATATCTCGATGAGTCTGGTGAACACACATAAATAAAAAGGCCACTTCCATTTACAGACTATAAAAACTGTTTCCGTCAATCGATATTTCAGTGTAATGGTCCAAACTACATCAAAGTCACAGTGGGTGTGAATAAGACCACTTCTATAATTACTATACAGTAAGTCTAGTCATAAAAAGGTGCAGGTGACGAGTTTCAAACAGACATCACAGTTCAGAATACCATAAAATCAAACCACAGGAAACCAAAGTAAAAGCACATGAACGTGCTCGTCTTACATCTCTAACGTAGAGCTCATGACAGGATCAACATCAGAACGTCACACTTACAAACTCTTGGAGGACATTCAGATAGACACAAGATATCAAGTGTAAACTAGTAACTCTTTACAAACCCCGACAGCCAAAATAAATAAAACCAGAGGGATTTGTTTCAAACACCCGAGCTTATAAACTGGCTTCTCCACCACTGGTTCACACACCTGCTGATGCTAGAAATGAAGCCGGTGGTCGTCGCCTATCCCTGCTGCACCAGCCTGCGGTAGTGTGGCATGACCTTGCTCTCAGGGAGGTAAAGTCCCATCTCCAAGGCAACCAGCACTGGGAACTCCAGAGGAATCAACTCCCTTCTGCTTATTCTGAAACGTTCCTCCAGCTTCTGCTCGTCCGTGGGGGTTGGGGTGGGGGAAAGAAAGAGGAGTGGATGTTAGACACATACATATGAGCGGACCTGTGAGATGACCACTGCTGGATGATGTCATCGTTTCATTTGAGCTCCTTTCTGTGGGTTTTTGTCTTCATACTCTATGTTACATACTGAAGCACAATAATGTTAAAAACAAAAAAGGTGTGAAGCTCATGAAGACTTGTGATATACAAGCAGCATTCAAACAGGTAGTTTACATAAGCAGATGATGCTAATAGGCTGAAGCAAGAATTATGAAGCCAAATACATGTCAGGGAACTCATGATGCCTCATGTTTTATTCCAAAATATTGCCTGTCATTGCCTGAATACTTTATTGTGAAACATCCTCACAACTTATTGTTTCCATCTTATTACCCCAGATTTTGCAGTTCTGCAGGAAGGACTTTTGAGAACCATCAATATGGAATGAAGACAATTTGCTTTCCCATCTTTGGAACTAGGTCATTTCCTCGACTTCAGCTGCTTGATTCTAGGATAAATGTCAGGCCAGGTCTTGATTAAATCACCAACGTAACTGCTTCTCTTCCACAGTCCAAGATTAAGATGGGTCTGTGAGCATTACAGAGCTCAGTCAGGGGTTTGGAGAAATGTCATTGTTGTCGTTCGAATTTACCACCTGCAGCCACCAGCAGCAGGAACACTACAGGGCTCTGTATGTATATTTTAGACAAGAGGCACAACACCAGTCACTGCTTTAAATATTTATAGTAACAGATAATCAGTAAGAACGGGATCTCATTTCATTCATGAACTTCCGGTTTCAGAGGTTTATCCAGAAAGATGATCTATCTATCTATCTATCTATCTATCTATCTATCTATCTGTATAGAGAGAGAGAGAGAGCAAAATCATTTTTAAAAGAAAGTTTAAAAAAGTTTTTTTGAAAAAGTTAAATACTGACATCAACCTCTTAAGATGGAAAAACTCAAACTCGAATAAAACCTATGGACTCAGATGGATAGTTTTCCAAGTTAAAAAGTAGAATGTGTTCACAAAATGATGTGGCATTTCTTTGGGAGTGAGATATGGCCCAACTGATCCGATTTGAACGATCAAAGTTAAATTTTACTTTCAGTCAAAAGCAGATGAATTGGATGAGCTGCTGGTGTCAGGTCCACATCAACCAGTGTAAATAATAAACTTCACTTCAGTTTTTACTTCCAACCCTGAACAATATGGGTGCTTCAAGGGTTAATGTTTGGTACATAAGCTACAGTGTGATTTGCATGTTCTCCCTGCTTGTATGAGCACTGCCATTTGAGAGCGTTTCCGTGGAAACTTCACTCACATCAATCAGCTGTTTGACTTCTGGCTTCCGTAAATCGCTGCTGATCTTTGCAGCCAGCAGCACACAAGCTGCTGCCACCAGCTTCCTGTTCTGCTTGTTGAGGCGACCCTGCAGCACCAGCTTCTCGAAGTAAACAAACGCCATCGCTATGGTGACTGGCTGGAGGCCACACTCCTCGCTCACGGCTCGCATCTCCCTCTTCAAGCTGAAAGAGTGCAGTGTGTGACAAGTTTGAACCAGATTTAAAAAGACACCAGGAGGCACAACAAGGTTTGACTTCCAAAAAGCTCTTAAATCCAAACGTTGGACTCCCTGCGGTGGCAGAGCTCTCTGGGTTCAGCTTGATTCTAACCTGAGAATGTTTTCAAAATAAGACAAACTGAAGCAAACAGATGCACATCCAGAAAATGTATGGAACCCTTTTAAAACTAATCTTCATGTTTCTACCTGCTGCATGACTGATAATCCTCTTTCTGTGAGTAGTAAAAATGAAAATATCCACATTTTATTCCCTGATTTTTTTTCTAAGATAAGAAATTGGTGTCAAGTCTTCAGTAAAATGGAGGACATGTCTTCAATCTGTTGGCATTTCCTGAATTTGACCCTCAATGAAAGTGTGATTTTTCATGTGATTTCACATTTCTTGTAGTCCTGTTTGCTACAAGCCAGAGTATGTAGAAATAAACTCCTTTTAATTTAAGTCAGAACAAATATGCCACTTTTCCTTCACTTATTCAGTATATTAACAGAAGGTTTTTGAGGCAGATGGGACTTGAGTGTGTCAGCACCTTCTTATCTTGCTCAGCGTTAGCTTGATGTGAGGAAACTTCTCCCTGAAAATCTCGTTCATGTCCTTCTTCAGGTCGGATGGTTTTACATACTCGATGACAGTCGTCTGCAGAGTCAGAGAAACAAACCAGCACATCCATACTTGAACATTATGGCTCAAGTAAAGAGCTTTACAAAGGATTATGCCATGCATAGTCACAGTCTTGTGATCCTGTCACAATAAAGTCATGTGAACTGGACACAACAGATGTAGTTCACACTCAGCGAGCTGTACGTTGCTTTATCGACTGCTTAAGTACCAGTACATTTTCTCCATGTAAAGACGAATGGCAATGGCATGACACATGAACAAACACTCACCACGTATGATGCAAATATAAGAACCCGCTTGTGCCTCCCGCAGGGCCACTGAGGGTCACTGAGCAGGTTGGGGTCATACTCTGCTACCTCCTCAATGTCTGAAAAACACACAAACAGGAAGTATAAGACTGCCAAACAACGAGGTGTGAATCCTACATTTAATACTTCTTAACACCTTTTGGACTGATCTTTGGACAAGCTATGTTTTTCTCACTGAAGCATTGCCGGGAGATATAGAGGTAAACAGCATAGATGTAGCTTCATGTAGGAATACTGTTGTTTTACATCTAAGGTTTGCCAACAGGTTTAAACCAGCAGAAATGTGGACACTGTTGCAGAGGATCTCGGCTCATTTTGACCAAAATAAATCAAAAGATGCATCACTGAAGCTGGATCAAACGTTTGTTCAAAAATGGACACAGATTCGTTTTAAGACTAATAAAAGATATTTAGTGCATTTTCATGAACGTGCAGACACCCTGGTCTGAGATCAGTTCAGCGGCAGGTGTGTTACATACATGGGTCTTGTGCCACGGTGCTGTTCAGACGAGCAGGGGTGAAGTTCCTCTGCCCGTTGCCACGGAAACGTGATGGAGGGGTCTGAGCAGTGCAGTTCTCCAGCGCGCCACCACTCTTCTGTCTCACCAAGGCGTTGGTGGGATAAAGGAACTGAGCATAAGACACCGTCTGAGGAGGGAAAAAAAAACAAAAACCAAGCAAATGTATCACAGCGATGCTGATGCGTGACTGAATATCTGAGGTTACTAAATAGACATCTGACATATTTACTTTGCCGTAATCGCCAAGCTCCACTCCTTCCAGGGAGGGGAGCAGGTCAGCAGCCACCACAGAGGACAGCCTTTGTCTCTGAGCCTCCAGCTTAGGATCGCTGTTCAGAAAGAACCACATGTATGTCATTTTAACCGCAGGCCACCGCTGCCATTTTCCTGAGAATGATGTGGATCACACAGGAGGATGATGAAACATAAAAGCGGGAGGGTGGCGTGGGGTGGGGGCACTCTCTGCTTGAGATGGTGCTTTCTTTGTACCTGAGGTGAGCAATCTCTCCATAGGGCAGCACTGAGAAAGCAGCGTATAGCGACCGCTTGGCACAAATCAGCATGATCCTGCAGGACACAGCAAGTACAGGCAGACAAAACAGATGGTGTGTCAGTCCACTAGCAGCTACTGTCACTGCCATGCTACGCTACAGCTACACCAGCCTCAGAGCCACTTCGCCTGTTACACTCCCAAAGATACACAGCTACCTACAACAATTAAAAGCTCAAAGCAGCAGGAGGGAAATCTACAGCCGCCATCACACTAACATCAGAGTCACAGAGATGAGCAAACAAAACCGCTACATTGGTTTGGTTAGCAGTGACTGATTGAGGTATCTCCAGAATCCTCAAAAAAAAAAGAAAAAAGATTAACCAGTCCAGTAGCACATTACTTTGCGAGACAATTAAAATTTTAGACGGTAACATCAATGTGTAACTACAAGATAGTGTTTCATGTCATACAACTAAGGTTTTCGCAATGTTTTCAAGGTATAATGTGCTTTTGCTTATTTTAGGTACTGAAGAAAATGCAACCGGGCAGAGAATCTCACCTGTGCCTGAACATCTTTCTTCAGTGACCATTATATTAAAATAAGAGTGGAGCAGCAATGAGCCTGTAAACCTGGAAGGAAGTTAACTCTCCAAGCAATCCTCATAGCAACTTTGACCATAAACAGAAATGCAACCTGAGATGCATTTCCCTTTTTTACACTGCAGATATTTATCAGAACGGTTAGGTGACTTTTTGGGGATTCTGTGACTTCCTTCTGTTCAGAGTTACGTTTCATTAAATCATCATCAGCATCTAAAAAAAAAAAAAAAAAATGCCGATCTCTGTGACTTGAATGTGATGAGAAGCACAAACTGGGGCTAAGAGTGTGACGAGCTGAAGCTGCACACAAGCAACCACCAACCTCAGTCAGCAATCAATAAAACTCACATTTTCTAACACAACAATAAGTCACAACCTGTAAACACAACGCTTCTTCTTCTTCATCTTTTTTTTTTTTTGGTTGCATCTAATTAAACTGCACAAACACCAGAGAGCTCAGCTCACAAAGCAACATTAACATACAGTCCGCCGTCTCTGTTGTGATGTTCAGCAGTGAACAGCCAGATCAGACCTTGAGGGAGAGATATCACATCTCTCACATAGTGCAACACACAAATACACACTATTCGTTTTCATAGTTACATAATCCAGGGAAGTTTCCTTTGACACAATAAAGAACGTTAACTGTAAATGCCTGGAACTGAAAGAGAAAGCCTGACCTAGTGATTCACACACACCAGCAGAAAACACCTTTATGGTTGTGAATATGAAGTTGGTGGAGAAATGGAAAATAAAACAAAAAATAAAAAGTGGGATTGCACATTATAACAAGGAAGAGAGAAAGTATAATATGGTTTTGTCAGTGTTTACAGACAATCCTAATACAATGCCACACTTGTTTTCTACCTCTAACTCTTCTAACTCTGGCTATGCGATAGTCCAGTGGTGTGTTGCTTCAGGGGGTTACATGATGTCTACATGAGGGGCAAAAATAGGGTCTTCTGTCACTTCACTTCTTTAGACTCTTGCTAAGCGTCCAAGCATGATTAAATTCACTTTCACAGCAGCTGTTATTATTTCTCTGCCTCTGCAAGCCTGAATTAAGTTGCTGTGCTAGAGATAAGCAGCTTATTACAATGCTAGAGGGAGGAGTTTACCACAGCTAATGAATGTCTGATTCTGAGAACAAAATAAAACGCTCTTTGTTTCTGTACATTTCTCTCGTAGGAGGAGCCACACATGTATATCTGTGTGTGTAAAAGCATTCGAGGACTCACCTACTCCCCCTGGTATCATACTGCCTCATACTCTTGATAAAGTGGACTTTCTTTGGTACCTTGGGTCCAGGAGAACCAGACACATTCCTCAGCCTGAGTAGAAACAGAAGACAATGAATGCTGAATCAAGCAAGCAGAGGACTATGAAATGATAATGGTGGCTGAGTGGTCCTCTTATCAAACATCCGAAACTCATAAATGACAACATTAAGTAGAACTGTAGACCGGGTTTAAAACAACACACACACCATCATACCCGGTGGTTACCAGTATAAAGGCTCCTTGAGGAGGTGCAACTAATATACTGACCTCGGCCACGTATCCAGGGAATTACCGGCCGGCACTGGGCTCAGTGCGGAGGTTGACCTGACACGGGCGCAGGGCGGGTGAGCGGTGGGTAGAGTAGACAGAGGGGTACCAGGGGGAAGCGTCTCTGCCGTACTGCCACCCTCCAAAAATACCTCGTTGGCCCCCACGCCACTAACTCCAGCAGGTCCAGGAGACCTTGCCAAAGAAGGCCGAGTGGGACTGACCACACATGGAACACTGGAGCAGGAAGAGATACTACCGGTGGCAGCGGGTTCCGTTACCTGCCCGACCGGTCCTTGGCTGTCCGTCGGCGGAGGTGAGACGGCAGCGTCGCCTTCCCTGAGCTCTTCGGCGGCTTTTCGGTGCGTATTTCCATCGCTATACGGACCCTGGGGTCGTCCGTCGAGGGAGATATTACTGAGGAACAAGAGAGCCGCCTGTCTTCGTCTGGAGTCTCTCGCTTTGCGTCGCTGCTCTCGGTGTGTCTTCGCCGGTTTACTGCTACTGCCGGCGGTCTGGATGCCGCATGCCGCGGTCGCCATTCTAGTTTGAAAGCTCTCTGAAGTAGGCGGAGGGTAGCCTAAAGAGGTACCCCTGACATGGCCACGCCCTTCTGCGTCATGATTGGCTGTTAAAGTTCTTATGCAAAATAATCATGAAAATACTCGTAGTTAATTGGATAAAATACACATCATGCGGATTAATTCACAACACTCGTACTTGATTGGATGTGAATAAATAGTGGGCGGTGTCTTGAAAACAAAGGAAACATTCAACGTCACCTACCTCAATTTGTTAGCTATTCTGTAATTTACTTTGTGCACAAATGACATAAACTGCTTTGTACATTTTTCTCCATATGTTGAAACTTAAACAGATAAAAACATTTTTTTCTCTCTGCCACTTTGGAAGTGAAATCATAGAGTTAAAGCTGAAGACACGGAAGAAATAACACTTGGCGGTCCTACAGACTAGAGAGGGGAAAAGTAATGCTGAGGTAACTTTGTTACTTTACGTTTGAATATTTGTCAGCTATCTACACTTATATATATATGTATATATTTTAACTTTTATCCAAAAAAACGTATTCTTTCACACACACTAGTGGACACACTTACCAAACCATGTGGGAACCTTGGAAAATGCCATATGTTAAATATCTGCATATAAGTGGAGTTGCAGCTACTTTGGTTGCGGTGAACAAATGTCAGTGTTCCATTCATCCATTCGTTTTCTACACCACTTATCCGATGGGGGGGCTGGAGCCTATCCCAGCTGGCATTGGGTGAGAGGCAGGGACCAACAATCCATAAATGTGATGTATATTATAATTCACATCATATTGGGATTTCTGCTTTTTTGTTTTCAGTCCCTGACTGTGCTGCTATCAGCATCATAAATGGTGACATCAATCTTCTGTTCCACAAATAATGTCCATTTGTTTGAGTAAAACGATTTCTCTGCACAACATCTCTGCAGTGACTGAACATGCTCTCATCGCAGGGCCGTTTCCTTCAGAGAAATGCAACTGTGAGATCAGAGACAAACGGCAAACAACTCTGCTGCTAAATACAACAGCAGGGTTAATGGGACCGTTTGCACTGGATTTTACTTTCACCCCCCCCCCCCCACTGACTTGCAAATATGAAGCCCTATTCTGTTCTACAGAAACAGAAGTGTGAAAGCTTTTCTGTCTCCCGAGTGACCGATAGAATGGACTAAAAAGCATCACAATTGTAACGGCAGTCAGAGTGCCTTTTATTTATCTATCTATTGGGTTTGTATGAAGACATGCAGAGAGGTTCACATTTGTAGGCCTCATTTCTGATGTACTGGATGTAATTCTGAAACAAGTACAAAGGCCAGGGTGTTAAAATTTGATGCACAAACACCTCAAAGTCGCGCTGTTGCCAGAAGAAAAAGTTCAAAGTTGCCATCGCTGTTTTGTTGGTGAAAATGTCTTTAATGATGAAACTGAGTGTAATCAAATATTCCCTGTCGCAGCCTGAACGCTGAGATTAAAGTCAGTTTGTATTAATGAGTTGAGTGCAAGCTGCGATGGTTGGGTGGGTGCTGTGAAAGCCCCCTTAAAGGGTCCGCACATGGGGTCCTGTACTGGAGAGAAGACAGTACAATTTACCGATGGCAGTTTATTCCAGGTTTTTTTGTATGTCATGGGACAAAAGTTGTCTGATGTCACAAAAATCTCCCTGATTTAAGTCTCAGAGTTCTCACTTTGAAAGCTAAAAACGTGGCCCGTCGAGGCTGCGGGACTCTCAAATTACTTAAGATCAGCAGTATGGAGGCTTTTTATGTTGTTGTTTTTTTTTTTCATTTTTGAAAATTGGACACTGTTCACTTCAATTGTTTTGGAAACCACTGCGAAGGGTTTTCCTGTCTCCACGTTTCCCACATTCTGTATTATAAACTGCATGTCTCACTCCTGGGTGAGGGATCCCTCCTCTGTCGCTCACCCCGAGGTTTCTCTAAGTTTTCCCCTGTTATAAAGGTTTTCTATGGAGTTTCTCCTCAGTCGATGGGAGGGTCTAAGGGCAGAGGATGTTGTTATGATGCCATGTGAAGCCCTTTGAGACAAACTGTTTGTGAAAATGGGCTATACAAATAAAATTGCCTTGCCTTGCCTTGTTAAACCCCAGAAGTGTTTTGCAATTTAATAAATTTTACCTTCCATCTGCATGAGGGTGAGGAGATATGGACAGAATTTTTCATTTACGGGTGAACTATCCCTTTAAACCATGATGTTCTGGCCCCCAACCTCGAGCCCCATGGTAAAGCAGAATGTGAAAGCTGCAGATTCTTGAGCAGCTTCCTTCTCTTGTTCTAACTAGATGAGTGGGTTTTCACATCATGTTTGTGTATATCTTTGTGTTCTTGTCCATCCATCCATTTTCCTCGCAGACAGACAACCATTCACACTCACAGTCACACCTACGGTCAATTTAGAGTATCAATCAGCCTCGTCCCCTCTTGATGTCTGTGAGAGGAAGCTGGAGTACCAGAGAGAACCCACGCAGGAACAGGGAGAACATGGAGACTCCACACAGAAAGATCCCATGCTCAAGCCGGGGCTCAAGCCCAGAACCTTCTTGCTGTGAGGCGACAGTGCTGACCACTGCACCACCCTGCCGCCTTTTTACTGATCTGCCTGTGTGGAAAAAAAGGCACTAACCCAGCACATGTCAGGTAAACACATTGCTCTTTATTTAAGCAACAACAACATAATGAAATTGTCTTCACCTTCTTGTTCATCATTTGTTTTTCTTGCTCTGAACAGCAACAGTCTGGTATGACCAGTTTAAGGCGTTTTGATTCTAGCTTTGTGTCTGAGGTACGGTCTCGTCCAACTCCTGTCACAACAAGCTCATTTTACCGTACACTGCCTGGTAATTACACGATGGACTTGTTTAGCACCATAATCACCGTAAAAAAGTCTCTCTGGCTTTGTTACAGCGACAGAGGTGGTAACAGTGTTCAGTAGGTGACTGATTTATTTCAGTGTCGGCTGCAAAAACGAGCTGACTGGACAGTGTTTACAACAAAACTGTCATATCTCAGTAACACAATTTCAAACTAACTTGAATGGCAGGAGTTTGTCAACCACACACATGCTGGTATGTGAGCACACACACACTCCAACTCACACACACACACACATACACACACACACGCGCGCGGTTCAGATATTTCCTTCTTGTGACTAATTTATAGAAAAAACAACCCTGATGAAAGAAACATGCCTTTACCATCATTAATATCAAAGCTATTCTGGTAGGAGTCGTCTAGAGGCTGCAGCTAAAACTTCATCACTCGACAAAAGATGGATACAGTACAGAATGGATTACAGACAGCGCGGTCTCGCTGTTACTTCATCTTCATTGTACAGTTTAATTTACATGGAAATTTGTCGAACCTGTTACCTTGACTGTGAAAGACTGATGCAGTATGGAAATGCAAGTGTCCTGTCAGCAGAATACATCCTGCGAATGCAGCGGAAATCATAACGTCTGTTCTGTACGATACACATTTTCTCCATGAATGTGCATCTCATTGGAATAATAATGACGACATGGCCTGAAAATAATAGATTTCTTCTTTTCCTTTTCTAGCTCAGCTCAAAGAACAATGATAGTACCACAGGAATGTTGTATATCCCACTAACAGCATGGAAACGCTCAAAGCCTTGTCACAAATAAACACATTGTGTACTGTTTTTACATTCAACTCACAATTTAAACTGCTCTTCAAAACAGCATCAGCAGAGACTCCTTCAACATGAGTGAGCAGCTACGGGAAAAGATGAGGATCAGTGTTATATTTATTGTTGACTGTGTGTGTGTGTGTGTGTGTGTGTGTGTGTGTGTGTGTGTGTGTGTGTGTGTGTGTACAATTTCCCGTCCTGACTCACTCCACTACATCTAGTTGTAGCTGCCATAAGTAATCATACATGTTGAAGGCTCGTCTCTGTCGCCACCTCCACTGAGGAGGACTCCCTGCCTCTGATTAATAATGGTGCAGCTTCACTTAGCCGCCTGTGCTTCTCTGTAGGTTCGCCGGATAGCGAGCTTTGCTGCTCCCGCACCACACCCTGACCTGAGAAATGATACAGAAACCTAAATATGCTCCACAACACAGTAGCCTGGGTAACTCAGCTTTGTCTCCACTGCCTGACAGTACAGAGAGCAACCAGGGCCGCCTGGAGCTCAGCCAGAGTCATCCACCTGTCTGTCTCTGACAGGGTTTCCACACAGCAGTGGGCGGAGTCTCAGCAACTTCAGCACATCACACAGTGGTTTCATACTCCATCACTTCTTTGGGTGTGCCAAGACAGCGGTACTGAATTCTTGGTGTGACCGGGGCAGCACTTTCCAGCACCAAGATGGTTTTGCGCAGCCGGCGGTCGATGTAGTGAGCGTCCCAGGCCGGGTACTTCTTCCTAGGCAGGTCTATTCGGATGACAGGCCCCTCTGTCCTGGGTGTGAGGTGGGACACCGGCACCTGAGCTCCCCGAGGTGGTCGCACCTGAAACACATCTCCGTCTATGCCAGGCCCCTGCTCTCTGTCTGACCCTTTAGTTCTCTGTAGGGTCCTGGGAGGGCTGCTCACCAGGTCAGGTGGAAGGCTGGAAGCTGGGGAGACCAGCGCCTCCACAGCCACCTCCTTCTCCACCATGTAACCCCAACCTGATACTGGGCCGTCAGGGTGCAGGAGACAGTAATACACAAACATGAAGAATGTGCCCAGAGCGTAGCTGCTGGCCACCACACACACCATGATGACAGCGTAGAAGTCTGAGGTACGGGGGCCACGGTACAGGTACCAGGCGGTGGTGAGAGCCACATTCTCAATGAACACAGTCAAGCTGTAGATGAGCATCCTGCAGCGAGTGCGCCCCTCCCTCACGTTGAACCAGCAGAAGACGTACACGATGCCCACCATCATGTTATAGATGATCTCCTCCCATTTGGACATGCAGAAGTCTGTTTCACCTTGAATGATCCAAAATGTCATGATGCACCAGTGGGTCACGATGAAGATGCCGAAGTAAAGCTGGAACACGGAGGCGAACAGGGCGAAGGCCAGTGTGCGCGCTCCGATGGTGAACAGGTGCCACAGGATCTGGATTATGACAGCCTTGTAGCTCATAGTTAGCTTATCGTCTCTCGAGTCCCTCAAGACCTTCTGATAGGAGGCGATCATCCAGGCGAGGGATATGAGCGAGGCAGAAGCTGAAAGGCCTGAGGAGGCAGAGAGATGAGGCAGGAGACGTTAGACGGGATGAAGAATGGCTCCGAGGTCTTCACATTTAGCACAGCAAGATACTCGTCCCCCCGACTGAGGACATCGCCGCGCTCTGTGTGGGCGCCAGACATGTAATTTATTTTTGACGTGTTGATGAGTGCTGGTGATTGGTCATTTTTGGGACACTCACCCTGCAGCGGCAGCACCAGACTGGCCTGGATCATGATGGAGAGCTGCAGCACCAGCTGAGGGGCGCTCTTCAGGAAAGACTCCAGCAGGCGCAGGATGCTGATATCAGCGCTCTCAAACATCATGCGCCAGTAGAAGTGACGACGCTCAGGGTCCCGGTGCCAGCGGCTTTGCACGCCCAAATACAGGGCGTGGACGTACCTGTGAGTGAGGTAAAGAAAAAGTGAAGACAAACACAATGTGGCATCAAATTTGATGTGAGATTGAACAGAATTTCATGTCTTTGCGCTGATCTTCAAAAACTTGTAAGACATCAAACACAGACTCTCAGAAGTCACAACTCATTATTCCAAACTCTGGGAGCTGTCAGTAGTTCTTGCCAAAATGCTGGTTTCTTACTCCTCCGGGATTTAGATTAGACTGAAACTGAACTAAGCAGCTCTGTGGTTTTAATTTTAGTACAGACATCAGAGGGGAGAATGTAGAGCTTGTCGGCAGCCGCTCTTCAAATGAAAGAAGTCAGAGGGCGACGGAATAGCAAAACATGGGCGCACGAAGAGGGAAAAGAAATAAAATGCTCTCAATCCTGACTCCAGATTGAAGGTTAGGAAGAAAACGCAGCCAATTCCTTGTTGAACTCCTGAGCTTTGCAGATTCGCGGTCCCACCCCCGTCTTCTATCATGACCTTGTGTCACTAACACGCAGTGTTTAGTAGACACAAACCACCCCGTATTAACATATTTCAGCTCAAATGTGTTTTCTCTAAAGATACGAGGTGGCAGTTCTTGGTGCTATGCAAGCATAGAACGCATAAATCATCACCTTTATTGTTAAAGCGTGTGCGTTTGAAGACGGCTGGTGGTTACCAAGGAGGAGTGGAGCTATAAACGTCTAATTGCCTCAGGGAGACGCATCACAAGAGCCTCGTGTCAACAAGCCCGCTGAACCACGAGGGAGTTTGTGTAACCCTCTCTTGTTCTGCTTCCTGCTACACAAAGTGTGCCTTGGGATGTAACACGCGAGGAAAAATAGAGCACACGTGTGTAGTAATGAGGGTGAAAGACACACTGGAGGACGCGGTGTCATTGCACGCTCCCCAGACTGGATCACATCCAGTGTGCGCTGACATCTGAATTCCACAAGCGCCTGAATTGATCCCGGTTCACCTGACTGACTGCGTATCGGTGACGGATCCTTCCTGAGTTAACAGCTGAGGGTAAAACACAGCAGTAATCCTCTTAATGTTCAGACATGCTGGTTTGACAGCAGCAGTAATGAACGGAGCCCACACAACAGCTTTAATGGCATTACCGGTAATTCTGTTTCCGCTACGGTGTTTTAATGTGCACCTGAAAACCAACACCATAGAGGAAATAACTAATCAATATATACATATACCACCCCACTGGGCTGCCCTGAAGGAGGGAGGAGGAGAGAAAACCACAGAGAGAGAGAGAGGGAGAGAGAGCGAGAGCGAGAGAGAGACACAGAGAGAGAGATTACATGCAGGTCTCCAGGTAGAATCCAAACAACTGGTTTCTATCTGGTTTCATCACTTCTACAACACCCCACATATCACCAGTAGGTATCACGTTCAGTCTAACCCTCCTCCCACCACGGTGCAGATGAATGCCTCCTCCTGGCTGGCAGCAGTTCAAGCCTGTCACAACCCATCAGGGCACTCAAAGCTTGATCACTGCCTTCCCTTCTGACTGAGCAGCTGACCTACAGACCTACTGGCATCCATGTGGGGGGGGGGGGGGGGAGAGAAAGTGTACACTGGGTTGTTTTAGTCTCCCAGGATGCAGGATGCCAGTTTGTGTTCAGCTGAGAGACTTAAAATAACAGTGGGTAGATTTAAGGATATGGATTTTACAGACATGAGAGCAAAAGCCTCCAGCTAAATACTGAAAATACACTCGACAGTGACAAGAGATGCGAGAACACACACACACACACACACACAATCACACGCACACATATGGCTGCAAATAGGAAGCAACTCTCGTGACATTTATGACTGTTCATCTTTTCCAATTGTGTGGATGCTTCTTGCCCTATAGACAAAGAGATTTTTTTTTTAAAGATTCTCCATATAAGGCGATTGGTGTGGATGAGTTGATGATTTTCCCGGGAGATGATTGACCTAGAAGCCCGACAGGGGGGTGGGGGTGGGTGGAGTCTATTTCTGCTTTCAAAGCCGAGAGAAACGTCAAACAATACAAGAAGACATGTTGGCATTCTGGGCACAGTCCTCTCTGAAATATTTCATATGCTGAACTTTGTAGGATGCACGCACGCACGCACGCACGCACACACACACACACACACACACACACACACACACAAAGGGAGAATATGTGTAGCGTCCCCTCCTCTGTTCACATTTGGGTGCAGACTCACCTCCAGACCTGTGCCAGCTGAAAGATGTGAATGATGGCTTGGAAGAGCCACATGAAGGCTCTGCAGCAGCCCCGGGCTCCTCCCCCGGTGGCCGGCCTGGGCAGCACCCCGGCCGCGGCAGTGCGGCCAGCGCCCTGCTCGCCGCTGTCCTTGGTGCTGAAGTCGCTCCCTGCTCCCGAAGCCGCCACCACGGCGGCCGCGGCCGTGCCGCTCTCCGTGGTGTCCGAGAAATCGTAAGCAAACCATCGGAAGCTCAACACTTGCACGACCATGGACGGGACTATCACAAAGACCAGAGTCAGTGCAAAGCACCAGTAGTCCCTCCTTAGGTAGTAGTCCGCGGCCAGCCACAGGTCTGAGGCCCCGTCCGAGAAGAAGACCAAAAGGGCGCACAGCGTCCAGCAGCAGTCCGGGAGGGAGTAGCGCTGCTCGGCAGGGCGGCGCTGCGGAGGCCGCGGGTCCGACCTGGACGGACACTCGGGTGGGATTTGGTTTCGTGGAGAGACGGCTGCACCGTCAGATTTCGCAGCCATGTTTGTTGAAGGGGAGAGAGTGAGTAAGAGACGGGAAAATGATGGAAAGGGGGGGAGGGGGGGTCACGTTGCCTGTCGGTCTGTATGCATGCGTGTGTGATAGGGAGAGGGAGGGGAAAGGAGGCGGGGAGGAGGACCGGGGTCGGAGAGAGAGATGGGGAGTCACCGCCGCTCATCGATCAGTGCTGGTAACAGAACCTGGAGAAGCAGGAAGTCAAAGCGACGACACGGAAGCCGCAGCTTCCTTCCGATGCCTTTACATGCAAAACTAGCAGCGGGATTAAGTGTTATATATTCTCCTTTAGGCTTATTTCATTTATATAATTGACAATAACATGGTCTGCCTTGCTATAATTGAAAAATACCACTATTAAAACACTATCGTCCATGTTAAAAGCGAAGTATTAAAAATTCAGTTTATGTGTGAGCAAAAAATGCAAATAATTCATCAAACTTCGCTTCTATTCTCCAGATAACTGGCTTAGAAAAAACATGATTGCTCGAATGTTTTATATAATTAATTTCATCCTGTGGTTCCCAATACAAGGTTCCCTCTTAAAATAAATCAGGGGTGGGGTTCTGAAATAGAAAACTTATTTCTGCAGCACATCTGAAGGACTTCCAATTGGGCTTCAACAATTTCAGAGAAACCCTGGTAAGTGTAGTACATTGTATTTAGATCAGCTCTGGTTTATTTTTTTGTTGTTGACGTTTTTAAATGTTAAAACTGAGTAAAATGTACCATACTGACCCGTGTAGATGTCGTTAGTAGCAGAAGATGGAGACGCTCACAGTGCATTTTGATGTTATTGCTGTATGAATGGAATCCAGCCAGTGGAGGGCCAGCTAGCCTTCAACAGTCTTCGCCAGGTGTAGCTCAAGTTAAAAAGGTATTTACGGGGAAGTTTCTTAAAGATGTAACACTTGTGAAGTTTGTTCCAGCTTCAGTTAAATTGTCTCACTGTCAGTCTGAAGCAGCTGTATCAGCGTCTTCGCTCCACTTCCATCAGAGCTGTTTCACTTCAGCTTTTTGCTGCCTTTATTGTGTCGAGCTTCCTCTTCCTCAAACTCTGGCGACTTGGCTATTTAGGCTTTTATTCACTACTACTGGAAACACTCCAGCTACACTTTTAAAGGCCACAAAGTGGTTCTGTCCATCAACCTGCAGTAAATTAAATCCTATATATACATTTTTTTATATACACATTCTTAAACAAAAAAAATACACAAAACACTTTAAATGAGGAAAACAGCCCAGAAGTAATGAAAATGTACTAAAATTTAATCATTCATAAAAGCTGGAAAATCATCTGACAGGGTAACACAAGAAGCAATATTAGAGTTGGTTTAGTACAACATCTTTTCATCCAAGTCACAAATCAGAACACCACCCCCAGCCCACCCCCATCAGTCTATAAAATACTAATTTCCGTAGCTTTAATATGCAAAAATGGAAGTAGAATATATTATGGGAAATATGGAAGGCTTGCAGCTCTTAATATAAAACAAAGTCACTTAGGAGAGATGTTATCAATACACATCCTTGTAAGTAGGAGTGAGTAACGTATGAGCAATGATTCATCTCCATTGACACTGTTAGTGCAGAAATGTAAGAAGGCCCACATTTAACATGGTTTCTTTAGCCAACGTATTGTCACTATATGCCAAAGATTGGTGTTACTTTTAATAAAACATCGTAGCTCCCATAAATGGATTCAAACCCCTGGTCTCCTCTTTTACGTGTATATTTCCAAAAGGAGGACACCTCGAAGAAGAAGAAGAAGAAGAAGAAAAATAACGGTTGTCATCAGGCTGACAACACACGCACACACACACAAAAACAAAAAACAAAAAAGTGGATTTCTTTGCCGTTAAAAAGCAGAGAGGAGTATCTGGAGTTATGTGCCGTCTCCTGCCATTCTGCGAGTGGTGAAGTATCTTGTCAGCCTTTACAAAACGTTCTGGAGAGGACTTGGAATGCTGGTATGATCCACTGGGAGACAGTTAATCATCAAGAGTTTCTGCAAAAACAAAAACAAACTATGATGTCAGTGCATATCACGAGAGCCCCTCATGTTTCCAGAGAACTGTTTTAGGGATTATCAAAATGTTACCCCACCCTAAAGGTGTATTTTGTCTTTGTAGTCCTCACAAATCCGAGTCTTGAGCTCTCATATTGCTCCTGGTGAGCCACTTGGCACCTTGAACGCGACCATCCATGTCGGAGTGTTTCAGTGCCACCAAGTGCACAGACGCTCTATAAATGCAGCCCCTTTACCGTTTCATTTACTTCTGTGAGATTGATTACAACATTTTCATAGGTTTTTTTTTTTTTTTTTTAATTCTGCGGGAGTCTCAAAATGTTTACTGTCTTACCATCAAACGATTCGCCAGCAGTTGATCACTTGAACTAATTGGCATGAAAAATGCTGTGCAAATGAGGTTCATTGAATATGTCCTTATCAGTACCTGATGCAATGCAAATTTAACCCCCAATGTTTGAGCCATCCTGGATTGATCTGGTTCACGTTAAGTCACTGGCAACATTAAACACCTCAGTCTGTCTGCGCGACAAGTCTGATCAAGTTCATCAGCGATTTTAAGAAATTCTTTGTTTCCCTAACATGGACATCAGGCCAGCAATTGAACTGCTTCGTCAATGGAATTGCTCTGCTAATATAAAACTTGACGCTGAGTCAGGCTGCCACATATTGGGGGTGACGGGATGACATCACGACTCCATGCCAGCGAGCTCAGACAAGCCTCCACAGGACGGCGGTGTGTGACGGAAAACGTAGGGAAAAACAGCACGTGAGTCTTACCACACGTTTACAGTGCCAAAGGCAGGGATGCACGAAAACAGTGGTCATCATCAGTAGAGAGCAGGTGATGAGGAACGCAACAGTCAATGTGGGATTGATTCATTTCTTTCTTTCTTTTTTTTTTTTTTTTTTAGGTGTTTTGGATATGAAGACAAATCTGTCCTTTTGAAATCCACAAAGTTAACGTATTCTCAACATGTATGAAATGTGAAGATCATTACATTTTTTTAGAACAAAAAAAAAAAAAACGGATACCATACGTATGTAAACACCAAAATAAGTTGTAAAATCTCGACATATCAGATATGGACAAAAGACATCCAATATCGTAGAACTCTACCCAAAGATACAAGATGACACATTCCACACAGGAACGCCCAATGAATAAATGTGAATGTTCACCCGTGAGTTAAAAAAAAATACTCATATTGCATATTATTTACAGTGTTTATGTCCCTTTGATACAGATCTAATGAAGCCCAGTGAAATCAGGGGATTTTTCTATCTAGGAGTATTTGAATATTGGTAATCCATCACTGGGAAATTAGTCCCTGGAGGCCGATTCCTCTATAAATGTGCAAGCTGAAATGTTCCCTTTTAACCTAAAAACCACCGAACATAAGAGCACTACGCCGTGCTTCGAGAAACTGTCACTGGCTAATTTAAATCTTGAGAAAACTTTTTTTTTAATTTGGTAAAAGACCCAGAAGATCCAGACCTTATGTTCTATGTACAGTTACAGCTCTTAAACAGCAGATGGAGTCAGTGCTTCTGATAAAAGGCTCAAACTGTCCACTAAACTGTAAAGGTGACGTTTTTTTTTAGCACAATCAGGTTGTTTTTTTTTTAGTCGGCGTTGAACACAAAAGCGACCCTCCTTTTAGTTTTAAAAAGAGGACTGAGCGAACAATTGGCAGCTCAAGGCCAAAAGACAATCACGGGCCTGTAATTTACACAATTTCCCTCACAAATGAATTGCTTTTAAATGTACAGAAACGCTATATGAGTCATCACTGCTTCATCAATGAGGCGTTTAGCACCACTGAATGTTTTCCTTGGTGCTGCAACAGTGTACTCTTATCTGCTGTCAAATGTGGTGAGATTACTTAATTACTGTAACAGACATCTAAACATTGGAATAAAAGTGGTTTCGGCTCCCACTCACCTGGCCCGGGGCTTCTGTGGGAGGGCGTTTTAAAGCAGTGTGCAACCAGACTTCTTTTTTGTCTTCTTCTTTTCCATCGGCGTTTTTCTGTTGATCTGTCGCACCAGATCATAGAAAATCTGAAACAAAGGCTTCATTAGTTTGCTTCAGCAGAGCTTCTTATTTTGTGGTGTTGCTGTTTCATCATAAAACGGACACAGACGTTACCCACGAAATAAGGAAGACTTGCATCACTCGGCATAGAGAGACGTTATCTAATCAATGAGGGAGGATAACTTTTGGACGATAATTCCTTTCTATTTAAGAGCGCAGAGAAATTCGAGTTTCACATGGTTTCTTTTTTTTAATGATGTAAGACGCCCGTGTCTCCAGGCGCTGTCACACTAACGTACCTCATTTACGTTTATCTTTGATTTTGCTGACGTCTCTAAAAAGGCACAGTTGTTCCATTGGCGGGCCAAGTTCTGACCCTGCTCCTTCCCAACCACACGCTCGTCCTCCAGGTCACACTTGTTTCCCACCAGGATCATGGGAACCTGATCGATTAGTAGCAAAGACAAGAACTTGTTCAGAGCAGCATCCTAATTAAACAAGTTTAATTTTCACATGACCAAAAATAAAAAAAATCTATTTGTCTACAAATGAATGGACCTCCCCTGTGCATGGTACATTTGATCTTAAAGCCATAATTCACCTAAAAAAAAGTGTACTTTTCTCTTTAAATAGCCGTCCTGCAGTCGGGAAGATTTTCCCCCTCCTGCGCCATTTCTTTGACAGAGCCAGCCAAATATATTCAGCTTCAAGCTAAAGGTGACTTGCGGCTAAAAAGCCCCCCCACCCCAAAAACAACAATGTCAGTTTACAAATTGTCGAGCAGATCATCCATAATGATGGTCTTCTTTATCCAGTTGTATGCTTAATAATTCCAGGAACACTTTGCTTTGAGTGAAAAACTCAAGCCTTTTCGTCTTCACATTTGTGCAGAAATGCGAGTGTGTTAAAGTTACTTTTTTTTTTAAGCTCAATTACAGTGTCTGCTGATTACTGAGCGCGCTGGATTTTCAAAAAAAAAAAAGTGGGATTATATCAAAAGGTGCAGTTACAAGTTTATAAACAGAGATTTACAGGGCAATTTGTTTCTGTTTTGTTGCTACAGCTCTTGTAAAACATCAGTTGTCATGAGCTTTAAGCTAAAAGTCTGTGGCTGGATCTGGATCCTTCTGGAGACGCAGAGAAGAGATGCAGGAGGGGAACCACATGTTCGTGAGCTCGAGACATGCTCACGAGCACTCGGAGCAAAATGCAGTTTTTGGGTGGAGTAGAGCTTTAAATAGTGTTTGCCAACAAGAGCAGCACTTGTGTCGTGTTCATTATTAATGCCTCCATTTGGACCCCCTTTGAAAGCGAGATGGTGCATCTCAGGGGGCTATCCTAGTAAACTGGAACTGAAATAATACTCAATTACTTTGTTCTGGTGAGATCAATATTTAAGAGTGCTATTGACCACGTGTAAGCTAGTCAGAACAAAAGCCTACTTGTGTTTTTAATGCTGTGAAATATTAATATTGATTATTTTAAAAAAAAAAGCTTTTCTGACAAGATGAAAAACTCATAAAAACCAATCCTACAACTACTCATCCATGGTCATCACTGGCCATCTCTGCCACCACGGCTCAGCAGACCCTGCTCAGCTACCGCAGGCCTGCTCTGTGCACATGAAGGCGATTTCACCAAATCCACTCCCTCTCCTCAAAAAAACAAAAAACTATGAAGGTCAACAAATATTTGATTTAGAGAACAATTTCTTGGATGGCTGTCAGCTGTGCAGTTGGCGCAGAGTTCTGCAGGGATGAGTGGCTTAATTTTTAGTTTGCCAAATCATTTCGATATTAAATCGCATTTTCTACATAGTTTGGAGGTATCCACGACTGCTGTGGCTCAAGGCAGAACTCACCTGTCCAACTGCAGAAGCTTCATCGTTTGTCTCAAGTCTGCTACCCTCATGCAGATTCATCTGGCTGTTTCATTATGCTGGCACGTGAATCCAATTTAAAAGGAAATTCATCAATAGACGCGGCTATCAGGGCATGAATCATGAACCTCATGTAGGAATGTCTTTTTTTTTTTTTCCCTTCCTCTTATGAAAATGAATTACAAAACACTCATGCATGAGGCCTAATGAAGTTGTTATATATAGAAGATACTAACTCTTCTCAACAAGCCAAGTGAGACATTAATCATGACACGGAGACCAATTAAGCGGGCTCCTATAAATAAATAAGACACACTCAGCATGCTGTATATGCCCTCGCTAAATGAAGAGGTGAAGACGCGGAGACCCAAAGTGTCAGTTAGCATCTAACAGCAGCTCTGACATTTCCACTCTGTCACAAAGTTCCTGCCCCCCTTCGCTCTGTCCTCCCTCCCACAGCGAGCGCTCTAACGAGGCAGCGGTGAGCCTGAGAAGTTGCACCGGCAGACTGTACAGAGGCACACCGAAAGGTTATCGCTGCAGAGAAACTCTTCAGAGACCCAGGAGGAGCCTCACAGCATTACATGGCTGACTGATACACAGATCAACAGCGTCAATTATAACCCCGCATCACCAAATCGGCCGAGTCTCAGTAAAACACAGTGAGGAAGATGCAGAGTTCTCACAGGGTAAAAACCGACACACACACACACACACAAAATTAGGTTCAGCTGGTATATCTAACTGATCTGAATTCTTATTCTGTACAATGAATTAATTTGACTGATTAAGACAGCATTTCAATGTGATGGTTCAATGTTGCCACATTTCACGCGTATTGTGAAAACTAAAATAAAAAGTACTAACACTTTTACTTGATTATAAATCCATAATGGGTCATAAAGGCTGGGACTGTGTGTCAAACTTACGTCCTCAGTGTCCTTTACTCGCAGGATCTGCTCCCGGAGGTCCTGTAGGTCGTTAAATGTTGACTGTGCTGTAATGGAGTAAACCAAAGCAAAACCCTGGCCGTTCTTCATGTACAGGTCCCTCATAGCCGTGAACTGTTCCTACAGAGCGAGAACAGACAGACATCAGCAGCCTGTTTGGACAGACACCTTCCAAGTCTGCTTCTGACTTGACTTACTGTTCCAGCCGTGTCCAGAATTTCAAGCATACACTGCTGCCCATCGACCTCGACTTGCTGCAGGAGAGCAACCAAACAAGTAGATTTATACAAGAAAAGGGGATGTAACAGTCCATTGACAATCAGGAATTGCTTTTCTGTGCTTACTTTTCTGTAGGAGTCTTCTATTGTGGGGTCATACTTCTCCACAAAAATGCCTTGCACAAATTGGACTGTCTGGAGGAGACAAATTAACGCAAGAATACATCAGCAAGGTGCTACATTACTGATGAAAACCTGACAGACTTCAACACCACAGAGCAGAGGCAGTGAAGATAGAGCAAAACATGGACGGTATCATTTGATCAAAGTCTATGTTCCAAAATAAATAAACCCTTAAGTATTTTAATATTGAGATTATAACTGCAAATAAAAGGCAATTGTTTTTAACAGTAGAACACAAATATTGCAGAAATGGGGACTGCTTGTTATCCGTTTTAGTAACACTTTCATTTTGAAAACCATGATGAACAAATGTTTGTGCACATTATTCTTGATACCTTAACAAGTAGACTCATGATGCCTTTTACAAATAGCAATATTCTACACAATAATCCCAGTACAACTTTTCCCACCAAATCATGCACAACTCCCCAATGGCAATTTCAATACATATACTTCTGGGTGAAAAGAACAGGACTTTACGTACTCAAATACACATCATAGCTTTACAATAAATTTGCATCTCATGGCAGCAGCCATCCCTCACCAGTGCAGATTTTCCCACACCTCCGGACCCCAGCACGACTAGCTTGTACTCGCGCATGGTGGGCTACTTCACAGGACAGCACAAGGGTCTGTGAAGAGATGAAAGACAGAGGGTGAGTTTGAAGAGTGTTGTGTCATTTTCAGCAGAAGGAAAAAAAGAGAGGGAAAAAAACAACAACAACATCAACATAATCAACAACTCACTGATGTTCATGCTGTTGCAACCCAAGACTTACTGCAGCTGAAGTTACTGTCTGAGCATCGACAGAACTGAAGCCATTGACTAAGCTGAACAGTGTGAACACCCTGTCAGTAGAGTATCTCCAACAATGAAAAACAGCTGACATCAGCAGACGAAAATGTTATTCCTCTGCCAAAAAAAATTAGCTTGTTCCCACCCACTACCATGGGACTTCTGTTGTCATGATGATAGGGGTGTTGCCTCTTAGAAATTCAAGAGGAGCTGAAGGGAACCCTAGACTGGTTTCTTTACGCCGTCCAGTGTTTCAGCTGAGAGTAGCACTGCTATCAAAGAGCAATAACGCTCTTATATAACGAAGACTTGACAAAATTTGACCCTCAGATGCACTGTGAAGCAGTGGACTCAGTGGACCCTGTAACAGATCCTGAAAATGGGATAGCAGTAGTCAGCCGGTGCCACAAATAACTAATCTCATTACAATACGGAGGAGAAAGGCCACGGATGATGACCCTTCAGCAGCTCCATCAGCCTGACACAGTTTAGACACAGCCCTTGGCCTAGAAATCACTGGCAGCCAGGAGAACTAGTAGAAGCATGAAAATTATCTGCAGGAAGAAAACCAGCTTTCCTATCCGGGGGTCAGTGAGTCTGTGCCATCGCCGCTCCTGTTTTTAATAACTGTATGTGTAGCACGATAAAAGACGCACTTACAGCCACAATTAGTGATTTGTTGCATTGAGAGTGTGAATGCTCGGGGAGTGGGGGGAATCATGTGCTACTCATGAAAATAGACATTGTTGGGAGTATTTCAAAGAAAACTGAAGTGCATCTGCCTCATTCCCTGCCTGCCTACAACAACAGAGGGAGAGCTGCCTGAATGCAGATGACAGGTGATTCTCATCTTGCGCTACAAAATTAAAAATGATTTTAAAACAGTGTCTAGGGCAGCCAGTAGTCAGTGGTGGTCACTAGCTCACAAAGTCACGTACTGTACATCTTGAGTTCAAGATCTCCCCGTGCTTGTTTTCATTTATAGCAGTACTCATGAATACCATGTGTGCGTGTGAGCTGAGCAATTTCGAATAAAATATCCAATTTTTATTATTTGGACTAATATTCCAATTGGGGTTTGATTCACACCATTAGAGAGAATGATTATTATCATGTTATTATTCATGTTTATATGAACAAAAAAATTATATGTTTTAACTCAAATACTGAAAAGATAATGGTGTGAGTTTTGCAGGGATCTGTGACAAACACGTGCTTACTTAAGTCTGCAGAACACCATTTACAGGCTGATATGTCTCTGCTGTGCTGCAATACTTCATTTAGGAAGTATTTAGATGCACAACAAGCCTTTCGCAAATATTGTACCGCCTGCAATTTGGACACTGCACGAGGCCTTATTACAATGACAAAATTTCAATATATTTTTCAGCCCTCAAAAATGTATTACTGCATTTTAATTCCTAAAATGCTGCCTGGAAAATCTTGAATATGTAAATATTTTCCATTTCACAAGTTTAACTGCTTGACACAAGACGTTTCCTCTTCATGATAAAGTCCATTCAGACTGTTTGTGGACTGGAGGCTTCAAATTTCCACTTTATATTTGTATATACTGACCCTTGGACCAGGATTGTCTTCCTGACTACTTGTGATATCGCGTATCATACTCATAAGACCGCCTCTTAAAATCATATCTTTAATATGCGCTGAGAAAATTTATACTTTTATAGTTACGGGATGTATGAACAGTCCTCTAGTAGCAACCTCTTCAATACAGCACAGCTCAAACATTCAACTAAAGGAACAAGAAGAAAAGCACAATCAAATATTAGTCTAAATTGCAAATACTACATTCATATGATATACAAATGTCAAAGAGGGGGTGATGCACAATGACGTCTCATTTAATAACCTCTCTGAATTTACTAATCACACTAGGTCTGTGGGATCTTTGTCAAATGTTGAGAGAAACAATACAAAAACCACTCTGTCACACTCAACCAGCATTTGCAATTCTAACTACGACGCATGAAGCACCACCAGAAGCCCACAGCGAGAGACAGGCACACGAGGCTCTCTACAAAGGGCCATTGTAATGACCCTCCTCTACTCAAGTGCACCATACAAACGGAAAATGGAGATCAGAGGGTGCAAGCATGACCACGGCACTGAACTCATTACCAGGGCGAAGTGCACCCTGGGATCACAGCAACATGAAGCTGATATATTTATTATTCTAAAAATATGCATGAAGGGAAATCATGTATATACATTCACTCCGGTTCAAAACACTTCCCTCAAAGCCTTGACATCAGATAACAAACGTGAACCTTCCTCTGATTAGATATGAGCCTGATCTTGCATATTTTCAAGTATCAAACACTCGGGCTGGCAACCTTCACCAACCACACTTGTGAATTTTTGCTAGCTCTGCTGATCAGTCTCTGATTGTTGAGCGGCTGCAATGCTAAAGGCAATTTATTGTGCAATGACAAAAAGTTTCATTTGCATAAAAACCTGTGTAGTGTGTGCACGCTTTAAAAACAGAACAACCTACTATGTACACGGCTGCTGCAGCAGTTGACAACTCCCTCTACATCTGGGGAGGAGGGGAGGTCTGGGGAGCCTCAGGTACACTGATGTCAGTGGGCAGGTGTTGAAG
Source organism: Aulostomus chinensis (assembly GCF_037954235.1). Classification (NCBI taxonomy): domain Eukaryota; kingdom Metazoa; phylum Chordata; class Actinopteri; order Syngnathiformes; family Aulostomidae; genus Aulostomus; species Aulostomus chinensis. The sequence continues at coordinate 5,835,204 of NC_141328.1, read as the reverse complement.
GTCGGTTGAGAGCCAGTAAGCTTGGCTACACCAAACTGTTGAAACTGAAACTGGCCCTGAAATAAAATGACATTGAAATACTGCAGTTCAGAGGAGAATTACAGCTCAAAATAAAACAAGAACCAATCATTAGAGAATACAGTGCAGTGCATGTCTCTTTAGAAAAGATGGCGACGTGCCAAAATGAATAATACATTAAATCAGCCAATTGATCAATTTAATAGGCCGTGTATGTTATCACACTGTGAGTTATTATACTCATTATTTTGAATCTGTGGGTTTGTCCAGTGACAAAGTCAGGACAGCTGTCATATGTTCCATAACAAACAACTTTAAAGAACCTGTTGCTGATCAACACAGTTGGTAAAAATCTGATGGACAAAGTTACACTTCCGCAGGAGATATTTTCAGCTGAGTTCAGTTGAGGTACCTTAACGAAGAAAAACTACCCTTCAATTCTAAATCAACATACAGAAAAGTTTGTGTGCGTTGTCAGACGTTTGAATTCAGCAGAAAAGCACAAACATGCTACCAGCTGTCACCCATTTAACTGTTAAAAGTATAGCTTTCTTAATTAAATGAGTTATGTGATGGGGATATGTGAAGGAATCAACTTATTTGCTAACTTCAAGCGCAGCAGCTGTCGAGGAAGGGTGTGGCTATTAGTTTCCCACCGCAACCAACTCACTCCGCCGTGTTGAGTAATTGGCAAAGTTAATGTAAAGTTCAATTCCATCGCAAAGTTTGTTTGGTCTCAGCCCAGAGCAAACACTGGTTACATTTAATCATGACTTGACAACCCAAATGTTAGCATTCCGGGTAGCAACATTCGGGACTTTTTAGCTAACATTATCCCTGAAAAAGAAAGCAGAGCAGCACTTACGGTGTTTTTAAGAAATACTTAGATGGAAAAGAATAAAAGGTGACCACGTACTTTAAATTTAACTCTTATGTGTGAATCATGAAACTTATTTTTCACTGTACAGTGAGTTGCAGGACGACTACTAACCAAAGTGTTTGCCGAACACCGTGCTATAAGTTAGCTAGCCAGTTAGCAACAGCTGAAGTCCTTTTAAATTCAACAAAACTTTGTTTGGAGCCGTATTCCCGTTTAGCTTAAGCATAAATAACTCCCTCACTAAAGACAAATAAGACAGAGTCAAGCATAAAATCACCTGACCTATTAAACGGCGTTTGCATCGGCAACTTGATAGTTAGTCATTAGCTGACGTTAGCTACTCAATCCAACCATCTAAGTTAGCTTGTAAGCTAATCTACTTTACCCACAAGAGAGATTCCGCTACAACGGAGCCAGAAGTCGGTTCTGTGTATCATCGGAGACTCGCTACTGATTTGGGACTATTTCTGCAAGTAACGAAGCCTCACGCCGGGTAAATAGCGACCAAACTATTAAATCTACTCAGAGGCGAAGCTTCAACACTCACCGTGTTCCACTGTGTGCGTGTGTGCGTTAGATCACACTGGGTGAATCTGTGCGGAAGGGTCGGGACAGCGGCTATTGATTGGATCGGGATCAGCCAATCACAGCTTTCCAGGTTCAGGTAGAAATCTTACCTCTGACGTCCAAAAGTCCAAAAACACTGTTGTACTTCATTAAGTTTTTACCTGGTAGCCCTGCAGTGTCCAGGGAGATTTTTGTACGCATAGAGATGAAAAAACACATAAAATGTACGTCGCATAACTTGTTTGATCAACATAGTTATTTTGAGGCTACATTATGTGACTTCTTCCCCCTCGATTTAGTTATTTTGTGGCCACAAAATACAACTTGCCCCCCCCCCCAACTTTATTTTGAGGCAAGTTATATCTTGTGGCCTGTAAGTACACATATGTGTGCTTGTCTTTACAGCTTCGCCAGAGCGCCCAACTTTACATAAAATTCATATGCAAAAAAAATGTCTATCTATATGTATGTAAATATTTAACTTTTTCATAGAAAAAGAAAGCAACTGCAACTGCATTCAGTTTACCCTCACAATCCTTACCTGATAAAGTGATTGCCATATCAGAGAAGTAGTAAAGTAACAACCATTAATTCAAGCGCTCTTCAGCGCCCGGTGACTTTCAAGGCAACTGCTGCTTGATGACAGATGATACATGTGAGCCACACCTGCTCCAGATGCTTTACAGCCACAACCTCTACTTACATACAAGAGCAGAAATGTGGTTTAGTGTGTGTCATCCAGACTTAATGAACAGGTCTTGAAAGCATGCTCTGCTTCAGCAATTAAAATGTCGTGTCTCTTTAAAATCAAACACTAATCAGGGAGAACGTAACACCATTTATAAGCACAGAGCCTTTGGAGATGTTAATTCATGTAGAAAATGCTGTGAAATCTAACTGGAAGCAGCTTGAGTGAGGTAATCCATCAGAGCTGCATGGGAGCCTCATCATTGCTGCTACATGACTCCCAAGCCGAGCGTCAGTCTACTGATGCCCACAGGTAGAACACCAACTCTCTGCTGAAATCATTCGCTTCAGTTCCAGTCTCACTCGTGTATTCTTGCTTTACAGCTCTTATAGTCATGACCTTCGATCCACCATGACAGTTTAATCAGACCCGGATTAAAGACAGTCAGGGTACCTGTGAGTTTACGAGGCCATCTAGTGGTTTCTATCAAACACATTCCAGTGAAAAAGGACAAGACTTCTCCATAGAACAAAAGGGCTTTATTCCACAATATAAACTTGTAACAGCTTCAGCGAGGCCAAGTCCCTCCTGGAGTATCCTACGCCACATGACACACCGCAGTTGTCTCCTCTCATCTGCTACGTGATGATTCCACAGCGGTCACCTATCCATCTTTGTGGCGTTGTGTACATCACACCATCAACAACACAACTTGGCAGAGATCAAAATCATTTAAGTCAATTCAGACAAAATTATTGCTCAGATAAATAAACCTATTCTACAAAAAACAGGAATAATTATATTAAGATGCATGTTCTAAACACTTGATTTAAAGAAAAAAAATGTAATTTTTGAGTGATGGGGGTGAAAATCTTGACTTCTGTCTCCTTAAATCTGGTTAAACATGCAATGAGGTTCCAGAGGAGACAATATTAACCCTTATTAAACCCTCTTTACTGGGTGCATCCTGTTGTAAGACTCCCTACGTAATGGAATCTCATGCAGCACACGTCACATCCTGTTTGTTTAGTTTTTTTTTTCCATTTAGACAATCACAAACAATCCATAAGAAGAAAGAAATATATATATATAATATATATATATATATAATATATATGTAAAAATACAAAAAAATGACTAAACAACATTGTTCTGGACAACAAGTGAAAGAGAAGATAGCACCGTTGTTACAAAAGGGTAGGACAGGCGCGAGGGTTGCGGTTGGGGTGGGTGGGATGGGGGTCAATACAGGATCAATGACACATCCAGACCGGCGGCTTCATCAACCTCGTAAGCCGCCATTCAGACAAATCTCTACTTCCTCACGTGTCCATCGTTCAGTGTACATCGGACGCAAATGTAGTCCTCCTTCTCTGCCATCTCAGCAGTGACACCGACGCAGATCTGGTGAAACCACTGGTTACAGCTGCCGTCACACTGGACCCAGTCCACCTGCAGGACAGCACACCAGTCGTTTCAGTACAAGACAGGAGAATCTCTGCTTTCAGTTCAACACCAGCAGTCAGGTAGCACGTGGCTGCGACAGAGCTTTTACAATAATAGGTTAAAATAGTCTTGATGATGTTTAGAAAATAAAGCTACATGACTTAAAAAAAAATCAAATAATGATTATTTTGAGTGATATTTTCATTTGCGATGTGGTTTGTGATTTTAGAAGGAACGTCTAATTGTCATTGAAAAACACAACGAAATGTTTCGAGGAGCGATTTAGTGGGTGATCTATGCAACATGTTTTCATAAGCAGCCAAATATGATATGTAGACATCTCTGCAGTTCCACAACATCTAATCTAAAATGGTATTTTAGACTCACAGTTAAGCCCGACAGAAATCATAGCCCCCATCTAAATATCTATAGAGAGGATAAATAATGACACTGGATGTCTTCGGAACATTAAAGAAATATTTCCATCAATTTTTGGTTGGTTTTCTATTTTTCTTGCCTATTCTGAAGCATCAATTTAGAAAACTCTCCAAAAAACATCCTCAAACCCCCCCCCCCCCCAAAAAAAATGTTTTTGATTCTTGTCTCACATTTTTTTCAGAGGAAGGAAAGAACAAGTGACATGCAACTTGCACTTGCAGACGGACATGCAAAGATTTTATGTTGAGCTTAGGTTGACTTGATGCTGTCTAATATTTGAATTTTAGGCCAGAAAAGCCTTTTAAGATAATGACTGTTGTAGATAAAGACCATTTAAGTCACTGCTTTTGAGTAACAATCTAGCACAAGATACTATATTTGTATCTCGCTAATGTTCATTTAAATTGTAAGATTTAATTAAAAAGGCAAGTTCATCTCTGTTACTGTGAGTTGAGACATTTGTCTCACCTCATCACCCTCTGGGAGCTGACATCTCTCTGCTGGACACACAGCCATTTCCTCATCTGAGTCATCAGACTGAGAGAAATCCGAGCGTGGCGAAGACAAGTTGGAGGCTGGTCTGCGCTGAAGGTTCTTTTTATTCATCTTCTGTCTTTTGTGAGAGTGCTTTTTGTCCTTTCCCCTGTGCTCTACATTTAGACTTTCCCTCTCCAGATGACGCTTAGCTTTCTTTTCTGGACCAATCGTGGTTTCCCTCACATCACTGACGCCATCCTGAAAATAGACACACACATTTATAATAGATATGCAGTTTTGAAGAGTGCTCCGAGCTCTTCATTTGGTGACTAAATGTTGTACCTGGTTGAGGGGCAGACGGTTTCCCTGAGAGTTCAACTGCATGAGTTTATCGCAGTCTGCTGGGTCATCCTGCTGTGGGGACATGCATCTGTTTGTGTGCTGGCTCGGGACTCGGTCCAATAAAATGCGATGAAGGGTCTGGACTTCTGGCAGACAGACCTGCAGCAGGAGACCTTCCACCATCAGCTCCTCCAGCTCCTGACTCAAGCCTGTCAGATGAACACATACAACATAAGCATTGAGATTAACTAAGGCTGGTCACATCGACTGATAAAAAATGAAACAATGTAAAGAGAAACACTTCTTCAGCTTGTGTGTCCTGCAGTTCAGAGTAAACAACACTGACCCTGCAGGGGTATGCATCTCTGCTCAGTGTAGAAGACAGTCTGGGCATGGCTTGTCCTATTCCACTCCGGAGTCAAACAAGGAGCCTGTAACAACAACGTCAAAATCCCAAACTTTATATTAACACAAAAGATGAAGTGCTACAAAAAAGTAACTCGAGGAGATGATGAGTGACCTGAGCATTGGTGTGAGTGTCGTTGCTGCTGGATGCCCAGCGGGTTAGAGTGGGTGGAGGTCCAGCTTTGTCTTCCAGTTCCGGGAGGTTACAGGACTGTGTGAGTTGCTGTGCTTGATGCTGCCAGTTAAGTGTCCTCTCAACCAGATAGTTCAGTGCATCACCCTCTGGCAGACGCACCCTTATGCGCTGTAGAGATGCTAGCAGAGAGAGGACTTCGTTTAAGGGGGGCTTTTCTGATCGCTGGCAGCGTGGACACAACCACAGCTGCGTTTCACAGGGGTCTGACGGGTCTCTGACACACACGCTGTGGAACGCGTCTCTGCAGAGTTCACACTGCAGCATGGCTCCCATGGGTGCCTTCTGACAGATGCACACTTTCAGGTCCATGCAGTCTGCTGTGGGAAGGAGCTTTGACTCATTTGCTGCCCTCAAATTAGAGAAAGCCTCCATCTCTCTTACCCGCAGATCCTCCAGAGTTGTCATCTGGTGAATGAAATTAAGGTAGTCATTATCTTAACAGTGACAGCAAAATAAACCTGTCGAATAAAGTTAATCTTGGATTTATCTTAAAAAAAAAGAGAGAGAGAGACAATTCGGCTGATTTAAAGGGGTGACAAATTAAAGGAAAAATCTGGATAAATGAGACGAATAACCAGTACAGTGTCTGTGTTTACTCAGACTACAATAGTCACACAATAACCTGATTAAGATCTCTGAATAAGACACAGAGAAAGGTTTCAGGTCCAACTCCATAAGTAAATGTTGAACATGGTGATGTTAAGCAGCTTTGCTACTTTGTTTTGTAGAATGTAAACAGGAACATGTATTCCATGTTCTAACAAAATCACATGAACACAAACTAAAATCTTGTCAACTTGGCAGCTGTGGGCTTCTGGTGGTTCCACTTGTCCTGTTTAGAGGGAAGAGTCGGTGTGATCAATACAAAGTTTCTCTGATCGCAATCATCCCACACTGTGGCAAAGTCTTGCTGAGTATATTTGTCCAATCATGAGAGCACAGAAAGACCAAACAGGTGGCATCTCAGAAAGATTAAGAGGCTTGTATCTGTATAACATAGTCAATAATAATACATGTCGTTATTCAATATCACCTTTTTCAAACACTATGACATTTGGAATTAGACAAATATACTTGGCAGGTCTTTTTTGCAGCCGATGAAGAAACATTTCTTGGTCTATTGCAGGATGTTCATGCACATATCCAGAAAGCCTGAGGGGTCCCTGCAAGGGTTTGATGCAGAGTAGGAAAATGACATGAACAGTCCATCCATCCATCCATCCATCCATCCATTTTCTTCCTCTTATTCCTGTTAAGGGTCGCGGGGGGCTGGAGCCTATCCCAGCAGCTTTCGGGCGAGAGGTGGGGTTCACCCTGGACAGGTCACCAGTCCATCACAGGGCCAACACATACAGACAGACAACCATTCACACTCACATTCACACGGTCAATTTAGAGTATCAATCAGCCTCGTTCCCTCTTGATGTCTTTGGACTGTGGGAGGAAGCTGGAGTACCAGAGAGAACCCACACAGGAACAGGGAGGGAGCCTTCTTGCTGTAAGGCGACAGTGCTAATCACTGCACCACCGTGCTGCATTATGAATGGATCCATGTGTAAAAATTGTGTTCACACTTCAAGAAAGGGAACTGTGCACTCAATGCCAAAGTACAAGGTGACCTTAACAAGACAATTCATGTTTAATTTGTCACCCATCTGTATGTAAATTACACAGATTTTTTTCTTCAGTTTGAACCCATTTGATCCCTTATTACTGCATCCTGTCTATAAACAGACAAGAGGATTATGATGGTACCATTGCTACACAAAATGTGGTACAACGACTACACTTACTGCAGAGGTAGAATCCTTTGTCTCTGAAAGCACTTTTTCTACATCACTCAGAGTGTTGAGTCGTACTGTTTTCTTCTTGTTACTTTTCGGTGATTCTTTCACTTTCTTGGCCTTCCTCTTGGGTGAGCCTTCATTTCCAACCTCACATCTTGGACACAGGACCTATAATCAACAAAATAACTGTGGTCTGGCACCTGATTTGCTCATGGGTGTAATATTTATGTTCATCACAAGGGATCTTACCTCCAGCAAGGAATGGGCTGAGTCTTTCTGAAGGAAGGTTGTACCTGCGGATTCTTTCCATTCTTGCACTTCGATCATTAAAGACTCCAGCCTGTCTAAAGGCTCCAGGTGGACTTGGATGGCTTGACCTCGTAGCACCATGTCAGATAAGTTGTCTACCATCAGTGTGCAACCACCGGCCTGAAAAATTTATTTTCGATGAGTTTAAAATGTGTCAACATGATAAGTTAGAACCAAAAACAAATCATCTCCTACTGAACACAACCTGAAGCTCCTCAGCTTCCTGAAGCCACTCCTGGGCTTTTCGGATGGTGTCTTTCAGAAGAAGGCAGTTTGGGAGGTAAGAAGGAATGCCGGATGCCTTCTCAGCAGCAGCACTAAGGGTCTCTATGGAGTGTGGAGGTCTGATGGGCAGTAAAACAACAATTACACATTATAGGTAATAAAGCTGGGCACAATCACCTCCAAGATATCTACACCAAGAACTGCCATGACATTTTCCTCAGAGGAAACTTTGAAAATAACCCATAAAAACAAATTTTAGAGGATAACTTAAAGCCTGCGCTGTCTTTGAAAAAAGACTTAAGTCTGTAATATCAAAAATCTTGTGCAAAATACTAGAATTTCAAGTACTGTGAAACTCAAAATTCAAAGCTGCAATCCACTAAGCATGTAAAGGAACATCAATTTTGGAAAATGTAGAAATTTAAGCTTTGAATTGGTTAATTTGATGATGGAGAGAAAAGATGCACAATCCTGACAGCCATGCCATTAAAAGCACTGGAAAAGCAACTTGTGACAGTTAATACTGAACAGCACTGAGTACCAATGGAATGAGGGCAGAACTAAACATGATGCTCACTTTTTGTTGATCTTGTTGAATATTCTAGCAGCAGCATTTTGCACTAGCTGTAATTAAAATGAAGCAAAATCAGGAGCACTGACGTAATATTATAGTATTCAATCAGTGCAAAGACTTGGAAGAAAGTTAAAGCTAGTAAAATAAATTCACATTTCAGCTACAATTAACAGAGCATGACAACCTATCATTAACGTGTCCTCTTTGATGCCCCCCCCCCATTCCCGAGGTTTAGATGCTAACATCATGATGGATCAGTCAGCTGCCTTCACCTGGCTTTCAGAAGGCTGCTTGCTTTGTCTTCCCAGTGCTCTGACACAGTGAGAAGCTCCTGAAGACGTGCCATGGCTTTCTCCACGGATGTGTGAGGTGCCAGCCCGACTCCCTGGTCAATTAGCCTCCTCATGGTTTCCAATGTCAACGTGGCAGGCTGGGTGCTGGCCTGCTGCACCCCCTCCAGCCAGCGCGCCTGTTCCAGCCTGACTCTCAGGCGAGGCAGCTCAGGCAGCTCCACATCAAAGTCAAAGCTGACGTCTAGCAGGCTCTGGATCTCGGCGACGCCGGGGACTTCATCAGCCAAGATCTTCTTGCTGTGCTGCTGGAAGTCTTCGATGCGATTCAGGAGGTCCTGCAGACGGACATTAAATCATATGTACCATTTTATTAGGGACTGACCACTCGCATTCTGAATGCAGCACTTACGATCGAAATAAACTTTACTGTGGAAACATAAAAGGATGCGTTTGATCCATATTTCTCCACCATTGGGTGTCACCCATGGGTGGACCATAAGCGCCCTCTAGTGGGCTGCAAAATATTTAACGTCAATTTCCCTTGTGAAAAGGGAGATTCATCTTTTTGTGATGTAGAATATTTATTGTAAGTATCTGCAAAGTATGTATTCAAACCATGTTAAGTTGATAAAAAAAATCAATAAAATAATAAACTGTTAGTTCTGTAAAATACATCCTCAAACAATATCATCAATTCGAGATGCTCAATTTGGCAAACTAAGCAGTTGGGCTGTGCTGCTGCAAATGGTGGGAAAGCTCTTCAAGCACACACTCATTAAATGTTTAAGAACCTGTTTTTTTCTTGATTGTATTTACTTAGTTCCAGGGTACCTTTTTCTGGAAATGGACTTCAGCCTGTTAAAAAGTCTGAATAGGTAGGCCTTTGAGTAGAAAGGTTGAGAACCCTTGCATTAGTCCAACTGAGCCTACCTTCAACAAGGGGGCTTGAGGGAGACTGCAGGAGAGGTTGTACAGCTGCCTCACAAATGAACTCAGCTCCTCCACAGTCAGCTGACTCCGTGATTTCCCGCTACCGCACCGATACCTTGAGGACAGTGTCCAATGAATGAAAAACCTCACCAAAGTATTAATATCAAAACCTGACAAGAAGAATCATGAGGACGACAAATTCATCAACATGATCATTCTGATGTAGTAGAGAGTGTTACGCTACCTGGTCTGCCTCTTGCCGTTCAAAAGCTGCTGTGCAACTGAGGCGCACTTCTCTGCATCTTGTGTGACCATACGAAGCCGGCGCAGCAGGTCGTTGTCAGGGAACAGCCTGGACTCTGATTCAGCAAGGAGGGAGCGAAAGACTGGCAGGCCTGAGGAGAGCACACCTTATTAATCCCAGTCTGGCACATAAAGTAACATCCACATTTTCAAAAATGTAACACATCACTGAAAAAATAGCAATGGCTTCAGGCAACTACTCGTTTTTCATTACTTTTGTGGTTGTAAGTTTTTGTTGTTTTTTTTTTTACTTGAAGTCGACTTACCTCTCTTCTTTTCCAGTTTAGCCTCCAGTGTCTCCGTCACATGAGAGGCCCATTCATCATACTGCTCTGCTCGATGCTTCACAGCATTCATCATGGGGAGCAGGTCGTCCAGTGTGTATCTGTAACTGCAAGAGGAAATAGAACATTGAATTTACTCTGAATCATACACAAATATATTTCAGGAGGAGTTTTCAGTGACGAGATATATATATTTTCAGATGTACTGATTACACGTGTATGTCTCAGAGAAAACCTACAGTCTGATCTAATAAAGCTCCCACAGGTCTTACTTCAGTGTGTAGTTGGTGACCGGACAGGAGCAGAGGTCGTTGATGTGGTGCAGGCAGACCAGCACTCCGGGGCTACAGGGACAGGTGATGGCAGACAGGTAACAGGTGGTTCTGCACTTAGCGCACTGCCGCTCGTCATCCTGGAGGTGATCATATTTTGCCTCCTGAGAATGCAACATCCCCTGAAGGTGTGAGAAAACAAAGGTGATGAAAGCAAGTTGTATGTGTCACTGCTGAGCCAGTCTGCTTGAATGAATGTTAGACCTGTTAACATGCGTGTTTAACATGCTGTTCAGAGACAAACGGTGGTTATTCTACCATTTTCTTCACTTTCTCTCTCTGTTCCTTCTCCTCTCGGATCATGATGACCATGTCCTTGTGGACGGCTGACGCCAGGACAACATCGAGTGTTTCTGCTTTTGAGGCAATGTTGCACACCATCTCATCATGGGAGAACACATTGTACCGGTGCAGCGTGCGATAGTGATCCACACACCGCCTGCCGAGAGGCATCTAGGATTACAGAAACAAACGGAATAGATTGACAAAACAGTTCATGTATAGTATTGCACTTGTACTTGTATGAACATTGTATATGTATCACCATCATATTAATATTGATATTTTAATGATTGTATTATGCTTGAGTCTATTCTTATGTATGTATTGTCTTTATTGTTCGTTGCTGTGTATCCAAGTCAATCCCTGTCTCTCTTTGTCTACCTATCTCCTTCAGTCCCTCTCCATCTGGATTTGTCCTTCAGTTTTGTCCCTCTCTCCCTCTGCTTTCTTGCACTCTTTCACCCCAACAGGTCAAAACAGGAGGGCGGCTGCACTGAACCTGGGTCTGTTTAATGCCTCTGATACATGTAAGGAAGTTTTTTGTTGTCGTTGTAGCAGAAATGCTTGCTCAGGGGTAACTGTTGGGTCTCTATGAACTAAATTAATTTGAACAATGTGGTTCTAGACCTACTCTGTTTGTAAAAATAGTCATGTGCAGTCCTTTGGTGTGATTTGGTGCTATAAAAACAAAAATCGATTTAACCTGACATACCCAATCAACAGTACAGAAGTTGACTGCCTCGGCGAAGTTGAAGCCTTGATTGAAGCCACTGTGGTAGGCTCGAGGAAATGTGACAACAAACTCACCAGCACACTGGTTGGTACGGTAAATCTGAAGGAGAAACGGGAGATAGATGGTGAACCAGGTGCCAAGTTCAGCTGTGTTGCTGTAAACAAGAGACAGAAAACAACAACAACATATAGACACATACTGGGACTCCGTGGGCCATCAGGGTGTTGGGGTTCATGATGGTGACCAACTGGTGCAGCAGGTCAGGTTGAGACTCAAACAGCTCCGGGGCCAGTTTCTTCATCACCTCCTCCAGCTGTTCGGCAGCGAAACCAGGAGCTCCGTACCAGGTTTTGGGTTCCCCCCTTGTAGTGAACAAAATAAACACAAGTTTTTGGTTCACAGGGTACCAACCCAAATCAACAATCACGAGCCACCATGGAGATCTTTTTCTCGCGTACCAGTGGAGGTAGTTGATGGAGTAGCTCCAATGATCCTCAATGTGCCAGCAGAAGGAGGAGAAGCACATGCCAACATAAAGCCAAGGCAGTGTCATCCCACAGATGTCAGCCGTCACGTGGGTCAGAACAGAGGGGTTCATCATCGCCAGGTTGTTGAGGTTCCAGCCACACTTGAGGTATTTCTGCAATACAGACGGCAAATTCAGATCTATAAATTTGGAATTACTGAGTGACACAACACAGTAACTATTAAGGTGCTTTCAAATACAGTCTGAATCATCATCACTACTTTCTGATTCCACGAACATATTTCTACAGTTTTGGATGTAATTTTGTTGCAGTATGCTTTAGTCTAGTTACCTCATCAGCTGGGGAAACCTTGAATTTTCCATTTGGAATGGGGAATCCACTCCCAAATTCCTTTGAAGCAATATCTGCTCCATACTCCACTGTAACATCCTCTTCAACAGCCCCCACCAAGCGCCAGAACTCTTTCTCCACCAGCTCTGTCGGTACCATCTATAAAAGAGGACAAAGATGTTCAAGTGTAAGGAACTCATAGCAAAAGTGATTAATACTTCTTTTTGTAATCTGTTCTCCTTACATGAACTGGCATGTTGAAGTAATCTGATTTAAAAGCATCTGCCATTTGCCCAAATGCACGCAGGGAATAGTCTCTGAAGGCCTGCTCGAACCCGAATGCCTCATGAGGTTTGCTGCACTCCTACAAGTCACACAAATCATTGATGATCACAAGAGTTAAATATTATTTAAAGCGTGCAGAGAATTTATTGATGGTCTGTTATGAGGAGAAAGAATAATAATTTTTAATGCGAGTTAATTGGATTTGCTTAATTTTACCTGAGCCAGACACTTTGGGCATCTCCAGTCTCCTCTGGGGACGTCGTGGAGAGGAGGGACGAGGCAGAAGGTGTGGTAGCTGTCGTCACAGCCGTCACACAGCAACAGACGGTCTTCATCCCCCCCACTGCCACACACCAGACATACAACCAGATCCACCTGAGGAACACAGCACCCGTTAAGCAGTTTCAAAGGACTGACAGAAGGAACTTTGAGATCAAAAGAAAAGGAACAACTAGCTGTAAACTTGTCTTTTGAGAGAACCTCGTCCAACCAAACCTATTTCTAAATATATTGCTACAGTTTCAGACTGCAAGTTAAATACTCTCAAATGTGGTCTGATGCAAATTTCCTTTTTGATCTTCTTGGTCCTTGCATTTGGGTCTAGGTTATCTACCAATTGCATGATAATTTCATTAGGTTTTATAATGAAACTTTTCTTATCATAACAAATTTTTAGATTGCTATTTAATTTTTCCTTTCATTATTTTGTCTTTTTTTATTAAATGTTTATGCAATAATGGTAAAATTTGTTTGTGATGTTGTGCACACTTATTAAAGAAAATGAATCCCATCAATGGAACACAATGAAGATCTAAGCAACAATAAACTTTAACAAATTAACATAGAAAAACAACCCTACTGTTAATTGGCTAGGACTAACATGTATCTCTGATCATTAAACTCACTCACCTATTAATTTTTCAACTTATTTGATTTGATACAAAAGAGCAGATAAGAGACGTTTCTACTTACTGGACTCGGAGGAACTGGAGGGAGGAGTTTCTTGTACCGTTGCTTGAACTTGTCCGCTTCAATTACTGGTTCCTTCAATTCAACTGGCTCCTGTTTCACTGGAATGGGAATCTCTTTTTCTGGGTGACAGTAGGAAATATTACTAACATCATCGAGCAAAGCTTTTCTCTTAATATGAACTTCTGCAGTAAACACTGTAATTGCTGTTATTGCAGCTTTACCTGGTTCAGCCTTGGCAACAAAAGAGCCCATCCGTCTCCTCAGGTTTGGTTTGTTCTCGCCTGGCTCAACTGGCTCAGTCTTCACACAGATGGACTACAAACAAGGTGAGATGAGAAGCTGTAGGCAACTTGGAACTACTAATACTGATTGATGGTTTTGGCAAAAATGTGAGGGGCTATGAATGTCTTGAATAATAACATCTGCACTGCTGGTTTCAGGACAATTTAAATCAAAAACACCCACCTCGCACTTCATGCGTTTGGCTCTGCGAGCACTGGGACAAGCATCAAGCATCTGGACAGGCTGCCTCTGAGCCTGCTCCTGCAGTTTAAGCTCCTTGACATCAAGGTTCTCCATGCCTCCTGCATACTTCATCGGCTGGGTTTGCTTCTGAACAAACTGAGGGAAACAGTGCGCAGGTAAAAAATACATCCCACCGGTTATTTAGAAGCATTTGTGTGCCTAACTGGGAATATCTGTATGTGCAAGCAGCTTTTTTAACATGAATATGCAGCAGAAAAACATGCAGAGTGTGTGTGATCTATTTATGTAATTACAACATTGGTATACCACTGGGAATAAAAGAAAGGTTTCTCATATGTGACGAGGAACTCTTGACTGCTGCCAAAGATTGCTCACAAAGTGTAGGACCATTTATCAACATAGCTTCTGCTTCAAGAGTCAGATGACATAAAAGGTCAAAACAGAGGCTGTGGTTAGTGGTCACCACGAACAGCATCTACACAAACTAAGACCACGCCAAACCAGAAGAACACAGGTTGAAGCCGGGGCAGCGGTGTAAAGAAAACGGAAGTCTTTAAGCGTGCAATTTAAGCACTAGAAGTGGCATTAAAGAAGCACAGAAGAGAATACAGACATAGAAAATATATTCAAAGGTTTGAACTGATAACCTTTTCATCCGATCCCTGCCTGTCACAGGAAAACTATTGTATTTTTAAATCTATCCTACATCAAATGATTAAATCTCAACTGACTGGGTGAAGATCATCTGTTTAAAGTGATGTATCCAGGAGAAGGTAATGTCATTGGAATGTTAAAACAAAAGTCACATTGTTGTTTCTTCAGAAAATACAACAATAAGGTAAAAAGCCAAAGAGCCGTCAACAGACCACATGCATTTTGTTAATTGTGAGGCCTGGTGGCATCATAACCATGACACAAACATACCTTTTCAAGTTCAGCATCAGCTTCCAAACGCACCAGTTTGGAAGCTGCCTCTGGTGCCTGAGGCAAGAGAGAGCCTTTGGTAATTAAACAATTTAGAGTGACCTGTTCAGGTCACACAGTACCAGTCCAATGACCTTGGATAAGCAACAGGTTACATGATATTAGAGTGCAAATGCTAATACATTACTGGTACAAGACAACGGCAGACTATAAACACATCAGCCAGACAACAGAGTTAAGATCATGTCAGAAACAATAAAGCTTGGCCTCAACATAAAATGTCAAAATAACATAGACATCAGATGTCCAGAACAAAAAACATGCACAACCTAATAATGCATTTGTTGATATTTATCTCAAAGTTCAAAAATATGAGTAGCGGATTCTTGTTCAAAGACACAAAGGTTTAAGAGTAACAATATGAACTCTTTGATGCAACATTAAACAACTGGTTGTAATGGGCTATGTGCAGATGCATTATTAGGTCTTTGTTACTGAGGAGCTCTGTGACTGTTTTATCAGGAACAAATATGCTGTTGTATTGGTATCATATTCAACTCACCAGTACATTTGTTCCATTCTGAAAAAGACTGTAGGGATAGAGGATTTTCTCATAATGCCCACGCAGGTGTGAGCCAACAGCTTTTCCAGGGGCAAAGCCCATTTGCAGTGCAATCTTGGTCCATCGTCTGTCCCGGCAGACGATGTCAAATCCACCCTCATCTGCTACCAGCTGAAATGATAGAACGTACTATTGGTGTGGGATTTTAAAATGGATATGAAAACAATGTTAAGGGTGATCTGAATCCTTAACCTTATGTAATTTATATAAATCCAAAATCTTCCTTTCCACATGGGGTATCTTCAGGGCACAACCCTGTAAATCCCAGAATTTGGCAATCTGGTCCAAGAAGTTGAGCTTGACTCTGGTCTGTGCCTGAGGAAAAGATGCAGCGATATGAGTCAGCTACAAATTAATTATATTGAAGCACAGCACATCAGCTGAGACAAGGACTCCAAAAACATTCAAAAAAAGCAAAAAAAGCTAGAAAAAAAACCACACCCAGAAATGAAACAAAAAAAAAACAAACAAAAAACAACCAACCAAAAAAAACAAAAACTACATGGATAGATATTCTTTAAAGAAGGATACAGGTGTGCTATTTGCTTTATTTTGGTTTTGGTAGCAAGCAAGTCTTATAATGTCTAATATATGTTTGTGGTTTATTTTATGTTTACAAGTCATTAACCTTATACTTTTATTCCAATAATTGTTATTTACACAGCGTGTGTACACCTAGTAATTACACTCTGAAGATGAAAAATTAAAAAATACAGCTGTAGCAGTCAAATACTAAACAGTGCAAACTCACCTCCAGCTCATTAAGCCTCTGGATCCGAGGAACAAAGTGAAGTCTGTCAACATCACAGGCAAATGGAGGCTGCCAACCCTAAACAGCAACAAAAATACACACGAAGGTCATCATAGGGTGTAGACTGGGGAGTTATGCAAGAGACACTTTTATAATTGTTCATCCATGAATTGATAAGTCGCATTACTATTTGTTTGATTTCTGCAAGAGAGCCCCCCCTTTGTTTTCTTAACATGGGCCTAAATTTGGGAGATTTTTAGATTCTTTGTCTTTCGTGAGTTAACAAAACTAGACTGTGTAGCAATAAAATCTACATCGCTGTTGATTTCTAGAAACAAAACTGAAGTTCCATGGAAGAGTAAAGGCCTACTGATGTGAATAACAAACATCTTTTTCAGTTTTAAAACTCTCAACAACAATGGAGGTGTGTGTCAATATTAAACACGAGTGATCCTATCCAAAGACAATACCTAGTCACACAGACACAAGTTCTTGTTAGAAGTCAGTGGACAACATCCCCCACTGGCACACAAAATGGCCAGATGGAAGACTCACCACCACCAGCTTACCACAAAGCCAACATGGAGGACAACACCCTACAACACAGGCTCATGCATGAACACTGGCTCATCCACAAGAACCTGCACTTATAATAACATGCAACACAACTGCAATACAGAGTAATATGGCGGGTTGGACAACTTCCCAACTCACAACTGCTTTTAAAAAAACAATACTGGTGATTGTGGTTGAATAACTTGATGGATTCCTTGTCCCACCATGGGACATTCTTGGTAATTTATCAAAAAAGAGGAGGTTAATGAATCCTCTCCAAAATAGTACATACACACTGCTGAAAGTGTTTTCTTTAATTCTTATAAGAAGCTAACAATTGAAAGACAAGAGATGGATCACACACTCACTCCATCATGATGCTCTTCAACTAACAATATTTTATTTACGATTAACTGCAGGTTTGTTGGGTTATTTAGGCCCAAAATGGGAGAATGGGTGTCAACATCCATGTTTACTCTGTGAATATTTTCTTATCGACATCTTGTGCAGTAGCAGAATGGCTTCCGCATAGCCACCTATGTCAATGCCGTGTGTTAAATTATGACAGGTTGGTTGAAGAGCTGTTAGCTAGCGTTAGCCTGCTAGCTTAGAGGCTCAATGACCGGACCACCGAGGCTTTGTTGACACACGGTGAACGACAAGAAGAATCCACTCGGACACAACTATGTCACTTGTAACTAGTCAAAACTCGACCAAAATAGCTCGGCAACGAAGTGAATTGCCACAGACGAGAGGCAGCTAGCTGTGGCAGCACAAAGAATGAATATAGCCCTACATCCGCCATGTTGAACAGTCCCTTTAAATCCCTCAGCGCTGGGTCCATCTACACTCTTCACGAATTCAGCAGCATCCGTCTTGGAGCAACGTTTTAACCGTCTTTGGGTACACTCACCACAGGCGGACGGACTTTGCAAATGCCAGTTTTCTCGGCGATGGGACGGATCTTGTTGATGAAGGCATAGGGATCTGCAAATTCTTCCCAGCTGGGCTCGAAGACCGGGCACTCCGGAGGAGGCTTGAACTCGTCCGGCCGCGGCAGGCTCATCTTTGCGGACCGACCCGGTAGCTCGGACAGGACAGGTCACAACTAAGAAAAAGGTTCTCCTGAAGTATTTTTAATCCGGTTCTTCTCCGTCAGACTCGGTGGCAGACAGTCGACATCAACACGAGAGGAGGCAGCTTACACACACATACACACACACGCATACATACACACGCTCACACACACACATCCACGCACAGAGAAGAGAATGTTCCAAGGCAGTGAGCACGTCCGCTTAAAAAACTAGACACCAAACAGTTCTCACTATGCCAGAATGGTTTGACAGTCCTCACTTTGTTTGCAGTTAACTCGACCTTAAGTTATTGGAACTGAATAAGCTTCAGGTTTTAACAGTGTTGCGTTTTCTTCTACACTCTTAACGTTTAATTTTTTTCTTTTAGTCTCTTCAATGATTACAACTTTTACATAGTCAAGACACACTTAGTCTTACTCACTGTTTAATTTATGTCTGATGGAGCTTCTCTTGTATCCACTACGAGGAAATGTATAATTATTATGGCCAAAAAAAAAAAAATCTTATATGTAATGTTTTACACCCTTTTTTTTTCTTTGCCAGAAAATTCTTGGCTGGAATCCTGTTGACTTTCAAGGAATGACACAGAGCCACTTGCTTTCATCAGGAGCCAAATGCCATTCAAAGTATCCAACTTTATAGTTGATCCCTCTTGAACATAGGGAAACGCACTAAATTATTCGGCCAGACTTAGTTTATAATTATCCAACGCTTGTAGTCATTGTTAGGCTACTTTATCATCAGGTGACAAAACTAACGTGTGAAAACGCAGACAACTAATAAACTTCCACCTTTTTTTTCCCATCGTGAGTGAATATTTTAACAAGATTTCTTCTTTGTGGACTGTCTCATGTTTACGCTTGCGCGGATGAATATGTTCAGGTGACACTTTTACGGCCACCGGGACTCATTGTTTAAATAGCGCGTGTGGCCAGTTTGATTGGATGATTCTCATTAATGTTTTATAACGCCTGAGACAAGCAGAGTGACTTATTACCTCCTCATATTCAGGGATGTAATTCAGAGTAAATAAACTCAATTTGTGTCTCCCACTCATCCTCTTATAGAAGTGAATTAATTAAGCAGAAATAATTAATTGGGCCATTAGATTGAGTGTTATACTTCAATTGATAACTTGTACTTTTTTTTTTTTTAAACTTTTACATAACAGTTTCAATGAAGGGACTGAACTTACTTTGTCATGACATTTGACTCAGTCTGGCACTTAACCAAGTAATACTCCTTCAGTGACGTCACCCTGTGGGCATCATGGCTCAGAGGTAGAGTGGCCGTCTAGCAACTTAAGGGTCACAGGTTCAATCCTCACTTCACCCTTGAGCAAGATACTGAGCCCCTAATTGCTCCTGATGGCCCTATGACGAACTGGTGACCCATCCAGGGTGAATCCGCCTCTTGCCTGATGTCTGCTGGGATAGGCTCCACCCCCCCAATGCTTAAGCGATATAGAAAATGGATGAAATCAACCTTAAGCAAATTTCTTTTGTATTCCAAAAGTGAATGAAATCCAACAAAGTACAAGTTTTTGTTGTTTGCCAAGTGTTACTTCAGAGGCAATAGCAGTGTTTTTGTTTGGTGCAATGTTGCAATTTTGCCCCAGGTGCATTATATTGCTAAGTTCTTTTGCTTCAGTCACTCTTTCACGTAATAAATACTTTCTCTGAAATAGTGATGTTCGGCAGTTTGTCCACTTTTTATTAGACTCAATTACGCATTTGATTTGAATCACATCTGACAAATTTAAATGATGCGAATCCAGTATATCATAACGAGTTATCACAAATATATGTTCACAATAGGCCATAAAAATTGGGTATTTTTAACAAATACACACTATTGTACTTTTATATTGCGTATTTTATACACTGTCATATCTAGTCTGGCCCGTTTTAGTTCTCCTCAGTGAATTCTAACGTAACGTGTGACTTCCTGTTGCTTGCGTGCAGACCACAGTCAGCCTCTAGTCAAAAATGTGTTTTTCATCTTGCCACTACACTTTCATGTTCGACAGTTAATGTGTCGAATGATGCACGTGCAGGGTTTGACAATGGAAGACAGAGGTTTTCACATTTGCAGGTAAACAAAAAAAGAAAGAAAGTATTTTTTACTCTATTAAAATCTGACATCTTGTGTCCAGCAGTTGTCAATATGTGATAAGAAAAATCACAAAATGTGACATTCTGAAGGAGGAAGAAGAGCAGGCGGTGTTTCAAGAATTTCACTGGGGTCACTATAAGTGATTCTGTGGGGGCAGAAAGAGGCCACACCTCAAACTGATTTTTAAAGCCGATAGCTCGTGATATAGCTTAAATGACACATAAAAAAAAAGTTGTGGTCTTGTGATAACGAGATATTACCCCTTTATAAAGTCGGCTTCAAACTGGACTGATTTTAACGGTATAATATCCATTATAAAAAGAAAACAACTCTTATTATCTCTCATTATCAGTCTCAGTTGGGATACCACGACAACGTCCCATTATCATGAGATAAGCTTAAAAGCAGCATGAAAAATTGAAATACGGCCCCTTTTGGCTTCCGTATAAACAATTATAATGACCTCATTAAAATTCCACAATGTCAGACACATATTGTAGTACATGTTAAGGGTATTTTTGTATTCATAAGTATTTGCCTTCCATAAATATATGCATGGAGGGGAGCTTTAAATATATTTGACACAGGGGAGGACTCATCACTTTGAAAGTTGTGTTGGTGTAACAGGTTTCATGAGGAGTACGCCAAGACAAACTTTATTAAGGCACAAATCAAATACAACTCCGAGATATTTGTCTTGTTGTTATAAAAACACGACAGTCAGACAGATGATCTGCTGGGTCAATTCCAGTTTAGAAGCAAAAAAGTCAAGTTATAAAAGCATTACTGACTCAGTACAGGATAAAATTATAGCAGTGCAGCCGTCTCAGCCACCGCCCTCACAGGCTTCAGTATTCTTGGTCGTCGTCATTGTTTTCAGAAGTGGATGTGGCGTAACCCAGCTCCTCGTAATCCTTTTCAAGACAGGCCAAGTCTTCTCTGGCTTCTGCAAACTCTCCCTCCTCCATACCTTCCCCTACGTACCAGTGGACGAAGGCACGCTTGGCATACATCAGATCAAACTTGTGGTCAAGGCGAGACCAGGCCTCAGCGATGGCTGTGGTGTTGCTCAGCATGCACACAGCCCGCTGGACTTTGGCCAGGTCTCCTCCTGGAACTGCAGTTGGAGGCTGGTAATTAATACCAACCTGTGAAGACAAAGAGAAAAATCAGACAGACGAAGTTTCTCAAGATTTACCTCTTAGCCTCGTGGGGTTACGTACCTTGAAACCAGTCGGGCACCAGTCGACGAACTGAATGGACCGCCTGGTCTTGATATTTGCAATGGCGTCATTTACATCCTTGGGGACGACATCACCGCGGTACAGCAGGCAACAAGCCATGTACAAGCCGTGGCGAGGATCGCACTTGACCATCTGATTAGTTGGCTCAAAGCAAGCACTCGTGATCTCAGACACGGTGAGCTGCTCGTGGTAGGCCTTCTCAGCAGAGATGATGGGTGAGTAGGTAACCAGAGGGAAGTGGATACGGGGAAACGGGACCAGGTTGGTCTGGAACTCCATCAGATCCACATTGAGGGCACCATCAAAACGAAGGGAGGCGGTGATTGATGAAACAATCTGACCGATCAATCTGTTCAGGTTGATGTAACCAGGACTCTCAATGTCCATGTTGCGACGACAGATGTCATAAATGGCTTCATTGTCCACCATAAAGGCACAGTCAGAGTGCTCCAGGGTGGTGTGGGTGGTCAGGATGGCGTTATAGGGCTCCACCACGGCGGTGGACACCTGGGGAGCGGGGTAGACAGCAAACTCCAACTTGGATTTCTTGCCGTAGTCGACAGACAGACGCTCCATCAGCAGGGACGTGAAGCCAGAACCGGTTCCTCCTCCAAAGCTGTGGAAGACGAGGAAGCCCTGCAGACCGGTGCACTGGTCCGTCTGAGGGGAGGGACAGATGGAGAATTCCATAATTGGGACAAAAATATGGACAGAATATTATGATGTCACAATCAAGTTGAACTTTGACCTTTTTGATATTAAATGTCTTGTCATAATTGGTACATGAATCCTTGAGTTTAGGGCCAGTTCACTATGACCTGGACCACAGAATTATAATCAATTCATCCTGAAGTCCAAGTGGACATTTGTGCCGAATATAAACACATTTTCTCGAGGCGTTCCTGAGACGTCACGGTCACAAGAATGGAATGCAAATACGTTCAACTGAACAACACGAAACAGTAATCCCTCCAGCCAGGGCTGAAAGGAACCTCGTTAAAGTAGGGTTGTGTAGTTCTGCTGAGCAGCAGCACCCTCTGCTGACACAAGTTGGTACATACAGGATACTGGTTCAAACATATCTGGTTATGTTAGAACTGGCTGCAGTATCGGACGATTGTAACATCACACAACAACAATGAAGCTGATTGCCACCAAACTCATTGAAAGGGTGTAGTATGGCTGAGGGAAGACCACATTCCATTTCGGGGCAAATTAATCATAGCGCCATCTGGTGGCAACAGGAAAAACAATGCTGTTTATTACACTACACATTGAGGGACTCCTCTTTGTGGGTTGACTAGATCCATCCCAGAAATTCCTGAAGGACTTGATGATGGGTTACTGTGAAGAATGTGAGTTTTTGTTTAACTGTGTTTCTCTGGTGAGGCGGCCAACTTTGATACTTCCCAAAGAAGAGCAGAGGGGGTGTGAGGGTCTGCTTATCGCTGCTTGTAGCTTCAGTTAGAACCAGAGCTTCATATTTGCTCCGAGTGCTTCCCACTTTTCCTTTTTTCCTTTTCCACCCTTTAAGTTGCTCTGTGGAAATCAGGTCCTGCTTTGTTCTGAGAATTCTGATTTCGCCTCTCGTACCTGAAAGCAGCGCTGTAACCATTTCTGGTCCACACAAGCACAAGTCGCTGTAACATGTTAACAGATGTTGAAATTGTTAGTTTGCATCTGGCTGAATACCCCAACCTTTCCTCCTTCTTCTCCACACGTATACGAGAACCCACAAGGACCCTCAGGTGCTGCAGCAGGACCACCAACTCAACCTGTACTGTATAAGAATGTCATAACTCAAGAATGCCTTCTTTTTTTATAAAAAAAAAACATTGGGCACATACGTTGATTTGGACACAAGGATGAAGTGAAAAGATCTTGC
Organism: Aulostomus chinensis; assembly: GCF_037954235.1. Lineage (NCBI taxonomy): Eukaryota > Metazoa > Chordata > Actinopteri > Syngnathiformes > Aulostomidae > Aulostomus > Aulostomus chinensis. Next base: position 5,811,941 of record NC_141328.1, on the reverse strand, counting down.
AGGTCAAAGGTCAAGATCACTTTGACAGGCACACATTGCAGAAGCATATAGACACAAAGCAGTATTTGTAGTCCTTTGTTGCACTCATAGTGAAATTGCTGGGTTCAGTGTTTAATGGGATATAAATTACATATATCGCTATCTAATCAATTAAAGTACAGATACTCAAAAGTAATTGCCCCATCATATTACGCTGCATTCCAGTCACTGTTGTAATGATGTTACAAACCATTTTTCGAATGCGCTCCATGACTTGATCGATGATATTTTTACCAACGGTGTAATGGCCACGGGCGTAGTTGTTGGCTGCATCCTCCTTCCCAGAGATCAGCTGCTCAGGGTGGAAAAGTTCTTTGTACTTTCCAACCCTCACTTCATCTGAATGGAATAGTTTTATTCAGAAAGGAAATTCATATCATTCATACAAACCGCCCTATTGTCACATGAATCTCTCAAATGGGTAGAAGGTGTCATTCTAGTTTGTTTATTTCAAGTCAAGACTTGAAGAGGTCTAGCTGCACTTGGTGAGCTACATCAGGCCAACTTTTTGGAATTATTTGCACAATATTACATGACTGTAAAATTAGGTGCCTCCAAGTGTGATTTCAAGAAATATGGGTGCCTGAAATGGACAAAATACAATGTAAATTTGTCAGATGTCCAAATTATAGTTGGAAATAAATTCATTAAACCCATTTAATTATCAAATGTATGTTCTTGGTTATGCTGTATATATAACACATTTGAAAAAGCAAAATATTACAAAGAAAGTCAGAAACTCACAGCATTATTTACTTGATATGCACTTGTTTGATCATTTTTCATAATAATTACAGGTTTGGGCCTCCATAGATTTTTTTTTGCTAATCCCAGAGTGCAGCAAATCTATTTCACTCAAAACATGAAAAATTCATATGCATTGGAATTAATGTTGTGTCAGTAAAGTGTGGCTATTAGCAGTTTGTATGATGGAATATTCACCAAACAGGAAAAAAAGTTGTCTTCCTGAATTTCAAAACATAATTTAATAACAATAGAGGCTATCCCACCATAAATTACACTTTAATACCCAAATATTAGAGAGAGAAGGTATGTGGTGGCAGAAAGTCCCCTATCATAGAAATAAAATGGAAAGAATATATTAGGATCTGGGTTTATTCCTGCAATCCACATCCTTACAACACTAAATGTTAGCCAGCGATGGGTGAAAGGTCATGACGTTAGCAGGCTCTTGTTGCTTGGATACCTGTGGTCTCCTCACTACTCACCTGCATGTCTCAGGTTGCTTGAGATGCACTGCAGACTGACACAGCTGCACATCATAAGATAATATCAACTGCAGTGAAAAGATAAAAATCAATTTCTCCTCACCAACCACAGTGGGCTCCAGGTCGACATATATCGCTCTGGGAACATGCCGTCCAGAGCTCCCGGTGTTGAAGAAAGTGTTGAATGGGTTGTCGCGACAGTTTGGTTCTGATGGCACATTCAGGAAGACACCGTCAGGCGCAACGCCGTGCTCGAGGCAGAAGAGTTCCCAGCAGGCATTTCCTGTCTGCACACCTGCCTGGCCCACATGGATGGAGATGCACTCTCTCTGCACAGAAAAGGAGATCGCAGCTCGACGCCAAGTTCTTTGACGCCCTCCCCCCAAAAAGGAGGTGCACGCAGAACCAACGGCAACAAATAAATGGCCTGCTAAAAATAAGTAATCAACAACACACATACCAAAAAAAAAAACCCTCATGAACACAAGGTGCTTAGTTTGTAATGTACACTGGTCCTGAAGGGCAAAACACAACTTTTCAGCAAACACAATTTGTGACTGTGTTGTGTTTAATCTAATGTTGCGTTGTCAAGGACAGCTTGAGAATTATTAGGATTTTTGGTTTTGCATTTCATGAAATGTTGATACCTTTCCTGAATTATTTTTTAGATTTGCCCTTCAGGACTGCTGTGGTGGAAACTAATATACATACATCAACGGAGCTGTCGATAGGCAAGATGGTCTAACATGTATTATGCTACTATGACCAGAAATTAGAAAAAGATATTTGAAGTACGATTTTAAATTTGTGTGTATTTTGTATGTTTTTCTCTCATTACTTTGAAGTTGCACATTTTCAAAAACAAACACTTGAGTCATGTTGAGGGTTTCCAATATTCAATGTTGAATATTCAAAAATAATGAATTCCTCGAAATCTGTAACGATAACCTCAAACTCACGGTAGCCAGTCAAGCCTATCAGACCTTTTTTCACTCAGTTGATCCAAGACAGAAGGAAAATTCTTGTTTTGTTTTATTTGGGGGGGGGGGGGGGGGGGAGAAGCAATTTTGGACTTGAAACAACCTCATCGAAATTTAAAATAGTAATTCAATTAAAATAAATTCAAACATTATAAAAGCGATTGATCCTCAGGTTCAAATGTGTTATCTTCAGTCATTTCAAAATAGGATCTAAATTAGATTTAAAGCATCTTAACTATTATAATTTTGAATTGCACCTGTAATTTATAATGCAAAATCAAAATATAAAATCCTGCATGTTGTAATAATGCCCCCCCCCCTTCCTGGGTGTATACAATGTCAAAAACAGGACAAGCTGATACCAGCAGTTTACTCCCAAGTATTTTCAGCAGTCATGTTTAAACATGTTGAGAATTTCAACCCTGTTTTGCCTGGAGGAAGAACATGAAGATGATTTTTAGCAGACGTCTGGATATAAACGTTAGGAATATTTACAAAAAAACAAACACGAGAAAGGCAATTAAATTACATTATTATATTACTAAATTAACATGCACAATGCAAAGCGCCATATGAAGACATTAAAGTGAGATATAATTGAAAAGAGCATCTTGAAATCAAATGGAGTGTAGCATGTTCTATCGTTTCGATATGATCTACTGCTGCAGCTTTCACTTGCACACAATAAATGGACACATTATCATCCCTTTTATTTCCTCAACAGGAAATTACTGGTTTTAAGTCCTAGAATGAAGTTTCTAAGTTTTCAATGAGTTCTCTCACCATGTCGCCCCTGATGATACGAGATTTGGGAAACTAAGTTGTAAGTCAGTCAAAAAAAGGCTCCAGACAGACTGATTCCCCCGCAGCGTCCTGGGATGAGTCCGCCAACACTGCTCTGACTGGTCCGTTGGGTTTGCTGCTCCTACCGTGTCTGTCCCGGTGTAGAATGAGTGCTGAGGTGGGTGTGTGCTGAGAGGGGAGGGAGGATGATGGCTTTCCTCCCACATGAAGCTCCTATAGATTTTTTTTTGGGTCACTTCTCTGCTTGTGTGTTACTGCAGAATCATACACACTATGAGTTTGGAGAGTTAAGTGAAGGATGCATCGATAATACACACACAGTCAAGCCCAAAATTATTCACACCCCTGGCAAATTTTGATTTAAAGCTATTTTTATTCAACCAGCAAAATTTTTTTTCTTGAAGGCATTTCATTCTTTTTTTTCCACACCAAATGAAGGCTCCATCATTGTGGCCCAACAATTCAAGTTTTGTTTCATCTGACTAGAAGTCTTCCTTTTTGTCCAGATGAGCATTTGCAAAGGCCAAGCAGGCTCTTTGGTGCTTTATCTGGAGAAGTGGTGTCCTCCTTGGTCTGCGTCCGTGGAACCCAGCAGTGTGCAGTGTCCGTTGGACTGTCTGCCTTGAGACGTTGCCACCAGCAGAGCCCAGATTCACCAGGATGTCCTTGGTCGTGATCCTTGGATTCTTTTTCATCTCCCACTATCCTACTTGCCAGCACAGGTGTCACGTTTGGCTTCCGACCACATCCTCTTACATGTTCCACACTGCGGAACGTCTTGTGTTTTTTATTAATACTTTGCGCTGCAGCCACTGGAACTTAAAAACATTTAGATAAGGCCTTACAGCCCTTTCCTGACTTGTGAGCGGCCACAATACACAGCTGCAGGTCCGCAGTGAGCTCCTTTGTCTTAGCCATGACGGTACACAAATCAACTGCAGAGAGCTGCTGTTTTTAACCTGTTGAGTTGATAAAAACAGCTGTTCGCAATGAATCAGGGTTATTATGCTTCAGAACAGCTTGGACTGTTTGCAGTGGTACAGAACTTTGGATTTTCCCACAGACTGTGACAATTTGCAAAGGGTATGAATAACTTTGGACATGCCACTTTTTGTTCGAATGTAAATAAAAGCTGTGAAATAATGTTTTTCCCCGCGATGATGCCTCTTGTACATGGTCTTGTTATCTCCTGGGAGACACCTATGTCATTTCCAATCAAGAAAAAAACTTGCTGGTTAATTAAAAGAAACTTTAAGTCAAAACTTGCCAGGGATATGAATAATTTCGGGCATGAGTGTGCACATACACACACACAGGTACATATATATACATACATAAATACACACACACACACACACATATATATGTCCAGTGTGATGAAAAAAAGAGGAATATGTGGAGCTGGTGGTGGAGTGTTCCAGACGGGGGTGGCGCGTGAGATGCTTGCCCATTGAGGTCGGGGGAAGGGCTTTGCAGGAAAGTCACTCAGCCTACAGCCTACTTCCCCCTATTCAAAAAAGGTTGTTTTACCATACTGCATTCTTCTAAACATAAAAAGGGATTTTTGCTGATGAATACTTTAAATATAATCGGCTGGTGAGATAAAATGCACCACTACAGAATTTACAACCCAGCAGTGAGCAGACTTGTTCAAACATCACTTCTGTGGCGTCTTTCCACGAACTGTCAATTATCCCAACAACTGTTCATCAGACAGACATCAAACTTAGCGTGTGCATTGCCGGAGCGGCGCAGACTTGAGTCGTTTCGATGAGCAGCTTCTCAGTGTTTTTCTGTTCATTTCATTTCTTTTATTTTGATGAGATCGTGATTTTTGTGTGATTTTGTGATGGTGTCAGAACAGTGAGATAAGAGTCAGGGTGGCAGACTGGGATGATTGAGAGTCCTGTCCTGCTCCAATTTGGCGCAACTTTTTTTTTACTCTGAGAATGAAGTCAGAGATGAAAAGGTTTTGATTAATTTGACATCACACAACCCATCACCCTGCCCCTCAAACAGCAGGCACCGCACTCGTAGTGGTGACCACAGCAGTGTATTTCGTTTAAAAAACAGTTTTCACACTTAATTTTGTCACTAATGACTGCATGTGCTGGCAACATTTCAGTACATATACTGTACCTGTGCAAGACTGTACTTTGTCATCAGTAATTCATGACTTTCCATGACTGGCATCAAGTTTTTACTCCAAGAAGGATAAAAAAAATCACAATGAACGCAACTTAAAAAAAAAAAAACTGGGCAGTTTTATGTTCTCCATCCTTTCCTAATACAGGGAATTGGGATTTGTTATATTTTTACTTTTCCTTTACAGTTATACTTTAGACATAATGCGGTGCAGAGGTGTGTTTCTGTGTGACCACAGATGCCACTGAGCTCATTTGCTCGCGTGTGAAATCAGTGTCAAGCGTTTTGTCTCCAGGTATTCATACACTGAGACGGTGTAACACGGATCAAAAGTGTCAGTATTTAGTGTTTATTAGTATTTCACTTCCCAGGCAACACTGAGATGAGGACTTTCTGTCCTACATGTACATCCTCAAATTTGAAAGCTTCTTGGGAGAAACAAAATTACATGCACCTTAAACTTAGTGATTTCTCAATGATGCCAAATAACAGGACAAATATCATCAGACTGAACTGGCACAATTTAGTCATTTTGTGAAAACAATGTTCATCTCTAAATACACATTCTTAGAGCAACATGGATGTGTGATTTGAGTCTGATAGCAGGAAGAATGACAAAAAGGGGCTGAAATACTGACCCATTAATGCCAAATGAATGCACTCAATGATAAGCCACTCATCGATGGGAGGAAACGTGGTTGTTCACCGTACAATGTAGGCCAAAGATATAAGGCGTATAGCAGCAACTGGAGCATAATCAGCTCCATCTTTTGTTTTCCGATGAGTAGAAATATATTGCACTTTGAAGACGAACTGAAAAAATAATCTCGAAGGTAACGACAGCGACAAGGACCACCGAAGAGAGTCATGCAAGTGGTGATGGGCTCTTCAGAGGCCTCTTTTCAGAAGACGTTTACCACGGCGGGGCTGAATCTCTGCAGTAGTCCAGGTGGTGAAGGGTTAAACATCCAGCGGAGGAGGCAGCCCACACTGCTGTAGTCGAGAGTTGTTTTTTTTTTATTTCAACAGTTACTATTTGCATACTGGCGATCAAACGAATACCTCCATTTGTGGCTCTGTTGTAGTGGCATGATCAAAGTCTAGCTGCCGGTCCTCCTTGCTGTTTCTTCTCTTCTGCTTCTTGGCAAAGATCATTTTTCTCGTAGAACGCAGACGCCCGCGTCACACCGCTGTGTCACCATGGAGGTTACAACCTCCCATGAGTCAATAACTGGGTCATAACATTCAATACTGCTGAGAAGAGAGTTCCCATCGTATCTACAGAGAATTGAGACAGAGAAGAACTGAGAATTTGAGCCGCAACAAGAAGAACGGATTCTTACAGTAACATTGAGCTAAATACGATAGCAAAGACAGAAGTTGAGCAGCAACACTCCGATCTGCCTGCTGCAGCATGTTGATGAAGCCTGAGTTAGGGATGTGCCAATCCCACACTCGGTATCGCTAACCATCTGATAATAGCCAAAATTAGGGAACTGAATTTGGACGGGGACAAACAAACAAACCAAAAATCCTGTAATCTCAGATAGTCGAGAAGATGTGATGATCAATTCCTTATTCCATAAATGGAACGCTCAGATTCTCAGCGTCCTCCAGCATGAAAGATTTCCAAAGAGTTCCACCAAAATCATTGTTTGCTGGTCAAAAAGCTACAATTAGTCTAGCTGTGCTGCCACATGTGGCCACTGGAAAAGAAAATGTGTTCCATAAATCCAAAAACACAGCAGGGCAAACATCATTCTGGTGTCTAGTCACACCATCGTGAATAGAGGCCATTTCTCAAGAGAATACGCTGCATTTCAAATAAACTTCAGCCACTGCTGTCTTCATATATAAACATGAGATAGATGAAAAGCTTTGTACTTTTTCTTATGAATGCTATTTTGTCTTATTCTCCCATTGGCCACAATTCATGGTGCAGTCTTTGTGCTTCAAGCGCCCTCTGCTGGTAAAATAGAGTTGATCATCTGTTCTGCTCCACCGTCTTCACCATAATAATCACATTTAAACTTTTAACACTGAATTCAATTTTGGATGTGTGAGTAATGACCAATCAAAACTGCTGCAATAAATATTTGAAAAAGTTTAATTATAAAGAGCCATTAACAGAAAACCCTCTGAAATGTATAAAGTTATTAGCCAACCATCGCTGAGAGCAAAAATGCAATATTGTTTAAATATGGAAAAATCCTGATACCGGCGGCAATATGGTGCAGTGGTCAGCACTGTCGCCTCAGAGCAAGAAGGTTCCGGGTTCGAGCCCCGGCTCCAGCACGGGATCTTTCTGTGTGGAGTCTGCATGTTCTTCCTGTTCCTGTGTGGGTTCTCTCTGGTACTCCAGCTTCCTCCCACAGTCCAAAGACATCAAGAGGGGACGAGGCTGATTGATACTCTAAATTGACTGTAGGTGTGACTGTGAGTGTGAATGGTTGTCTGTCTCTGTGTGTTGGCCCTGTGATGGACTGGCGACCTGTCCAGGGTGAACCCGCCTCTCTCCTGAAGGCTGCTGGGATAGGCTCCAGCCCCCCGCAATCCTTAACAGGATAAGCGGAAGAAAATGGATGGATGGATGGAAAATCCTGATACCTTCAGAGTGCTGAACTCTGTTGTTCACGTGAACAAGAGGGAACAAAGAGGCTTCGACCCTGCACGCGGTTGTTAATATTGGGCTATATGTTTTGAAAAGTTACAAAAAATGTTGGACACAGCGAGCTGTTGTGAGGCTCTCTCCCAATCAGACAAGCAGCTCCGACAAAGTATACATTTGATTTTAGTGTGAATATACATGTGGTAAGTGAGTATAACATCAAAACAAATATAAAGCATTGGTCCTTACCCGGCGATGGCGTAGAGACGTCCTCTGAGCACAGTTGCTCCTACGTAACATCGAGGAGTAGTCATACTGGCTACAGTGGTCCAGTAGTCTGTTCTGATGTTATAGACCTCAACAGAGTCGAGGTGCGACACACCATCGAAGCCTCCGACGACATAGATGTGGTCATTGAGTAAAGCCACGCCAGCACCTGAACCAGTAAACAAGCACCAGGTAAACAATGTCAAACACAGTTGAAAATAAATAAATCAATCAGTTTCATTATCCTGGAAACCTACCCGAGCGCTTGGTAGCCATCGGTGTGACACTTGTCCAGTGGCCTGTGTGAGGGTCGTACCGCTCCACTGAGTTTAGAATATTCAGTCCGTCATATCCACCTTTGAAGAAACATCACAGGAATGATTAAAAACTGTTGCATTTACTCAGTATGACCTTCTGTGTATATGAAAGCCACATGTCTGGATTACGCATCCGTACCTAGACAGTATATAAGTCCACTGGCCACCACCAGACCAGCCCCCTCTCTAGCTGTCTGCATGTCTCCCAGCATGCTCCACTGGTCGATGTTGGGGTCGTATCGCTCCATGCTAGTATGGCGCCGGCTGCCATCAAATCCGCCAGCAACATAGATCATGTCTGTTGGAAGACAAGAACAGCAAATACTTTTCTGAGGGAGATAAAACTTACAGGGGGTTTTATAAAAAGCTGGTATACGTTTGAGACCTCCGAGTGTTGTGGCCCCTGCAAGGCCACGCCGCACATTCATGGTGGCGACAGTGTACCAAACACCATCCTCATCCGCCGTGTAGTCTAGACACTCGACGGAACTGAGCCTCGATCGACCATCGTAGCCTCCGATCACATAAACTCTATCATGGAGAGAGACTGTAGCGACATAACGTCTTTTCCGTGCAATGTTCTGTAAAAAGCATTTTGGGATTAGTCAAATTCACTGAGATTAAAATGTCGCTTTCAAATCTGAAACACTTACAGGAAGGAAGCTCCACTCTTGAGTCTTGGGATCATATTTCTCAACTATGTCTATTGGTGACTGCTGGCTGCCAAAGCCACCAATAACCAAGAGGACTTCTTTGGCACCTGAAAAGATTCCAAAACAGCTTTTACTATCAAAATCCATGTAGATCACACAATTGTACCCAAAGGATACCTACCTAATCTGGCTTGTGTGCGTGGACCCTGCATCTCACTCCTCAGCTCCGGTCTTAAGTGGAACTTCTTGGCCTCGTCAACAAGGTCTCGACATGGCAGGCTACACCGTATAAGGGGCTAAAACACGCCAACACTTGCTTAATTATGATGCTGACTGTCATAAATACTTCAGCAGAAAATCCTTGATCGAAAGTTTAAGAGTGTGATTGGAGAAGAACCTGCCATGGGTCGCCTGGCTCACCTCGGCATCAATGACATCTGTAATGTAGCGGGGGGTCAGCAACGGCATTCGGACAAACTCGAGCATGTCTGGCAAATAGGGCTCTCTCTCTTTTCGATTGTGTTTGACCCAGTTTAACACTGCTTCAAATACTGGCTCCTCTGAGTCCACCTGCATAAACGTATAAAACCAATTAAAGATAGAAAAAACAAAAACAAAACAGTAAATCAACATCAGTTCATTCCTCACCTGACAACTGTCGCCACCTGCACCTTACAACCTTTTTTTTTTGCATATACACTTTATTTTTATTGCACAGTTTATTTATTTTACACCTTTTCCCCTTTATGGTATATTTTATATTTATTTATTTAGTGTGCCTTGCATTTTATGCCCTGTGTTCTGTACTGCATGTCATGCTGCTGCTACATTAGAATTTCCTGGGTTTGGGATCAACAAAGTAAATCTATCTATCTATCTATCTATCTATCTATCTATCTATCTATCATACACAATTTTAATAGTGCAAGACAGTCTTCTTCATCTTTGGCAATCATATTACCTGCAAATTGAATTGCTGTCTGGCATAGCTTAAGTAAATTCTCACAATGAAGTTCCTCACATGAGACGGATGAAGAAAGAGAATAGCTTTACTGACGGCAAATTGTGCGCAAAGTGTGATATGCATGTTTGGTCTAGTTTTATTTAGAAAGATGACAGGAAGAAGACTGACTGAACTGAAGATCTATAAGTCGGCGCATTATAATAACTGTGTTTTTCAGCAGGTAAGGCCTGTGGTTTAGAGTAGGAATTTCCTGAGCACAAAGACAAACTTAAATCAGGATTTCTTCTCTGCAATTTCATTGTCAGTTCAATCTGCCATAGTTGGCAGTGTTGGAGGGGCAACTGCCTGAGACGGCAGCAGGTTGGTACTTGCTTTTCTCTTTTCATACTTGGGGGTTTCACAGACAATATGAAAGCTGTTAAAGTCGAGCTAAAATTACCCTGAGAAAGTCAAGATGTTATTTAAAGAAACGTAACACTGGCCTAGTCATTACAGTCCCTCCAGGTTTTTAGGAGCAGATATGTCATAAATGTTTAGAGTATTCATCAAGCACCCACAGAGCAACTTGAAATTACACCAAAAAAAGCTCAAAGCCTCCAGTCGTTCAGTTTTCTTACCTGGATTTCATCACATTTTATCAGCTTTTCGACCTCAGTTTGACTGAGCAGCATGAACTCCTCATGCTGAACCACCTCAGAGAAATGCTTCTGGGAAAAGAGCTCGGCAGCCTGCATCAGGTCTAGGCAGTTGTGTGTTTCGGCGAAGTCGCGAATACCCAGGCAGTTAGTGGGATCCAGCTGGCTCTCCAAGAAGTCACAACACGCTCTTTTCACCCCTGAGGAAAACGAGGGGATTTATACATTGAAACTTGATGAAAAATCAACTACACACACAGACAATGGGTTAAGGGCAAAACATTGACTTCCACACTTAAACTGCTTTCCTCTCTGTTGCAGAGTTTATCATATGTACTATATGGACGTAGGGCAGTAGAGTTACTCAAGCTGTGCAGGGTACACTCCTGTAACTGCAACCCTGTGATCACCATAAACTACATTTTTAAAGTGAAATATGGCTGCAGATGTTTGGATGACCCTCTGAATGATGTCATAACAATGCTCTGACGCAACCAGGCTTACCATGCTGCATCCCCAGGTCACGCTTACTTGATAATGTGCGTACACGTTCTTGGACCTGATGTGAGATTTGATGGTCGCCTCTGCTTACGTTCACATTGATCAATGCTGAGATTTGCTCAGAACCTTTGGGCATGAAAACCCCTCTATTATCCGGGTTCTGCACATATGCTGTGTGTTGGATTCGACTGTGTTGATTTAAAAGAACCATGTAAACTTACAGCCGATATATATTGATATGTAATGGATACGCAAGTAACTTTTGATATTTTATTAAGTGCATATGACTGAGTTTTGTTTTTTGTCTGAAAAATGTACTTGCGTGTTGTAGTTGTATACCCAGCTGGTAGTAATTGATAGAAAAACTGGGATGAATAGCACCTGTGTTCTCGCTTGGAGTGACATAAGAAAGTGATGACAGGGACTTGTAATCTTACCTTTGAGTTGGAGCAAACATGCTGCAGGGAGCAGCTCTTGTACATTCTCCACTGTCACAAGCACAGTTTCTGTATAAACAAAGTCCAACAAGATTTCCATAGTTGATGCCGTGAGTCCCTGAATGTCCACGAACGATTTTCCCTTTTCTGCAAGCTAGGAAAAATATATAGAAAACACAATAAAGCAACAAATCATTTCAGGATTTCTAATATGGCAATTCCCATGACTGTCCTGCGAAAAGCTCAACTGAATGATCTTTTGTAAACTCAAAAAAGCCTCAAAGTTTCTCAGAAAGGTTAAACAGAGATAAGAAACTGATCATATCCATACAAGACATATTAGATATCTTAATTCTCTTATATCAAAGAGCAAAACAGTTAGTGGGGGCCACAGAAGAAATTCTGTTTGTCAATAAAATCTGAAAAAATTCAGAGTTACCTCGCTGGTGAACATGGCACAAAAATAGTCACTGCAGGCTGCCAAGACGATCCGGTGAGCTGGAAAGTCGGTGTTCTCCACCCTTAGAGTGATATCACAGAGTGTGTTGCTTTTGCGGAGAGAGTTCATTGCATTAAGAATGGATTTGGCATGGGAATTAGTCATGATGTCTTTGGGAGCCATGTTGCCCGGAGAGTCACTCATGGATCTCAAACTACTCCACGAATCTAAAAGAAATAGCACAATCTTTAAGAGAAAAATACCTTACATAATAAGTGTGACCATGATTATTTTTTTAATGGCGTGTGACAGTTTTTATGTACAGTTATGTTTGGAGCCAAAGTGTCTGTGTCTATTATTTTAGTGTGGATATCAAGGGTGTGTAATGTGTGTGTGAGATCCCAACAGAGGCCTTCTGTTGTACAGTAAAACAAATTATGCATTTTTCACGGTACTTGCGGTAAAATGTTGACAGACTGAGAAATTTGCATTGAAATGTGTGAAATTTGAGGGATTTCACAACATTTTAGAGAGGAATGTTAGAATTTTACTACATTGTCTCTTGTGTGTAAATAAATAAATTGATTCTTTGTAGAGTACAGAAATTCAAGTCCACTTACAACATGCAATAACACTGGCAATTTAACATATCAAAATAGTCTGTTATGCAGGACAAAGATTTAATTTTCTTAAATCTTCATTTACAGCTGTTATTGTATTTCCTCTGTAAAACCCCTGAATTTTACTTTTAAAAGATTTTCATTGAGGTTTGGCTCATGCAACTTACCGTTAAAAGATTTGAATACTTTTTCCACCACTGGGAGGCAATAACTATAGCTACACATCAGCTAGCAGCCAACGACAGCAGAGGGCTAACGCCAACGCCAGATAACAACTAAGAAAATGCAGCCATAGAAAGTGAGCTGACCACCAGAGGAAGACAACACATGAAGCGACACACACAGAAGCGCTTGTCAGAAATGTGCATAATACCTGTCGCTGAAGTAAAGCTGAGTCAAAACGTCTAGCTAAGTTGCTGTGCTAGCTAACGCTTGTAGCACCAAAGTCCCTTGTCCCAGTTCTTGCTGTCAGTCAGTCTGGAGAAAGCCTGTGAACTACAGGTAATCCATGCTGACCTCGGCTAGATCACGCTATTCGCTGCCCCCTGGAGTACACATATGTTTGAAATGTCAAAACAGGATCATAGTATTCCAAGTACGTTTTTTTTTTTTACCCTTCCCCAGCTAGAATTGAGTAAACTGCAGCAGGTCACGCCATAGACTCCACAGATTGAACGTAAACAGACAATTACGTGAGTGGACGTGCGCGCTCAACGAGGGGGGCGCAGAATAAAGATGCCTTCCGCGCGTCCCCGCTGGTCTGTCTCCACAGCTGCCGTGGGAATCGTAAAGTGACTGTTTTACCGAAACAAAGTTATATATTTCGATTTAACGGGAATAATAATTGCCGTTTCACACCCTAAAAACCCCGCGGCCAAATATTTTCTCTTTGTAAAAGGTATTCCGCTTCTTTAAAGTAGCCAAGGACGGCAGCTAGCAGCACCGCGTAGGAGGAGCCTGCAGCTTGTTTCCGCTAAAAGCAGGCCGAGAGAGGTAGCAGTAATCTATGCTGCTGTGGTAGTAAGAATTGCTGAACACTGGTGGAACAGTTGTCAGCTATTACGGGAGACTTGGAGAGTAAAAATCGTTGAATCACTCCGAAGATACGGCTGTTCGCACCGGGAGCAGAAGAACGAGGAGGCGAGGCAGCTGGACTGTCAGCAATGGAAGCCGAGTTTCGGGAAATCGATGAAAACGGGATTTGGAACGCCATTTATCAGGTAGGACCTGTCGGTAAAACACGATGGAAATGGACTGTTAGGTGACTGTCACTTCTGAGGCCACATGAAGAAGCCCGGAGCTGCCGGTACTTAAATGGTTGTCAGCCCTGCTCGGATCTGTCCGATGATTGATGTGTCTGTCTGGGTCTGAAGCAAGCAGCACATCCCATCATGGTATACCCATTCAAAATGTACATTATGTCCCTCCTTGTGGTCCTTGTTTTAATTAGAGCATTGACCGTGTCAGTCCAATGACTGGGTTTCCAGTTTCTTGCACAACACCCATGAAAGTGCAACTCAGATAGTCATAGCAGACATTATGATATATTCTTAGTGCTACAGGAGACCAGTGTGTGCTCTTCCACGTTCAACACCCCACAAACCCTCAGGTCACATTGAGGGAGATGTTCAGTATCTGAAGAACTATTCAAATGGTGTTTCACCAGAGACATGAGTAAATGTGGGAAGGGTCTTTTATGTAACATAATTGTAATAGTCATGTAATGCTAGTTTTTCTAATTCTGTTACAGGAGATTCGTCAGCAATCATGTGAACTCCCTTGCAAGGTTGCCAAACTACCTGAGAACAAGAGTCGCAACCGTTACAGGGATGTTAGTCCATGTAAGTTTCCTGTCTAATGTTACTCCTGATTATCCCTAAATGACGGTACTGAACCGCCAACGAGGGCTCTGACTGTCTCTTGTATGGTACAAGCAAGTGACCAGTGTATATGTAGCATGTAAGGCTGCTGAAGCGCTGTAATCTCCTATTTGTGCTCAAACATCAGCCAGGTGACTTATTCTTTACAGAAAAAGCAGCAATACTAAGCTGATTCTTCCATTTATTGTTGCACAAACACGCCAGCTTAATTTCATCTCAGGTGAAAGCAATGCAGTAATCATTTGAAATGTTGGTATTACGCAACAGGCAGAGCTTTGCGTCACTGTGGATAGACTGACGTAATTAAAAACTATCAATTTGAATCTGTTTCCTTTGGGACAGAAAATGATCTGTTTGTTGAGAATCGGGACATTGACAGTAAATTAACGCTGCAGGTACGGCTAGAAAAGTATCAATGTTTGAGAACCTCATTTTATTAGCTTTTGTTTTAGCCTAATACATAGGATGGGTTTTCTAAATTCATTTTGAAACTCTCTTTATTCCTCTTCTAACCGTAAATGTCAGATCTCCAGTGTTGATTATTTCATCTTGTGTACCTTTTCTACCGAAAGCAATGTATAATACTTAGAGTTCGTTAGACCCGTTTGTATAATTTTCCGCCATGTTCATCTGTTTGGGTTACATCTCATCCAGTCAAATAAATGATCAGTGTGATTAACCATTGCTGTGACAGGTCAACATCTGAACTATGTGGTTTCCTCTTTTTCATGCTGACTACGCTATGCAAATTGTGCAGTCTAGTATGTCAGTGTACATACTGCCAGTTATTTTCTTTTTCATTTAAAAGAACACACAACCTTATTTGGAAATACAAATATATGCTGTCCTCCCCAGAGCTACCCTCCCCATCCACTACCACTCATTTAGCTGTGCTAACTAGCCTCTGGTCTCTGTGGGTTTTAGCTTACTAATGCACACACAGCGGAGAGGAGGGTCTCCGATCTGGTTCTGAAAAAATAAGCGTATTTGTTGTAAAAGTGCCGTCTTTCCCTTACACAAAGTGTGATCGCAAGTTCCTTTGTTTTATTTGTGCTGTTTACTCAACAGAAATGTACTTTGAATGGGTATCAAGAGAGTTTCATCCTTGTCAGGGGGCCAAAAGCCAGCATCTGTGTTGTGTTCGAAGACGTTGCTCTCATATGTTCACAGCAGCTGTGTTGGTCTGAGACTTGCATGTTTTCCCTGGGGGGTGTGAGATACTACGACACAGGAGGATATTTTCATGACTCTCATTTTCTTCTCCTCAGTTGACCACAGCAGAATAAGCCTGCAGCTGAGTGTGAATGACTACATTAATGCCAGCCTAATAACAGTCGAGGAGGCACAGAGGAACTATATCCTCACTCAGGTAACCTGGACCCTGAGATGAAAAACTCTGACCTGGATATACAGCATTTCTTTTAGCAGCAATGTTAACCCAACTAGGAACCCCTAAAAATCTCTACACGTAGCCTTTTATTAATCTCTTAGGACTGGTTGAATTGACTGGTTTAATATAAAAATATCCTGCAAAGGAAATTATTGCATTATTAAAGCGTGAGTCTTAATTACTTTCTTGATAGACAGTACACAACTCCAGAACTTCAGCCAGAGTCTTTATTCCACTCATCTGCTTTTGGATTCAAAAGGTTACATTTCTTCTGAATGTAATGCATTGCTGTATTGTTCCACAGTGCATTTACAGAACTGTGTAGCTCTCTGAAACCACCCGCTGTGATCAATTACTTCCTTGTAGAACCATGATGCAACACAAAGCCTGTAGAAACCTCTAGAAAACTGCAGGCACAGAAATGCAATTGAATCAATGTTGAATTGAATACAGTCACATATCATTTTTTTTCTCCTGCGAGGGAAACAGCTGGTAGCTAATTGCATTTAAAAAGAAACTAATATACCAAACAGCCGACCTCGAAGCTTCGTGCTCAAAAGTAACAAGTAATGGCCACCTTCTTAGAGATGTAGTAGATTCAACACTACAATATTTGGGATGGCAATGTAGTAAAGCGAAGGTTATGTTTTCAAACAAATATTCAAGTAAAGTACAGCAGACATTAAAAAGAGTACTCCAGTAAATGTACTCTGTTACTGGACAGGACAAGGACTGTGTCATAAAATGGATACAGCAATATAGCATGATAATTTTCTATGATACAGTATCCATTTTACAGGCTGTAGAACAAATATTGTATCATACTAGATTGTGATAATATTGTATTGTGACCCGTGTGTGCCTCACTGCCTTATCTAAACCCCAAAGAAACACTCACAAAAGGGTGCGACCTTTGCTTTTTTAGGCCTTGAGTGTGACCTACAGGCTCCCTCTCAGAGTACACGATTAATAAACTCCAGCAGTACTAGAGCAACCTCGAAAACAGCCTGAGAGGTGAAACCAGGGACAAAAGAATCCAGTAAATCACCCACTGTCTCTTCACAATCAAACAAACTGAAAGAATGGTACAAAAGTAGGATGTGAAATTGTCATTGTGGTTTATAATACGAGTTGTGTGCTATAGAATGTTGAACAATGTTGGAACGCCTTGTTCAGCTCTTTAAATGCTGCTCTTATGTAGCCATGCGAAGAATAAACCCCTTTTTAACAACTGCATCGTCCTTACACAGGGACCCCTTCCAAACACGTGTGGTCACTTCTGGGAGATGATATGGGAGCAGAGGACTCGAGGTGTGGTGATGCTGAACAGAGTCATTGAGAAAGGATCTGTAAGCAGCGGTTTCTCTTCTCACATTACAGCTTGTGACTGTCTCACTCTCACTCACATTTGTGTCTAAAATGTCAACATTTGGTTTTGTAGGTGAAATGTGCCCAATATTGGCCACACAAAGAAGAGAACGATGCCGTCTTTGAAGATACCAATTTCAAACTCACCCTTGTTTCAGAGGACATCAAGTCTTACTACACAGTCCGTCAGCTGGAGCTGGAAAATCTCTCTGTAGGTTCTCCATCACTGGAGGATATTTTCTCCGTGTCTGTTAATACTGATAACAGTCAATGTTTCTCATTTAAATGCTTTCTGGATACACAGATTTATCTTCCCTTTAATGTCCCTTTGCAGACAAAAGAGACTCGAGAGATTCTACATTTTCATTACACCACCTGGCCTGATTTTGGGGTACCAGAGTCTCCAGCCTCCTTCCTTAACTTCTTGTTCAAAGTGCGAGAGTCGGGGTGTCTCAGTTCGGACCAGGGGCCAGTGGTGGTGCACTGCAGTGCTGGCATTGGACGCTCTGGAACTTTTTGTCTTGTGGACACCTGCCTCTTATTGGTGTGTATAGAGCTCCTCCTCTCGAAGCCATTTCAATGGACATTTTACAGGAAATTAGCACATGCTTGTCTAAGAGAGAGTAGACTTCTAAGTAGAGTAACACTCCATTTTTTCATCAATATTTGATCAGTTACTCACTCAATTGAAATAAAATGTGTACAATAACATAAACCAGTTCTGTCAAAATCAGTTTGAACATGAAGCGATGTCAAAGGTGAATCTGGAAGCTTTCTGAGATTTATGGTTCCCAGTAATCAATAGAGCACTTAATCTGGGGACTATCATGCACTGAATGTTCTGGCTGTTCTACGTAGATGTCCATCCGTAAGGACCCGTCTTCCGTGCGTATCCGTGATGTCCTGCTTGAGATGCGGCGCTATCGTATGGGCTTGATTCAGACGGCAGATCAACTTCGCTTCTCCTACCTCGCTGTCATTGAAGGTGCCAAATACATCAAGGGGGATAAATCTCTGCAGGCAAGTCCTTCCTCACCATTATTTCTTTTTGATCATAACATTCGAAGATCTTGAACAAGACAACTGAAAATAGCATTGCAAAAGTTTGTTTTTAGCAAGAATTTTGTCTTTTTCTCAAGGAATCGTGGAAAGAGCTCTCGAATGAGGAAGATGACCCTCCGGAGTTCACCCCTCCACCTCCTCTACCTCCTCCCAGAGACCCTCACAACGGCAAATTTGAGCCATCCTTTTTCCCTGAAAATGATGAGATCATCCAACAAGTGGAGAGCCGTAGTTTGGGGTAATCATTTCTGCATTCATTCATTCATCGTCTTCCGCTTATTCCTTACTATTAAGGGTCGCGGGGGGGCTGGAGCCTATCCCAGCTTCTACGGGCGAGAGGCGGGGTTCACCTTGGACAGGTCGCCAGTCCATCACAGGGCCAACATACAGACACAAACAACCATTCACACCTACGGTCAATTTAGAGTATCAATCAGCCTAGTCCCCGAATTGCATGTCTTTGGACTGTGGGAGGAAGCTGGAGTACCAGAGAGAACCCACACAGGAACAGGGAGAACATGCAGACTCCACACAGAAAGATCCCGTGCCAAAGCCGGGACTCGAACCCAGAACCTTCTTGCTGTGAGGCGACAGTGCTGACCACTGTGCAGCCTCATTTCTGCATATTAAAAAAAAATAAAAAATGGTTGAGGTCCTTTTGAATTTATTTTTAGAGGCACAGAATTCAGTTGGGTTTGGCTACTCATAAATCTAGTTCTCAGGAACAATGGGTTTCACTCCTATAATTTACAACAGAAGGAGGAACCATTTCACAGGTCCTAGGAAGCACATGTAGCACTGCTTGCTCTTTAAACTGGAAGCAACACCACTTCTAAAAAAATTTGAGCTTTCAGGAACATTCTTTTAAGAACTAATACTAAAAGTCTGCCATTCAACCAGCAGCACTGTGGGGCTGTTCTGGGACACTGATGCTAAATGCTCTCAACAACACTGATGTGGTGATACAAGTATATTTGATATTTTGCCAGAGTCCAAAAAATCATCGGGGTGGGGGGGTGGTTAATGTTTTTTTTACAAATTTATTTGAATTTAATAAAAAACAATTTACTACTTATCCAAGAGCACAGCTTTGATTCAGCCTCTCATTATCCAGAAACACTGACCAACAACCCGTCTGCAAACTAGCTGGTATCAAGTGCAGAGATCAGTAAATGTGAGCTTAATCCACACTCACAACTGCTCAACGCCAGGAGGTTTTCCAGGTTGACCCAATCGGCTGCAGTTGCTATGCAGTCCATTCTGTTGCCAGATGTGTGAAGACAAACTGCTGCACAACATGAAGTAATTGAACAAGGATGAGAGGATGGCGAGAACATCAGATCGACTCTTGGAGCAGGAGTGAAAATTCCCGTCTCACGCTAGTCTATACGCTTCTATCCACTTTCAGGTCTTCGCAAGAGCCAGAGGTTCGAAAAAGAACCATCGCTGGCCCCCAGCCTCCGCCTGACTGCATGGATCAGCTTGATGGTCACATGGGAATCCAAGATCCAACCAAATCCCAGCAGCAGCACCAGGAGATGGAGGAGCAGGAGATGCCCAGGGCAGCAGAGCAACTCCAGGATGGCTCTCCTGTTCCAGGGACTTGGTCCCCCTTACTAACCAACGTGTGCCTGTGCACGGCAATAGCACTCAGTGCTTATGTCTGCTATCGAGCCTTTTTCCACTGATGGCTGTCCTTCCTCCTCCTTTTGTTCCTCCCTCTCCTTCCACTGCTGTTGCAAAGTGGACTGAGCTGGTCGATCAGCCTACTGTGACTGTGGGTTTTACTCTGAGAGTGAGAGGATTATTTGGACTTCACTCGTTTGATTTTGCAAATGCAGTACAAAAGGTTGGCTGGTTGGCAATAACAGACAGCCAGTCTTTTAATAGCCACCCAAATGTTGTTTCAGTATGTCATCTTGGATGCTCAGGGTCTCAGTTTATCAGGTGTCACATCCCAAATACCTGTGTCAGCTTAAAGACTCAATATGTTTTGCAGTCTGTAGAGGAAGAGAGTTTGTTTCCTTGCTCTGTGAACCAGGATGAATGGCCAGTCGGCACGTTTTACACATATCTCCTCTCTTATGTACCAAATGATACTTGTATGTGTTCTTCCGTTTCATCCTTTTCAAATGCATCTGCTCCGATTTTCAGACTTTTCTCTGGTCATATTTTCTCTTCTTCATTGACACAAATCTTTAACCAGCCTGTCTAAAAGTATGCCAGTGAGCAAAGCTTTTTTTTTTTTTTTTAAATTTAAGGGTCAATATTATACCCAACAGCAAGATGAAGCGTGTGAACATAAGAGGAAGCAACCTTGTGCCCACTAGATAACGGATGCATGCTTGGGTGGGCATTGACTTGTTATCTGTCTCCATGAGAGGCCCGTGCAGGGCTGCAGGATATGTGCTGGTCGACTTCATACAGTACGTGTGTTTATTGTGTGTTTGTGTACGTACATTTGTGCGAGTGGTAGTTATTTGAGCTTCCTACTGATGCTTGAGTCAAATCTACTCAGTGAAAATTATTCGTGTAACACTTATATCAAATGTGAGATGTAAATCAGGGTGCCTCCTGGTCATTGGTTCCCTCTGGGTTTTCCCCCTGATACAGAATGGTAAAAACAAAATGATCAAGGATGAGACGGCTTTTTCGCCTTGCATTCTCAAATTCTTGACCCTTCTTAAAGTGGCACTTCACCCAAAAAGTGTTTTTTTGCCTTTCTAAGTATACAAAAGTAGGTGTCGTGATCCCACAAAGATTGATTCCCCCTCCTGCATTACTTCTTTGTGACTTCAGTATGCAGAAAGAGCTAGCTTGAAGCTGATGGGGACCTACTGCTAATAACAATGGTATCGCTCAAAAACGTCTGTTTTTTCAAACTCTGAAGCACATGTCTGGTGTAACCCTTTTCTTCTTTATCAAGCTGTAGTACAGTAATACAACTCAGAAGTTCACAAACACTTAGATTGAAGCTGAAAACAAACGATACTGGAGGTGCTCTGAACAAACACATAACTGGAAGCATGACGGTTTGTTTGTTTTCAGCTTCAGTCAATGTGTCCGTGGATTACTTACATGAATTTTACAGGATGATGCACTTGAAGGCTTGTAAACGGACAGTGTTGGGCAGTTTTGTTAGCACGTGGAGAGGGTCCCCACGAGCTCCAAGATGATTATCAGTGACTGGCTCTGCATTCTGGAGTCACAAAGGAATGATGCAGGGGGGAAGAGAGATCTTTTTGAGCTCCACACACACGTGTGAGTACTTGACTCCAAAAATACACTGTTTTGGATGAAGCATTACTTCGTTTTGTTACTCTGGCTTATGCTAAGTTTGGGACAGGGAATTTCCAGTCACACTGGGGGAAAATATATGGAAGGTTTCATGCCAAGAGAATGTGTAACATCACCTGAATGCAGCTAAAAGATGCTTTAAAATAACTTAAAGTATATTCAGTCATTGAAGCCCACAGCTATATTCCTGAGACACAACATTCAACTTTTCGCCAGCAATACAAATACTTCATATTGTGTCATGATATACTTTATCAAACTTGTGAGTTTGAACAGGAAACCAGGGATTTTGAACAAAACAAAACACCAGCACAGGGATGAAAACAATACACTGTAGTGATGATCCATTGTATCATGGCGTGGCCCTGAGCTGGCAATATTGTTTTGTAATGTCTTTTTTTTTTCTTTTCTTTTTTTGTATTTTAGCATGCTGCATTTGTGAATCGACAGGTTTGTCCTAAAAAGAGATTAGTTAAGCTGCTAGCATTCACTTTACCTTTGTGATTCAACAAAGTACTTGAGTCTGACAGCTGTACCTTTTTTAATTTAGAATGTATAAATGTCCTATTAAAAGGATGCGCCCTTATTAGATATATATTTTTTTCAAATCAGGTTTCAGTGTGCTGAATTGTTTTTGTTTCTGCTTTATCAAGGGATTAAATCTCAGCACCTGTGCAGCCATTGCACCACGTTTCCATGTTTTCTATACTTATGCTGAGCTCAAAATCATGTATTTTTTTATTTACATTTGTTTTTCTTTTTAAATAAAAAAAAAAGCATAGATACTGATGTTTTGTTGTGACTTTTAGGATAGATTTTTAGCAGAATTCTCAGTCCTACCTCTGAATGTTAAGGGGATAAAACTCAAATGTTTTCTTACTGTGAGGTATTTCATGACAAAACTCGAGATTTTAGGGCGGTCATTAGTATAATTCAGCATGACGAAGTTTCAGATGGCACCGTTGGGTATGTGACGCTCACTGTGTGATTCACGTGAGCTCAAGACGTCAGCTTTGACCTCTTGACCCCTCGTGTTTCCTCTTTTGTCTGGTATCTGAATCAGCAATTTTGATGTTGACGCATTTTGTACTATGAGGGGATCCCCCCCCCCCCCCTTTTTTGGACTATAACTAAGGTTCGTCAGGATTTAGGTTGTTTCAGATAGTCATACTGTATCATGTATGGCTTGGCTCTGCAGAAGGAAGATATTTTATTGTTTTTTTTATTGAGCGGGTCAATGAGGTCAGTGGAACAACTGATGTAACCAGGAAATCATGTGTTTGAAATATTTAGTCTTGATTTATTCATCTATTGTAGCTAGTCTTTATTTTGACCCACACTTTTTATTAAGTCAGGCTTTACTCAACTGTCCTTGTTAGCTTTCACAGCATTCAGTTATCCTAATCTTTTATTTTTTTGGTTGAATTTCCATCGTCCATCGTCATCTTCCGCTTATTCCTTACTAGTAAGGGTCGCGGGGGGGCTGGAGCCTATCCCAGCGTCTACGGGCGAGAGGCGGGGTTCACCCTGGACAGGTCGCCAGTCCATCGCAGGGTCAACATACAGAGACGAACAACCATTCACACTCAGTCACACCTACGGTCAATTTAGAGTATCAATCAGCCTAGTCCCCAAATTGCATGTCTTTGGACGGTGGGAGGAAGCCGGAGTACCCGGAGAGAACCCACGCAGGAACAGGGAGAACATGCAAACTCACACAGAAAGATCCCGCGCCCGAACGCTCTTGCTGTGAGGCCACAGTGCTGACCACTGCACCACCATGCAACCCTTGGTTGAATTTTTTTTTTTAAATATACTTAAAGTCCGAATTAAAATTATGTTAAACTGAGGCGGTCAACATTTTATCTGCTAATCAAAACACAAAGTTTAGCTGAGAATGATGCGGATGTGATCAGTTTTCCAGTTGTCTGACTATAAACTAAATCACCACACCATGTATCAGACAAAAGGTTTGACCAGATGATGGTGCTAGACGGGAAAAAAAAAAAAAAGTTCAGCAAGTTATCACTATTTACTTTCTGGATACACAGAGCAAAGGTCAAGGCAATCAATGTGACAAAGGTGATATTACACTCAGAGCCACAAATATCTCTGCTTTGACTCTGGGGAGTCCGGGAATAACCACGAGTAGTAGGAGTCATCATTACTGCACCTTGAGCGTGCGTTTTATATCCCGAGACCCTGGCTGCTGGTTGTTGAGGGGGTTCACTCTGGACCAGATTGACAGACTCACTGACCGGAGCTGCCGTGCTCTGAGCCACACAGCTAAAAACATAATGAAGCAGGAAAATTAGATTGCCTAAAATAAAAAGAGATTGGACATTGGAAATCTAGTGGCAGGGCTGTTATAAAACAGATCGGTCATCCATCGGAATTAAGAATGTTGTGGCCCAGTAGAAAATATGAAAAAAAATTTTTTGAGGCCCATCCAGAAATGTCATGACATCAAAATAATCTCTTATCCAGGTACAAATTTGTAAGGCAACCAACGTAAAAATCTAGTCTGACACTGCATAATATGGGTTTATGAAGATGTTTCAGTGAATACAGGGTCATGAATTGTTTTCCTCAGGGGTGTGGACAAATCATGGAAAATTACAGTTAAAATGTGTATTAAACCTGAATTAAAAATGAAAACCTTCTCATCTATTATGAATCCTCGCGGCCCACCTGCAGAACTGTCACGGCCAACACTTGAGGGTCATTGGAATAAATAATTAACAAATCCCAAACTCTTTAAAGGGACTACAAAGTGCAGCAGAGGTCTTAACTGCAAACACCGGGGAGGCGTAGAATTTTTCATTGAGATTAAAAAAACAAGGGTAACGTGGAAGTACATTCTCTTGAATGTGTTCAGTCTGTCCGCAGCAGAGTGGTAAGCAGCTCCTTCCGGTTAGCTTCTGTGTTGAGCTTTAACCAGCTGAAACATCTACTGGGTGTTTCCTCTGAACCTGATCTCAAGCAATCGCGAGTAATCTTTCAGTTGACGTGTCTATCAGAGTCTAATGAGGCCGTAAATATTGTAGAATCTCTATTCAACATTCTCCTAAACCTGTTTCAAACAGGTGAAGTTCTATAAACACACCACAAGGTGTCTCTGCAGGACTGTCAAACTCTTAGTTCCTGGTTTGGAGTTCACGGAGCCTTAGCTTTTTATAGCAGCCCACTCTTTCCTGTTTTCTATATTGTGCCTGGGTTTACTCAGCAATTATTTTATTTACTGTGAGCCAGAGTCAGGAATACTTTTCTACTGGCCAAACAAACACTGCCTTCAGTAAAATGGTGATGCAGCATGACACAGATATAGCTTTCTTTACCCATCCAAAACTAGACTTCATGCTCTAAAATCTGTTCTGGCCACTCTCGCCACAGGAATGACTGATATACAATTGGTTTCTCAAGAGCGTGTTGTCAAAACACAGTGACACCCAAAAACCATTGCTCCACAGCGCGATGTTGAGTGAACTCTGAGAAAGGAAGAACATGTCTAAGGACACATGCTCGAGTAAACTTCACCTCACTGGTTTAGTGAAGAGGATTTGGCAATAGTCTTGGCAAGGACTTCCTGTTTGGGAAACGAGAGGCGCTGGTACGTGTTGTACAGGAATGCAACTTAATATTACGGTGAGTAATAGCAGCCCCAACCACCAGTGCTGACGTCAAGCCTGCAAGATTGAACAGGCTGAACTAATCTGCAATAGGAAAACTACAATCAAGGTGTGACAGAGACCGGAAGTCTTCTGAAAGCCACAGATGTTTCTACTGAAACTACAGCAGTCTCATGACTCATGCTTTTTGCGGTCATTTTATGAATTTAATTAATTTCTAAATGTCAAATGATTTATGTAATTTTATTTTTTTTACATCTCTGTCATGAACCAGACTTTGTCTGATTTTAGTGAGAAATACAAATATCAGACTTTTTAGTCATTTAGAGAATATGACTTTTCCCAATTCAGACAGGTCAAAAATGTGATCCCGCAGTTCCTCCTTACTCAGCCTAACTGTGAACAATGCTGACTCCACAATCCCAATCAACCAAAAAGGATATCTGCCCTGCCCTGCTGACTCCTCTACCATGTGTCCTCAGCTTAGTTATTAACCTGGAACTTCCCAATAGCTGGCCAGCTGGGAGAGTAGGAGGGATGAAGGCGAAGGCAAGTCGCTTTTGTAGCCTGAAGCTCATTTACGCCAGAAGCAGGGTTCAGGAAATTCCTGTATGTGAAGGGGAGTCTTTCCAAGTATGACTCTGCACATTCTGACTCATCTCTCTCTCACACACTCACACTCACACACACACACACACACGCACACACAAACACGTACACACACAGAAGTATGCAGGCACACGCACACACACCCACACCAGTGCTGTGTGATGGTAACGCTGTTCCAAGTATGAGTGCACTGTCATGTGTACCATGTCTCCTCATGACTTTAACATTTCAAAACTTCAAAAAGCAAATGGAGTGAATGAGGCCTCAGCCGCTTTACATATCAACCAGTACTGACTAGTGGCTGAGTAGCTCCATTACACTCAAGTACTGAATTATTCTGAAGTACTTGTATATGAGTATATAACTCATATCTTTATAAATGCAAGAAATCTCTTGGTGCAATCCAAACGACATCCAACTTGGAGCTCAAATTGTTGGCACCCATAGGAAGCACAGTGGTCAGTTTGAGGGTCCAGGGTCAAAGGGTCAAGGGACTGAGATGACAGAGATGATTCTGTATGGCTGTGGTGATCACAGCAGACAGAGATTGGAGATGACAGGATGATGGGCCCTACACTGACTGTGACGAAATGAGATCAAAGTCGGGGAGGTTTTGTGATGCCACACAACCCGTGGCTCTGCCCCTCAAAACGCAGGCATTGCAATAAGTAAAGGGTTAGGACATGGCCCCTGAAACAACCTCTGCTTCAATGGAGGAAAGGGCAGGGCATGTAGTAAGAGTATCAGTCACAGCTCAAAGTCAGAGCTCAGACACCAAACTCAGACATTAGTCAGGGAAGTTTTGTGACACCACAAAATCCATAGCCCCTCAAAGTGGAGGAAAACTAGAATCAGTACCTGTCAACTATTAATTTAAACTACAAGGAATCATCAGTGAAATAGTGACATATTCCAGCAGATGAGATTTAGAGGAGAAGGATGATACCACTTGCTACTGTTGTGAGGAGAACATAGGCACAGAGCCTCAGAGGGAGACACAGAGAGGGGAAAGAAATAAAACGGTTCAAAAAGAGTGCACTTTTGCATGATCCCACAAGTTTCCATGTATCATATATGTACTTCCATACCATTTTGGCAACCACCTGAATTACTACGGATAGTTTGGAAAAACTTTGGAAGGTATGGAGAAGAATCCGGCAAGTTTTCTGTTTGACACACCTATTGGTTTATTTGTTACTAACACACTCAACCAGGGCTGCAGGGTCAGAGTCGTCTTAGCTTTTAGTGTTTCCCCTAGTGGTTGCTCAAATATCTCTCCATCCATCCATCGTCTTCCACTTATTCCTATTATTAAGGGTTGCGGGGGGGCTGGAGCCTATCCCAGTGTCAACGGGCGAGTGGTGGGGTTCACCCTGGACAGGTCACCAGTCAATCACAGGACCAACACACAGAGAAAGACAACCATTCACACTCACAGTCACACCTATGGTCAATTTAGAGTATCAATCAGCCTCGTCCCCAATTGCATGTCTTTGGATGGTGAGAGGAAGCTGGAGTACCAGAGAGAACCCACACAGGAACACGGAGAACATGCAGACTCCACACAGAAAGATCCTGTGCCAAAGCCGGGACTTGAACCTGGAACCTTCTTGCTGTGAGGCGACAGTGCTGACCACTGCACCACCGTGCAGCCTCAAATATCTCTCACTTATCTGAAACCATGCCTACTGGCACGGCTTCAGTGTTTTTATATTCCAGGCTAATCTCAAAACTAACCTTTCAATAAGGTAGATTTTAGTGACCCAGAAGTGCATTGACATAAATGAAAACTTAAGAGGATCACCGAGAAGTGTATTTTTTATTTTTTTGTCAACCACAGATTTTTTTTCCATCCCTCTCCATGTCCCCTCTGGGGCTCTGTAGTTTGGTAAAACCTGCTGTTTTAATGCTCTGCCTTTGGTTGAAGCTTCATATTTCCTTTGTATGCGATGGACAGACATGAGAGTGTTTGAGAGCCCCTTTTTGGTTTATGTTAAAACTACGAGTTTTCCGTTTGTCAGTTTCAGTAGACATAAGTGAAGTGAAGCCAGTGGGGAAGTGCCTTGAACCGGCATTCTTTTTCTGAGGCTACTGAAAGACAACAGGCTGTCTGAAGTCTACGTCTGCTTATAAACCCCCTCATTATTCACACCATCCTATGCGCTATCTAGGGATTTCTATGTACAGGAAAAAATAGTATACATGGAGCTCAGACACTGGACAGGTCTGCTGTGGCTCCCACTTCTCTTGTCAATCTGCCATATTTCTGTCTGGTCTTGTGATGCATGATGGGGCCTGGTTAGTGACCGTCTGCTGAGTGCTACTTTTCCCGCAGCATTTTTGGATACATTGAGCTGAGATATGGTATGATTTGTTTTCATTAGACATTCACACAGCCTATGAGAAAAGACTTTTCCTCCTGTAATTTATCGGGATTCATCTTAATAGTTTTGGTAATTATGGTGCTATTCAGAGAAAAGAGGGAGATGCAGCAGGGTGTGGGCTGCACGGTGGTGCAGTGGTCAGCACTGTTGCCTCTGGAAGGTTCTGGGTTCGTGTCCCGGCTCGGGCACGGGATCTCTCTGTGTGGAGTCTGCATGTTCTCCCTGTTCCTGAGTGGGTTCTCTCTGGTACTCCAGCTTCCTCCCACAGTCCAAAGACATCAAGAGGGGACGAGGCTGATTGATTCTCTAAATTGACTGTAGGTGTGACTGTGAGTGTGAATGGTTGTTTGTCTCTATGTGTTGGCCCTGCGATGGACTGGTGACCTGTCCAGGGTGAACCCCGCCTCTCACCCGTTGACGCAGGGATAGGCTCCACCCCCCCGGGACCCTTAATAGGAATAAGCGGAAGACAATGGATGGATGGATGGATGGGCAGCAGGGTGTGCTTAGGGCGAGGATACCTGTGATTGACTCACAAGGCAAACGACTTGCTCCTCTCCAGCTCCAACCTCTCGGCGAGTTGCAAACAACAACAACAAAAATTAGCGGCCAAAACTCAAGCTTTCAAACTCCTGGATGGCATCATGCCGGCTACGCCCACTCATTTTTAACAGTTGAAGCTAAAAACAGTTGAGTTATCCACTATCTCATCTCCAAGAATAGCAACACAGAAAGATATAAAATATATATCCAAACTTGTGTCCAACTCCACCAATCATCTCATCGCCCACCCACACTCCCCTTGTGACCATCTCGGGGAAGTTGAGCCGGTCTGGGAACCAGAAGTAACCTCAAGGAGCTGATGAGCTGAGACTTGACTGCTTAAAACAGAAAAGTTTTCTACACGATTCATCAGTGTGAAACCGTGAAATAAAATGTTATGAAATGGTGAGGTGATCTTTCCTACAGATCTATATATAAATACAAATCCGACAAAATTCTGCTAATTTAAACTTCTTTAAACTTTGAAACCATGACAACTTATTTACAGTATAATGGAGTATTTTTTACGTGTTGTATCAATACCCTCACTTTGTTGTTATGAATAATAACACTGATGTAAACAGTTGGTATTGTTTATATCTATGGTGTACAAACAAACCAAGCAGCGTGATTCTATCTACGTCAAGTGGAAAAAAAAACGTGTTGTTGGTTTCACTCGCTGCTCAGCTGGAGGTTGATGTCTTGGGTTACATTTTTTTAGACACTCGAACGTGAGCTGTTCCTGTTCCTGTTATGTGGGCTGCTGCTGTTGAGGACCAACCGTCACCCAAGAAAACCATGCGACATAAAGTTCTTCGACTGTCATAGGCTACGTTCATGGATGTAGGGCACAAATACTGACAGATTTGAGCAGGGGCTTCCCCTCCGGTGCGCTTCAAAGCTCCCGCATCCTTCCTCTCGAACGCAGCAAGGACAGAAATCATTGACGTCCACATGTAAACAAAGCTGGCTGGCCTGCCTGCCTCGTTGTAGATGTCACCGCTGTTTTTTTTTTTTTTTTTTTTGTTATCATAGCAACTGTAGAAAAAGACGACATTCTTACATCAAATGTGCGGTATACTGATGTACCACTGCTCCTGTGACATAAGCATACGTATTTTGTGTTCGGGCCTTTAGGAATCAGGTAAAAGGGTACGCTGTGGTGAACCTGAGGACGTTCACAGCTATGTGAGTGTGGGAGGTGAATGTTTTCAAGGCTGCACTTCATAACCAACGCACCTTAGTTCCTGCTTGGTTGTTATTACATGTCAAATCCCACGCATTACGACGTCTTTTAAATAAAGCAGGTATTTGTGTAATTTCATGAGAGTACAACAGAATTTACTCGATATTTTCACATTGCTGCAGCTCATGAACAATTTACTGTATCATTTTTAAAGTTTTCTCCTCCAGGCTGTTTTAACATGCAGTCATAAGATCTCATCCACAGGAAAACAATCTTCCCACAGTTTTATCTTCTGAGAACTGGTCTAAATTCACTTCTCCCCTCTCTAAAAGATAATAAAGTCAATAAATCATAAAGGCATGACATCATACTTCTTACACTTTCAGTTAGGGAAAATGTAATGGAAAGACCCTATGACCTGACTGTATATGGCATTTTCAGGCCTTAAATTGAGAAGAAAAGCTAAATGGTAAAACATGGAAAGACAAATCAATCAAAACAGCTTTAACTCCTTGTTCTATAGCATCAGGTTCGTCTTTTTACCCGTGATTGAACAAATTTGTACAATTTACAGTAAATGTCTCCCTCATGCCTGATGCCTCCACAGTTAGAGGTGAGATTGCTCAAAACAGAGGAGGAGACGTTTTCAGTTCCATAATATTCGGAGTTTTTAGGCGTGTGCAGCAAACTAAAACAGGATGTTCATTTAATTGAACAGCATGTCTGGTAATCTAGGATTTTTTTTGAGGAGAAGTTAGAGGAACAGAGCACTGGGCTGAACTTTCTATACTGATGGAAATTCTGGCACTGAAAGAGATTAGTAGGACATTTAAGTACATCAGAAAAGATGGATATGTTTTGTCTTTTTTTTGTGGTAAGCCGTAGATTGTGAGAGGATCGTTTTCTTCATGTCAGGTGACCATTAATGTCATCTTAACTTTAGTGAAATGCAACAAATAAATCTTAAAAGATTCTGCATCATGTTGGCCACCGAAACTGCCATGTCAGTAAAAAATTACATTTACTGCTGTACTATTTCACTTCTGAAATGTGACTTTTCCTTATGTTCACGCGCAGTTTACCCCAGGGGTGCCCAAACTTCTTGATTTGGAGGACCAAAACTGAAACTTAATTGTGGGCACAAAGACAAAGAGACATAGAGTGGTTAAAGTGCAAATTAGAACTAAGATCTCAAGTTCCCTTAATTATGTATCAAGCTTTACACAGTGGAATAACAACACTACATACTTCAGGGAAATCTCACATTTTACAAGTGCAAGTAACACTGTTTTGAAACTGTGTAACGACTTGTGAATAAATTTCACTCAACCAACCTCACCTAAAATGCAACAGACTTTCTGACCCATTTGTAATATTTATCTGATAATGTAAAGTTGCTCTTCCTGCATAATAAATGCATGTGCTCCCACTTTATCAACCCGGCAGATTTCCTGTATTGTGATTGGAATTGGATGTGTTGCATTGTGATGCCGCTACTTTTAATTGAGTCATGCGGGTGTGTTTACTTACTCTGCTGTTCTTCATCAACTCTTTGATCTGATAGACTGGATATTAAGTAAGAGTTTTGGAATTACATTTTTCAAAAACAGATGGCTTGACTCAAGTTAGACTTGAAAACAAAAATGGTATGACATCAGGCAATCTTGACCAACACTGAATAAAGACTGGATGGTGACGTATTCAGGATTTCGGATGAGTCCAGAAGACTTATTTTTTTAATCAAACACTTACATGTTTGTGGATTTTAAAATAATGAGTGATTTAATTTCTAAAGTGGAGCAACGTGAAGGAAGAAAAGTTCTGGGCTCTAATAGCTCCCAGTGCAATACTGTCACCAACACTACTAGTACAATTCTTGCTCTTCATCAGACTCCATTGGCGTAAAGCGAGCAAACATGACAACCTAGTGGAATGTGAAACGAGGTGGCGATGGACCAAAAAATAGCTCATTTGGATTCAAGGATCGTGGTGTTGAAGACTGTAATCTGTCATTACAAAAGTCACAAGTAAAAGTAATGTTACGTGAATTTATCATGCATTGCATTGGGAAGACATATTGTGATTCAGAGCCATGGAACCAGTAAAAACCACAGCATGTTACTGGTGTAGCGTGTTCAAGGTAGTCTGCGTGTGATGTTCCATTATATCCTGCTCTCTGCCACACATCATTTCTTTCTTCAGAAAAATTTGGTATACTTTGTCTTGCGGCAGGCTTGACCTGAACAGTGACTAAGCTGGTTTGGTACAAACAGCACTCGTCTGCTCTTGCTTGATTCTCATGAACTTGGTTCTTGCCTGACAACTGAGGGTTGAGACTTGGGCACACGTGGCTAATTTCCATCTTTGTCTAAAATTTTTTTTAAATATATTCTGGAAGATAATTTACAAATGTTTCGTTTGCAATTTGAGAGGCATTTCTCAGTCCTGGAATTTTCCCCCCCAGTTCTTTTATTTATTTATTTTTTACCCACCACAAATCCAAATTAAATCCCTGTTACTTTACCACACAGCAGTGGAACACCAGTCCCCGTGTTAAGCGTCAGTTCATACACATGCATAGGTTGTTTGGAGATAAACTCACATATTTTGTTCAAATAATTAAGTCAACGTTCCTTTTGCAATCATGGCGTGATGTTTCACAAGACTTGGGCAGTGACTTGCTGTGTAGTGACCGCAAGACACTTCTGCACGTCAGTTTTTTGTTTTCACAGTCATCTACAGCAAAATAGCAGAAGTGAACAAAGATGTTGAAATTTTGGTTCACTTCAAGACGAATCATTTTCTTGTCAGTTTACCGTAGCTCAGGCGGACTGGCTTCCCGTTACAACCCATGTCCCGGATATCCGGTGCTCCTTTCACTAAGAAGAGGGAACTGTAATTAAACATGCAAAAATCACAGGTTAAAATTATGTTGGCTTCAGTTGCATCAAAACACATAACGCAGCTCTGGCACATTTTGGAGTTGGGTGTGTCAGAGTTTAGGAGACCCTGGTTAGTCTTAACCCAACATCTTTCACATTGGTCTTCTTTGAAAGAGTGTGAAACCCCCCAAAAATCTATGGAATATGGATAGAAAGTTTGCAAAGCTTGTGTCACACCTATAAAATATAAATAAAATTGCTCTCAAACATAATCTTAAACTACTATTTCTACATAGGCAATTTAGCATCTGAATGTCCAAAACTCCGAAATATGTTTAGCTCAAGTGAAACTCAAAGCAAGTTCTCTAAATTACAAGTGAGATGATGCAGCATGCTGGGTTCTGACTAAAGTTCAAGTTAGTTTAGAGTTAGGTAGGTTCAGGCATCTCTTCAATTGGCGGAGGAATTAGAATAATATGCAAAAATGTCATTTTAAAATCCAAACAAAAATATAGAATATGACTTTGAGGAAGCCCACAGCTTAACTGTGATCACAACAGTAACGCGTGTCCCTGTCCCCGCCTGAAAACGATAAAAGTAATGCCTGTTTTTATATATATTAAAAAAAAAAAACCAAGAAAAAAAACAACAAGCATTTGATCAACTGGCTGTGTAGCCAAAGCCTGATGTACAATACTCCTTTGTGCCGCATTAACACCTCACTAATGAGCCGTGCTGTTGGGAGATGGATAGACATGTCTCATCATGCCAGTATCTGTTCAGTCACAAATACTCTGTACTACGACCATTGATACTCACTGTCAATGACTAGAAACACACTCAATTGATCATTTTGATTTTATGGAAGGCTTTTAGCGTTTAGATACTGGACACCCACATGCCCTCCTACTTTATCACACCCAACACGAGTGGCTGCCTTATCTGGTTTGAGGTTTTAGGTTGTTTTATTCTTTTTTTCTGTTTTTTTTTGTTTTGTTGGTATATTATAATGTAGGAAAGGTGGACAATAATCTAATGGGCCAGGTTGTTGAACAATAATAGACGGGGTATTTCAGATTCTATTCTATATGCTATGTTAAATTACATTCAACATTTGTTATTATAAATAAGCGAAAGGAAATACAGACCCCCTCGAGGTTGAGACAGTCTGCATGTAAATTTTGGTTTCATTTTGTTGATTCATCTTGTTAGGATTGTGACTCTTCGTTTTGCAGGAGTGAGTTTGCAGATATTAAGAAATCTAAATAAAAATCATATTTAAAAAAACAAATCACCGAATAAAGTCAAAGTTTAGTTCACTTTTTCTTTCTTTTTTATGTTCTTTCAACGATTTGCTTGAAGTAATCTGCACCTGACAATAATCCCTTCTAAACGCGCTCTTCAATTCTGTCAGAGGGAACTGTATTCCAGTCTACCCTCTCCAGGTGGTTTATGGACTTCTTTTGTTTGATGAAACTATTTGAATCATTTTCAAACACTGACATCTTCAGTAGTAATGAAGTGCCAAGCGTGAAAGAAGTGAGGCAATCTTGAAATTTATAGAAACATTTTGCTGTCTTTGGTGTCCTTGCATGATTTGTAAGGATGCTTTATCTCGAGCTTTGTCGATCCGTCCTCCCAGGACTCATTACTCATTACTTTACCAGTTTCTGTTTTGTTTTTGATTTGATAATTACGCTAAGATGATTTAAAGCAGTTGTCATAGCCACATTGTTTGTTATGTCGTATGCACGAAAAGCATAAACGGCTGAATGTTGGTTCTGTAGCACTAATATGAGCATGTGTCATCAGACTTGTTTTGATATTCCCTAATATTTCCTAATACCACAAACCCAGCCGCATTCCTGTTTGGTCCGTGTTAACAAAGCAAGTTCACTTCAACACACTTCTGTTGGGTCGACTGTAAAATTCATTACGTAAAACAGCAACAAATGTGTTTTGTGTTTGTGCTGATCAGCTGAGATACTGAAACGAAACAAGCCTGGACCAAAGCCGAACTTAATTTTTAAGGGTCTTAAAAGATAGAGAACTTTGTGTTCAGACAAAATCTGACACAACGTTGGACGTAATTAAAGGTTTAAAAGACTGGTGCTTCCAAAAAAAACATTCTGACTTGAGTCATAAAGGTGAGGAAATAAAAACAATACTCTTGAATTTCTCAACTGGTACAGGCTGGACATCAGATTGACAGGTGTGCTTTTGCCTGTTTGTGTTGCTTTATCAGAGGAGTTTTAAGGGGCCAGTTGGCCTGTGGAGCCTCTATGATGCAACAAGGAGTTTACGGACAGACACTGCCCATTGACGGTAAAATGTGGAGAGGAGGCTGGGCTAAACTTTTAAGAAAAGAGGTCATCCTGTGTGGGAATTTCCCTCTCTGCTGTCAGCATGTAAGGCAGGAGCAGGGAAAGACTGCGTGGGGCTCCATTAGGAAACGAGGGGGTCATCGAATAAAAAAAATGCACAGAATGTTTGACTGAATCTGTGCCAACACTGGCAGAACGACCTGCCCTCGAAAATGCATCATAAAGTGTTAGATGCTGATTTGAAGTTATTTTACAAATGCTGCTGTACTCAGAAATGTAAAAAAAAAAAAGTATTTATCTTCAGTCAAGCCACAGCTATTGTCATGTCCACGAAGGATAACAATGTCTTACTGAAATGTGGGTGTAGCATTCTTCAAGTAGTGATGTGTTGGAAAGGGAGGATGTTGCGCAACAGCTCCAAGCTGAACTGTTCAACACTGTGTTGAAATATCCATTACATTCAAATGTCATCCCTCGCTGCACAAAGCAGAACGGTTTTATGCTTTATTCAGAGAAGTTGAAGCGACTTTTCAGAGCAGATACAAAGTGAAGGTGCCCACTCTTGAAAAACTAGCAGAGGTGGTTTTTCCTCGCTGCTGTCTGAAGTGTCAGAAAACACTCCCCACCCTGAATTGTCATGGATCGCCTACAGACCCCACCATGGCCTGGCTTTATCTCCTCCGTCTGGGGTTTGCTTGCTCACGACAAATAAGTTTGTGCACACAGTGAAATGCAATCTGAGGGCTTGGTAAATTCCACTGCTCGCCAATTGTCAGCTAATCTATCATGTCTGGTCTAACACTCCCAGATTTAAAGTTCTAAATTTTGTTCTAAGTGTTTTCCTCTTGAGAGATGAACGAGGTTTAGCTGAGGATTATTAATATCTCACTGGATCTCGGGTTTTGGCTCTGGAAGCCTGACCTGACGTGGTGTGAGGAGGTTAGTTGCTGATTAATTTCCATGCAACCTTGAACCCCTTTCTGGGCCAGTGGACCCAGCAGACTATTGACAGAGCCGTGTGCTAAAGATAAAGTTAACATTTCTGTGCTGTGTGCAGTGTAATAAGTTTTTTTTGTTGTTTTTTTTGCTGCTCTCAGCAGTATCATTTTAGCACAAACTGGACTGATCTGAGGACATTTGTGTCAAATCAATGTGCAAACAGGAGTGAAGCTAGTATTGACACTAAGAGTTACTCAGGAAAAATGTAAAGAGAATTCATGAGTTGTTTTTTTTTTTTTTTTTTTTGCTGGTTGTGAACAAAATGATTTTAAAGAACCACATTCATTTACTGGTAACAATATATTTGTATTTTACAAGCCCCCTTTTGTGGCCTGATCCCTAATCAGCGACTAAGGTTTCTATTCCTGCTAACCAAATCACTCGCATGCACATCTCTTTTTTTGGAATGCAATAAATAATAAATGGTTATGGAGTGTTAAATGACTGTCGCCTTGCTGCTCATTGAAATTCCCTTGTCACGTATGTAGACACGCTGTGTCAATTTGGACATTCAAGCTTGATTAAAAGACGGAAAATGCACCTGTTGTTTAGCCAAAGGTTGAAATGCGCAGCATTTTACAATGAAAGCCATGATAACATGACAGTCTGGCTGCTCCTGGTGTGAATGTAAGTGTGACACTTGTGTCTGTCTGAGCCAAAGCTTCCTTTGAAAAAAAAAGACACAAAAGAAGAAATGCAAAAAATGAAATTGTTTAACAAAGTATAAATCTTTTTAATTCAATAAAATATCAAGTACAATTAAAGCATTTCACCTGTTTAATATTAAATAATTAGACTTATTTCATTCATTGCCAATACTATTACAAAGAGTTGCATCATTTCACTGCAGCACAACTCTTCCCTTGACAACCACTGCTCCACATACACAAAATGTAGAAATTCACTCGCATGTATGTAAAACCTGCACAGAAATACTGCATACACAAAATTACATCTGAGAATAAAGCTATGGTGACATGTCAAGGATGATTGCGCAATCCATGCACCCACTTCTTCAGTCTCATTCAAAGTGTCCTTGTAAACTGGTGGTCGCTGTCTTCACCCGTGTAGCGTACCGTTACAGACACCGGCTCACCGGCTCTAAGTCCATCCATGAGGAGACGCACAGCCCGGGGGGGGACCGGGGAGTCTCTGGGGCGGTTTCTAACATTGTCCCGTGGCAGAGAGCAGGTTGCGCAGGGTGGCCAGCTCTCTGGACAGCTGCTCCACTCGCTTCTGTAAACGATCGTTCTCTGCGGCCAGTTCCAGCACTTTATGTTGAGTCTCCAAGTTGCGCATTTTGGCTTTATCCCTGCTCTTCCTCACGGCGAGGTTGTTCCTCTCCCGCCTCAGCCTGTACTCTTCACTGTCCTTGTCCAGGCGTTTCTTCGATTTTCCGCTGGACATTTTGCCACCGTGCGATGGTGACCTGCTTTTACCTGACGGGGCAGGTGTGCCGGGCGGGCTGGAGCAGGTTGAGGACGCAGTGGAGATGTTACCAAGACTGCCGCTTGTGGACTGGTAATGAAGGTACCTCATGTCAAACCCAGACGACCCGTTCTCCATCTTTGCGTCTTCCTGACTGTCGTCTCTGTCAGAGGCAGCAGCAGCAGCGGCTCTGTAGCGGTTCCCGACCAGGTCAGAGCTGAGCACACTATCCACACGGGTCTCCTGCAGATCGGTGTAACCCAGTGCGTACGTTGGCTCCCTGAGGTCCCGCAGGTTGTCGCGCTGACTCGCCTCCAGCTCGTTCAGCAGCGTGTAGTTCTTGTAGTTCGGAGAAGCTGCAGCTCTCTTGATCTTATTCTCCGCAAGAAAGTCGGAGAAAACGTCCCCTTGCTGTTGGTGCTGCTGGTGGTGCGTCTGCGCCGTCAGCTGCGGACAGTGCAAAGCTGGATCCAGGTACAGACTGAAGTCGATCGCTCTCTCCCGCTCTTCAATGCCCAGCTCCGTCATCGAGTCGCCGAGCCTCCAGTACGAGCTGCCACTGTTGATGGGACTGATAATACTGTCTCTACTATGGATAGCAAAGCTGCCCTCGTCGTAGAAACCGGCTACTTCCATGGATCTTAACACCCGCCGGATTGCAGGAGCATGGAGGGCAGAGATGAGACGCCCAGCGTGGTTTTGGTCCGGTTGCCTTAGTTGTGAAATAACACAAATGTCGAGCTGCAATGTTCTTAACCCCCTGAGTCACAGTCTGTGACCACATGCAATGAAATTACCGTGAGGAGTTTGGGCTCACTGTGGATTGGGGAGGAATTGACAGGTCTTCCTGTCTCAGGGGGTTTTATGGGCGGGGGGCGGGGCTTAGCTGGTCAGGTGTGTGACGTGCGTCTCAGAACCAACCGAACAACCTGAGAACTTTCCCCGCATTCATCTACTTCTGATTAGAAATAATAAACGAGCCCAGTCGCGAAATTTATCTCCAGATCAAAAACAAAGAAAACCGTACTCAGAAATGAAGATAATACTAGGACAAAGACATTTGTAAGAAATAGTTTTAAAAGTACTTTCAAAAAATATTAACACATATTTTACGACTGTGCAGTATTGTAATGATGCAATCAAACAGGCCAATGGATGGAAGAATAGCTAAAATAAGACTGTACTTTTGCTGTTATAGGAAATATAAACCATCAATTTCAATCTTAAAATATAGTAAAAGACATTTCTGTGTGTGTGTGTGTGTGTGTGTGTGTGTGTGTGTGTGTGTGAGGGCATGTAGGTGATGTCTGTCATATCTTTAGACTGAGGAGGGATAATACACAGTCATTCATGTCTCATCTAAAAACACTACAGCGGTGACTGGAAATTAAAACTCCTGCGTGTGTGTGTGTGTTTACACCTGCAGTTTACCTGCAGAGAAGGACAAGTGTATTTTTTTCCCATTGATTTCTCATCCCAGAAAACAGGGGCACAAATAACGCATGAAGCGGTGAAGACTTTTATCCGGCACACATTGATAAAGTGGTCCAATCACACCCTCTAAGGACACATTTGTCCTTTGTACATTATCATCTTATAACCCTGATACTAATGAACATATCTCCAGGGTCCACACAACATCTGGCAACACCAGAGTGTGTCTGTTACTGCCTGGTGGATTATACAATATATTGGATCCACTCCACAACTGTATAAAGGTCAAAACTATACAGGAGTCAGGGGTGAGTGTTTATCACAGATATATAGTCGACCTGTTGTAAATGCTTCAGAGCACTTTCAAATCTCTTGTTTCTAAAGGCACATGGAAGGATTTAAACTTTGAATGAACGTCAGTAACTACAATGTATAAAGTGACTCAGCTCAGGTTTTGAATAAAACAAGGTTTTAGTTTTGCTTTTCCTACTTAAGTCTGGTAAACCTACACGCACACACACACACACACACACGCACACACACACACACGCGCACACACACACACAGACACAAGCAGTTTGTTCACTCACAACAATTCAAGGGGCGTCAAAGCTGAGTAGATTCAGTGAGCACTTACTGCCATCTTGTGGTGAACTTGCAGAATACTCTGTGGCAATAAAGGTACCCAGAAGGCTCAAGCAGCATTTGTGTCAATCAAAAGTCTTCTTTAGAACTGACTTGGTGGTTGTCAGTGTTAATTGTGTCCCTGCCTGGAAGAAGATAAAAAGACAGTTAGTAGATCAAGTATAGGCTTCTGGCTCCAAAAATGCTAGTAGGATTTTGTGTATAAAATGAGGGAGGAAATTCATGCATAAATGAGTGTTTCTGACCATGTCTGCTGCTATTCCTGAATCAGTACAGCTTTTATTTTTCAAATCAAAGAGCCAATTAATGTGTCTTTATTTTTGGGGGGAACCAAAGAGAATTTAATGTGACCCAATGTTTGCTAACCAAGTCTGCAGGGATAGGGCCCATTCTTTCTATTCCTTCCCATTGGCATGTATTGCTGTCCTCAAAGGAGAGTCTGTCCTTTAGATGGACAGCTGACCTGAGGACTTGAGCCCTGAGTTTGTTGAGTGTCTCTGGATGTACAGGTCTTTGCATCCTTGCTTGGACAACTGACACAAAATCAGCATCAGTCTTCAGTTTGGACGCGCCTAATGTGTGGCTGGTTTCTGTTCTTCCTCGGGTCCACAATCAGCAGTCTACATCTGACCAATAAGGGAGATGTAAAAACACTTTTGCTATTCGGCTGTGTCGTCAAACATCCATTAGCCTTCTCCCTCTTCTTCGTCATGGTAAAATCCAATCACAAATTCTTCACACTGTGACTGACTGAGGGCCTCATTCATGAAATAGTTTACGTACAAATTGTTTATCCACAATTGTGTGCGCACAATAGATGTCATGAGCAAGGAGTTTACAAATTGTCATCAGGCTTGACTTCCTGGCTAAAAAAAATAAAAAATAAAATAAAAATCCTATAGTGTTTACAAACAATTTTGTGCGTAAGAATATTGCAAAAGTGAGGGCCTAAGGCTTTTTAACTAACGCCACCTAAAAGTTACCACCCCGCACTCCACATCTTTTGTTGTTCAATTTTATTGAATGCTGTTCTTTTATGGGCGATGTTTCAAATTTGAATGTATGTGATACATGCACATATAAATGATCTATACTTACTCAGACTGGTGTCATATGTTATTCTGTGATTTATTCAAAACTAACTTGATTCGCGGGACTCAGTTTGTTTTTCTTCTTCTTTTTTTAAAATTTGTTTTGGATCTTTTGTCATCTGCTACAAACAAAAATGGTGACGTCAGGGAAAGGACACACAAGGTCACGTTAACCTGTGCTCCGGGGCGTAAATGTGTTCCAAGAACAACACAGAGGACTCCACACATCAGCATCAGTGGCGACCCACGACCCAGAAAAAAGTAAAATGATGGTCAACTTTTCTAAGTAATTAACCTCTTAAAAGAATCTTGTTTTTCAGGAAATGCATATATTCACTGCCTTGATAATTGATATCGTCATCATGAAAGTGATACAGCTGCAGTCAGAGGCAAGTTTGCTTAGCACAAAGGCTGCATACAGGGTGATCAGCCTGGGTTTAGACAAAGGTTTCCTTCACAGAGAGACGCTATATCTGTCCCTCCTGTTTCCAGTGAATTAATTCAATTTGCCAAATCAAAAGACACAATGGCATTCTGTGTTTCTTGGATTTCTTGGTTAGTAGTCCAGCCTTGGAGCACATTTTAAAGATTTTTGACTTGAATAAATGCAAAATGAATACGTTGTTGAGATAAATTGTGTATTTAAATATTTGTAATGGGTTGAGCATCATTTAAATGCCAAATATTGTCAGCTAATTGTACCAACTTACTCTATGATGATGCCGTAAGCGCTGTAAAATACATCACATTTGGTCATTTGGTTTTATGCAAAAAACATCAAAATCTACAAAAGGCTAGCAGTTGCTAAATGGAGCGGAGTAACAACTACAATATTTAGTACTATATTTCCCTATGCTGGGGAGCAATGAAGTAGTGCAACATGGAATATTGTATGATAAAGTGCTGATGTAAAGGTCCTCAATACGTTCCACCACTGAGTACATATACATTGAGTGTATAACAGAGTTTATATATATTAGTGTTTACTGCGGGGTCACACAGAAACAGGTGACTGGCTAGGTAATGTGCTCACTATTACCACTGTAAAGTAAATTTATTTACTTCACTGCTGTACAGTTGTAAACTTTTTTATTGTATACTTTATTTGACAACTTCTACGTATTTAAAACCAATGTACTCTTTTACTCCACAAACATTACCTCGAGGAAATTAAAGCGTATTAACCCAGTACGCTGAAGTGTAAAGTAAGTTAGGCCATGGTTACAAATTAAGCATGTCCGGTTTAGTAAAGTAGTCCGAAATTATAGTAGCAAGCAAGCAGGACTGGTAATTTATGGCTACACTACACTTTAATTTGTCATACTTCACTGTGGCAGCTTGCTGATATCGCTTCTTAGTTTTAAATGAACTTGTGTGGTATTAACGACGTAAAAACACACGCAGCGGGGAATTTTTACACTGAGGTGGCCTATTGCGACTTCAAATTAACCGGGTAAAAGTACCTTTTCCTCCGCTTCTGAAGAGCTGTGAACGGCCTTTCCTTACAATATAGCGCCAACTCGTACAAATTGTGTGAAAGAACATCAAGAATAAAAGGGTGAAACGTACACGAGAACACCTGCTCGGGTGCTGGCGGAGCGCCATCTCCCGTACCTCCAGCAGGTAATCTTTAGAAACATTGCTACTATTCCGTGATTGCCCAGCAGGGGGCAGAAAGCACAGGGGCTGGGTGGGGTCAGGAAATGCGGTCTTTGCTCCTCGCAACCTCATTGGTTACCCGGCTTCTTTTGCTACATTTCCCGTCCTTCGATTGGCTGTTGCTCACAACATCTCGCACCTGATTGGATCAAATCGCTACGTTGTCTGTGGGCTGAGAAGTTGATGATTCCGTTGGTTCCTGACTGCGAGCAGAGAGACCGAAGGGGCTGGGCGGCCCACAGTTGAGAAATGGCGAGAATGGTCAACGAGAACGGGTGTGGAGGGGAGACACAGAACCCCGAACAGCAGGGACCCGGCCGGGGCGCGGCCAGATGGGGTCCACAACACGCCGGTGCCCGAGAACTGGCCAATTTATACTCGCCAGGTGAGTCGATCCCTTTAGCAACTCCGTGCGAGAGCCTCTGCTGGTTCCCCCGGTTCAAGCACCTATAAGTGGCGTGACATGACATCAGGGTTTATATAGTTACCAGGTCGTAAACTATAATCACAAACAAGAGGACCTCATTGTTTTGAACAGGTTTAGTTAAATGACAGTGAACAATCGGCGACATTTCGGGGCTTGTTAACAGCCGCACCGCTGTGGTTACACAATAGGAATCATGTGAGATTGGTTGAATTTTTGTGTTTGAGTCGCTGCCTGTTGTTCTTTGACATTTCGAGCATCAAACAGAGGTTAGCAAACCCTTCAGCTTCTGCTTTCGGCTAAAAACAGATGCCTCATATGGTCACGGAGTTGCTGTGACCTTTCATAACACTGTTGTAGCCATATTAGCGCATAGACATGAAGGACTGCAAAACTAAACAGTTTTACCTGTTAGCCAGGGGTGCAACTATTATTCATGGATGTGGAACTTGACCACACACACCCAGTGTTCAAACACTTGCTGCCTTTTCAATCCCTCGTATCAGCTGAAGGCCTTACATGGACCTGTATCGTACAGCTTTGAGTAGATGTCAGATTTTTACCTGTCAGAGGGGTTCACACCATCTAGCGTCCAGCTTTCTTTGAGCTGTAAAATGCAGACAGGTATTTCAAGCCCAGCTGCAGGGTCACATCAGTGAGGTACAGAGGAACGTTGCTGCAGGTTGCTGTAATGCCTCATCTGATGATTACTTATGCTGACTGCTGTAGTAATCTTTGGACACTATGGTTTGAAAGAAATGACGTCACTAGGCACTGTGGACTGACGTCAATGTATGACATAAATAAAACCAGGGCTAGGTACAGGCAAGGACCTCATAACACCACACATAACACGGCACGTATCATGTCATGGTAGGATTTTCTAACGATATTTTGCGATACTCTCTGGAACTTATAGAAAACTTCAAAGTAGAGCTGAAAATACAACTTGCCACGCGCCACGTGAGTCGTCTGATGCTAAGTACGTCACACTTGTTCTACCTAACTCCTCTGGTTTGTCTTTAAAACCAAACTGCATGCAGACGTCAGCTTTCGAAGCTGCAGGTGCTGCCCTAATGTGGTCCGTCATGACGGTTCATCGTCCGTCTGGAAACTTGTGCCGAGTGCACAGAAGTGACAGGAGGAAATTAGCCACCATCTACATGAGCTGAGAGTTTTGCTTAACTTTGTATTTATCGATAATATGGGCTGGAATGTTGCTACGGTATTGTGGAGAGAGAAAGAAGTGTTTTCCAAATCTGTTCAAACAGGAACCACTGCTGATGTGTCCAGCTGCGCTAACAGCTTTTGTTTTTCTTGAAGGCAAAAGATGTCAAGAATGGATAAGTGTTGTCCTCTGCTTCTCTCTCATGGCCTTCAATTTCATTCACCTCCTTGCCAATTTTCATCTGGGACATTTGTGGCACATCATCTTGGGTATCGGTACGTAAAATATTCTAAAACTGCAGATGTTTCCTACAGCCTGGCTGCTCTCAGTATCTTCCACGGCGTCACGTTTTCTCGTCCCTCCTCAGTGGCGGGGATCCTCACAGCAGACTTCGCATCAGGGCTTGTTCACTGGGGGGCTGACACATGGGGATCCGTGGATCTACCCATCTTTGGAAAGGTAGGCAAACATGAAGCCATGTCTAATTTTTTTTTCCCCTCTAAAACGAATTCATTTTGTGTTTTCTTTGATGGAGGATTTCCCCACAGGGGCTTCAGGTAGTTCTGGGCAAGGGCATTTTTAGTTGTTAAAGAGCATCATGTAGAACATCTCCTACTGTGTGTGACACGATTAAAGATGGCGAAGAGATCGTTTTTCTGGTGTGGGAATTTTGCTGTTTTTCCTACTTTACAAGTCCCAAGCTCATAAATGACTATGTATTTGGTGATGTTATGAAAAACACAAATATTAGTCCAAGGGATCATGAACTTTATAGGTGAAGTAGGCAGGGCTCCTTATTTCAAACTTTG
Organism: Aulostomus chinensis; assembly: GCF_037954235.1. Classification (NCBI taxonomy): domain Eukaryota; kingdom Metazoa; phylum Chordata; class Actinopteri; order Syngnathiformes; family Aulostomidae; genus Aulostomus; species Aulostomus chinensis. Next base: position 5,767,092 of record NC_141328.1, on the reverse strand, counting down.
TTTATGGGGAGGCCCACCATCTCAAACCTTGAGGCCCCCTGCTCTAAAACATCTGTCCAGGTCTTACTTTTTCTGCACTATTCCTTGTTTCTCACCCCACTGCACTGTCTTATCTGCCCCGCAGGCCTTTATACGACCATTTAGGGAGCACCACATTGATCCCACCGCCATCACCCGTCATGACTTCATTGAGACCAATGGTGACAATTGCATGTTGACCATAGTTCCTCTTGCAAACATGGCCTTCAACTTCCTCACCCTCTCCCCCGGTGAGTTTTCTGTCAACAAACCCAACATTATATTCTGCATGAAAACATCCCATTCTGATCTAATTTGTGATCCTCCTTCCATTACCGTGAAGGGGGGGGGGGGGGCTCCAAGAAAGAAAAAGAACTTCATTTAATGCTGCTAATGAAAATAATGAAATATAACTTTGATGTTATGTACCTAATTTATGTGCACTCATTTAGTTTCAGCTCAGTGTGAGCCTCTGCAGTTTTGCTGTCATTTTCAGCCCTGCTCTGCTCTCCGCTGCTCTGTTTCACCTAGTGTGTGTGTGCAAACGTGTGTGTGAGAACGTGTGTGTGTCGCTGTTCAGATGTGGCATTAACATGCATCCCGCGTGATCCGATCACAAGTGGAGACCTTTAAAGTACATGAGTCTTGAGTGACCACTTATATCCAGACCTCCGATATGCAAATGACACCAACGTTACGTCTGCCGAGAACAAATGGGTTTTTTACCAGCAAAACATTGTACTGATTTCTAGTGGCACATGCAGGACTATTTCCCAACCCGCGTGAAAATGAAACAATGTATTCATACTCCTGTCTTGTTGTTTCCTGTTTGTTTTTCTGTATTTTTTTTTTCCGCTGTATATTGTCTTTAATTCACTTGAAATTAGAACACTGATTGTCTGATAATAACACTGATATCATTCCTTATTTTCATAGCTAATCTCAACAGGCTACAGAATATTTGTCTTATATTGATCCACTTGTAAAAAATACGTCAAGTTTGTGTTCACACTGCTAAGAGAATGAAGCCCAGATCACCTCTGACTGATCCCATGTATCCTCAGCGCAGTCCTGACTTGTGGTCAGATCACTAAGGATGCATGTTAATGCAGATCTGAATCAGGTGTGTGTGTGTGTGTGTCTGTGTGTCTGTGTGTGTGTTCTATTATGTAAGATGGAAGGTTGAAGTTAAGACATGTGGGCTTCCCTAAAGATGCAAATGTATTCACAGAACCCTACTGATAAAAAGTATTATTAAAACGCAGATAATGCCTACTTCCCTGCTAGAACTGAGCTTCAACCCTAATTTTCAGCAAAAAGAGTCCTCCTCTCAGCTGGACTGATAACAATGGTCTCTATGTGCAGCTGGCTGTGAGGCGAGGGCGTGCAACACAAAAGAGAGACACAACAAAAAATATTCAACAACTTCACTCTGACACAGTGTAGTGTCACCAAAAGCACAGTTGCTGGTGCCGCTCATGTGTACAGAAACCACAACATTAGACAGTCAAGCTAAACTTTTTATCAACTTAAGATAAAGTCAAGAAAATCAGCTCAAGAATGTATTTGCAACCAATGACACTACTGTGGTGGTGGTGGGGGTGGGGCGGGTGAAACCTGGGTGATTACATGACACTAGAATAATTTGGGTGTTAAAAACGAGTCTCCTGCATTTGGAATTTGTCCGACAGAAGCTTCAGATTCTTGACACCTCTCTGCTTTGGCATTTTTGTGTGAATGACATCACCACTCAAATAACTACATGGACTCGTGGACATTAGATTGACTACCAGGGGAGCTTGCAGTGAAAGTAAAAAAAAAACCTCCTGACTCCCTCTCATCTGGCTGGTATCTTTTTTTTTTTTTCTAACTTGCAGCGGAGATTTACCATATCTACCCCTGGTATTGCTACTTGTTTGCACTCGCCATCTTCGTCACCCTCACAAACCAGATTCACAAATGGTCTCACACGTACTTCGGCCTTCCTCGCTGGGTCGTGCTCCTACAAGACTGCCACATCATCCTTCCCCGCAAGCACCACCGCGTCCATCACGTCTCCCCACACGAGACGTACTTCTGCATCACGACAGGTTTGTCTTTAGAACGCCAGTTTGTACATTTGAAGACGTGGAGCGTTGTCACTGAGCTTTATTTCTCCAGGCTGGCTGAACTACCCTCTGGAGAAGCTGGGCTTCTGGAGGAACCTGGAGGACCTGATCCAGAGTGTGACTGGAGAGAAGCCCAGGGCGGACGACCTGAAATGGGCTCAGAAAGTCAAGTAACTGTGCGGGCTAACTGCACCCTACCTCAGAAGATGCTGGCTCCGTCCAGACTTCTCACCCCCTTTTTGCCTCACTTAAACTGTAATACATAGGAAGAAAAACTAACCGTTTTTGATGCCATAGCTTTAAGTCCTGCACATTTTGTCTGTTTTCCAAGAGGAAGTTTTCATTTCTCACAATGGAGATCTTCTTTTCAAATTGCAATATATCCTCAACTCTCATCTAACGTCACTCTTCATGTTTTTGGGGTGATTTACAAAGACTGTTGCAAAGAAGATCCAGTCAGGCGCATAACTTGCAATCACTCCCCATGAAGCTGAAAAGATTTCCTTCACTTCTGAAAATTCAAACGATCCAAAGCAAGAATATGTCTCCAGAGGTGATAAGTCACATTATATTTAGTGCTGCTTTATTTCCTCTGGATCCATTTTTACGTCTCCTCCTAATCAAAGGTCTGTTTGATGTGCTCGGGATAAAATTGGATTTAGACTGTGGTGAGGAAGTTGGACTGGAAGGATGCTTTACCTGTACAGTTAGCTAAAATAACAAATTGGTTAAAGACTGTTGATGCACATTTTGGGTCAGCGGCACACTTTTGGACCTTTTTGAAAATGAGAAATAAATCTAATATATTCAGCTGATACCCATTGATTTTTCTAGCCATATTTAACAGTTATATCATGGCTTTTTTTTTAAAGGCAATGAGACGCTGTAATGCCAAAATGATCCAGCCAGGATGCTAAACGACTGGCGAAAACCAAAAAAAATTGAAAGCAAAATGCTGTCAGGTCCCCTGATGGCTTCATGATGAGATATCTTCAAGTGAATTCTTCATCTAATAAAGTGTATTTTGTATGTCAAGCACTCACTAATAGGTGTTTTCCGCTCAAAAATACAGTGTTCCTGCTGCATAACCTGTCCAAAAAACCACTTGTCTACAAAGTCTCAGGAGCACTGGTCAGTATCATCCAAGTCTTCTTCATTCAGCCGTATGCTCAATAATTCACTATCACTTTCAGTTTGGCTAAGAAAATTCAACTTTAACACTTTGGTTCTGTGCTACTGTGGATAAATGGGACCAGTGGTGTCATTGAGGTGAACCAACACGTCCATGTGAGGACTAGAGAGCATACAGCTGGGTAAAAAAGACACATATTTGAGCTGGTAAACTGGCATCCTGAGACCGGGGTACCATTAGCTTCAAGCTGAGTATTTGTGACTGACTCTTTCTGCGTTCTGGAGGCACAGAGAAGTACGGCTGGTGGTGGTAGAAGCCTCTTTGTGAATTTGTCAGTACTTGAAAGGCAAAATACACTTGTCAGTGAAGTATCACTTCAGTGTAAAACAGATGATTCTCAGGCAGCATGAACGCAATAATTCGATCAGAAAAAGTGGAACTGAAACGGCGATAATATAAATGTATGTTGTCATGCTGCAGTCTTTCTGGTCCAACTAGTTTTCTTTTGAGACGATCATCGTAGACGCTAGTTTATTAGACAGGAAAGAGGCACGTGCAGTTTTGTCGAGCTGCCTTACACACCACAGATGCAGTAATTTTGTAATTGTGTTTGTTTAGCTTCATTTCAACGCTTCTTTGTGTTGTTTTGGGGGATTTTTCTGTCTTTCTGGGGTCTGTGTCTCGGAGATAATCACGCAGATACTCTAAAGTAATGTGCCAACATGATGTAACATCATTTCCTCTCCTCACATCTTCTTTTGTATTGTGAGGGGGAATTTGTCTGTTTGAGAGTGTAACATTCCCCGTGAGTAGTGTTGCCACTGTGTACCGTCTTGGTAAGTGTGATGAGCAGACTTGGTGATGTAAGGGCTTCGGTGGAGGCTGATGATCCAGGATTTTTTTTTTTTTCACTGCTATAGATGAGATTATGTGATTAAGTAATTGGGTGAAAGGCTTTTTGACGCTTAAGTCAGTCATTTGTAAATGTATTGTACAGCAGATAACTATGCAGTGTAATAAGAGGCCCTTAACTATACGTCTTAACTCATCGGATTAGATTCAAATGCCTTTCTTTTTCTAATAGTTTACAAATATTAGCAAAGTTGGGAGCTCTACGATTTAGCCACTTTGAAAAGTGCATGACAAAATGACTTTAAATTAAGATGTCCCTTGCACAGATGTTAGAATGCATGCGTGCATACAGCATGATGACATGTGCAGGCAAAATACAGGGTCACCAGCTGTTCTTGAATTTGTGTAATGGGGGGTGAAATTTATTGTTATGCTTTGAAAACATTACTCCAAATGGGGAACAAATGGTCCCAAGTTTAAACTACCAAAATATTTTCTCCATTCCAAGGAAATATGGCTGACTTTTCAGGTTTTAGCTAACCTTGCTATTAATATGAATAAAATGCTTAATTATTAAAGTCAAAGTAGGCACTTTAAGAAGAGTAATGCCTGATTTTGAAGCTAAACATCGATTATATAATATTCCAGTTTTTGAATCCTTCATACTTGATTATATAGAATTATCTACGATAGGTCAACAGCGAAAGTAATCTGCAGATTGCATAGTGCTTGTAGAGTATTGTGAGAAGCAGTTTTTGTATGTTCGGTAGTAAAAATGTAAGCTGGTAAATCAAGCTTTGTGTCACTGCAACTAAGTATGAGGCCCATGTAGAGATTCTACTCCTCTAGTTCTTCTTTGTCAGTATTAGAAAAATATATTTTTAATCTGCTGTATGCAGCCGGTAGACACATTTGAATTTATTTTGTGAGGGATTTTGACATTTGCTCTCCTTGAGGCTTCAGTATATTGCGTTTGTGATAATATCAAAGTAATTTGAAGGAAGTTTTGTGTATATGTAAACCTGCAGAAACGGACGACTGCTAAGTATAATGCTATAATTAGCCTGGAGCCCAATTTTGCAGGCGAAAGAAATGGTAAGCCATGTCGTAAGCTTTGCTTTTAGACAGATACTGCAGCTATTTCTGGCTGCTAAATGAGGAGAGTCAGTACAGATCTAATAGGCATCAACTTGCTCCAGTTCTCCACATGAACTCAGGATTGCGTTTAAAGTGATACAGGTGGTTCAATATTAATTGACATACGAACACTCCATTAGTGAAGTTATGGCTATTAAGTTGGTAATATCATTTGTTTGTTTCCATCAGATTTAGTTGGCCAATGAGTTCAAATCTAATTATAGGTTCAACTGTAGCCATATACCAGCACACGGAACACAGCTTCCTGTTATTGAAGTAGAACTTGTGATTGGGCTTTGTTTTGTTTTTGTTTTTCTGCTTCGAGACAGTGGATTTAAGGGTATTTTGTGACACTCGGTGATAAACTAAATACTTTCTGACCGGAAATAAAGTAAATGTTGGTGAGCAGGGTGGGCGGTTGTTAAAAGTATGTTTTTGACATGCTGAAATGACTTTTGTATAGATCCTTGAACTTTTTATTGAATTGCCTTATCCTGTCCCTCATTGGTTTCTTGTACATCCTGCCAGCGATATGGGAAAACAGTTAATTGACTGACTTAAAATTACCCGTCACTCGCCTCTCGCTTCTTCTGAGGCAGGACCCACGTGGATGTTGTAGTTGGTTATGTATGCTGGTGGTGGTGATGGAGTTTAAGATATCAGAATAATGCCTTGATGCCTTTTTGTTGTCTTCCATTCGGAAGGCGTACAATGTGTATATTAAACTGTATTTATAACTAAACAAAATAAAAGGTTAATAATTACCATGACTTGTTCTCCCTTACAGTATCTTTCTTTCTTGGATGATCGAAAAATAAAAGATTTGGGTTTGAGGGGTTCAGTCTCAGGGGCTGAACCCCGCCTGTAGCCTGTAGCCGCTGGGATAGGCTCCAGCCCCCACCCCGCGACCCTTAATAGGAACAAGTGGAAGACGATGGATGGATGGATGGATGGATGGATGGATGGGTTCAGTCTCATCAACAGGGGTTCTCCTCTATGTCAAATGTCATCTTGTCTTTGATATGTAAAATGTTAGGAACTGTTCTCTGATTTGGGATTTTTGCATTAAGAGGTTGATAGTTGAGTGCAAGCTGTTTGGGGTCTGCAGTCAATATGAAATGGTACAATGAAATCTCACATTGTCTGTTACATTCCAGTGAACTCCCAAATGTAAACAAAACTTCATTAGAAGACATTTCCAGTAATTCTTAAATAAAATCTTAGTAAATCACTTTTCAGTATACGAATAAATTGCAAACACGGACGTCTAGACTGGCACAAATACACGTCCGTGATACAAGTACATCTAATAATGTGAACAGGAGCACACAAACAGGATTTTGGATTCCATGCCAAGCCCCCAGCATTAAAACCTGAGCCCTGCTGAGGATGCTGATGGTGTTGGAGGTGTGAAAACAAACAGTCATATTTATGCAACACTTTGATGCATCGGGATCATTTGCTATTTGTTCAATACATCATAATTATCCGTGTGTTATAATTGGGACTCTCTGATGGCTCTCTGAGGCACTTAACTAAGATGGAGCCATTAATGGGATTGAGTGCCCAGTCCAAGTGTCTACTGTAAAATGGACCTATTACTATTTAATGTGCTGCCACCTGTTGGGCCTACTGAGGCCTAATCCATGCTCCAAGGGTTTGACTGTCATGTATACAACCTACAACACTTTTCTCAATCATTGTGATAATCCTTGCACCACCGATGCAGTCCTATGAGCCACAAACCGCATAATTCTTTAGTAAATAGTTTTATTTGTGGAGTTGTAATGAATCTAGAGAACCCGACTTCCCTCCTCCCTCACACACTTGATGATGTGAGTCGGGACTCTATGGTATTCTTTCACCTCACCTATTCAAGCATTTGGATGTACAAATACCATACATTTTCAGGAAAATCCATGATCTTTCCTCGAACCAAATGAAGCGCTGCTATGCGTGTCTTCGTGCCGCACGCACAGATGTCTACAATGCTTTAGCTACGTGCGCGCTCCCGTAGAGTTGGAACAAGATGGCGGTCGCCGCCGGATCAGGTAAATGTTTAAGCGAAATAAATCACCGTTAGGAACTGTCGTTGAATGATCTGCAGACTTAATTTTCACTGTATATCTATCAACTTCCATGATGGGGTTGAGTTTGCTCAAGCGCACCCGCTTTATCCGAATACACAAGCTAACGAATAGCAGGAGTCGCTGAGGAGAATGAATCGGAAAGCAATGCTATTAGTTGAGCTAACGTAAGCTAACGGGGAACGAAACGTTGTGTGACTTCCGATAACAGGATCGTGCTATTAACACGAAAGCCGAATAAAATAGCACTACTACTACTTATCTGCTCACGCAGTGCTGTAGAATTTGTTTGCTTCCATTCCGTTTCCTAATTTAGCATGGTGACAATTGCTAGCGATACGCGCTTGGTTGTTATTAGCCAATTTGCGACACAACATTTCCTGATACATTAAATTAAAAAAAAATTAAATATAATTAAATGTCACCACGAGATACTATTGCATCAATAAGTTGTCTTTAACTGGTGACCGTGCAACGTTAACGGTGACGGGACGGTTTCTGAACATTTCTAACGTTATTGACTTGTAGGTAATGTTAGTCGGATAAACGCGATCGGTGATGGGTGGCACTCAGGTCTCTGGAGATGTCTGCGAGTTAAAATGCTTCAGCAGCTGGCGGCGAGGCTGTTTATTTGCATAGCTCTCGCTTGCACTCACAGCAGCTCCACATCACTGCAGAGGCCAGATGATGCAGCATTGCCGAGGCTAAATGTTAAATTAGACGGCAAACACCAATAACCTGTTATTCTCCGAAGGTTCATGAAACCTGCTTGAATTAGGCGTGTCTTGTTGCACTGTGCCAGTGTCTGCCTGTGTTGACCAACGCCATGAACACTTCCCAACTTAATTTCTGCAAGTCACTGCTCAGACAGAAGCTCTTGTAAACTGATAAGTTTGCCTGTCCTTAAATCTCCTCTCTGGTGGAGATGTGCATGTGCTGTCACGTCTGATCCACCTTCAGGCTGATTATATCAGCAGATATATTGGAAATGTGGTATATGCTGATCAAAATGACATCTATTTTACCGATTGTATTGCAGGAAAAGAGGATTTTGTACTTAAGAAATGGTGTAGTCGGGTTATTTGGCGGGCAGATTGGACTCAACTCTATGGATTACAAGCTTCTCAGTCTATGATACATCCGCATGATTGTACCCATGATTCGAATTTCATTCCCATGATTATAATTTTTCATATTGTCAGTATTGTGCTCTCTGAAAGGTATTTTTTTCTTTACTTACAAATTATTTTTTACATTTTCATGTTTTTATTCTGGGGTTAAATTATGAATCTTGCAATCATCAATTGTTTCATTCTCTCTGGAATGTGGATTTGTGAAACAGATTCTCATATGTTGTGTTTCATTTTTGATTAAAGGAATTGGGGTCAGGGAAGGAAATTAAGAAAATATTTTGGGGGCAGTTTTGGCCTCCACAGTCTAAAACATGGGGTCCTTTTTAAAATGATTGGGGACAATGGAAAGAATTTAAGTTAGAGCTTTGTTAATTTTAAGGCCCGACCCATTTATCAGCCAACCGATTTAATCGGCAGATCATAGCCATTAGAAGATAATTGGTAATCGTCCAAAAGTTGGCCGATTGGCGCCGATTTTAACACTCATTTTCAGTAATAAAATGCCGTTAATATGGTGTTTATTTTTTTCTACATTCCTGAAAATGTACCCCACTCAGTGTCGGAATTAGCGAGAGCCACGGGCCTGCAATTTTGGCAAGAATGCCCCCAAAAACCACATTTCGGGGGCATCATTCATGGTGCCGCGACTGACTCAGTTAAATAGTTTAGCAAGGTAGCTAATATGTAAGCTAGGTTATCAAAACTTTCTTTAGTTTGCTAACATGTCACGCTGGACTGATAGTATCAGTGGAGCGTGACAGACACAACGAGGCACGTCATGGGAAACTTATTCAGTTTGAGTTCGAGTGCCCTCTACAGGATACACAAGGACATAATTGCTAAGAAAAACACCATTTTAACGGCATTTTATGACTGAAACTTACGAGTTAAAATCAGCGTCAATCAGCTAACGTTTGGCCCACTCCCGATCATGCTCTCATGGTTTAATAGGCTGGACCCTAAAAATAACCAAGCTCTAACTACAATTTTTCCATGGCCTCAAATCATTTAAAAAATGCCCCTGTTTTTTATACTATGGGAGCCAAAGTTGCCCCAAAAATATTTTCTTACTTTCATACCCTGCGTTGGCTATATTGTAATTTTGATTACAATTTGTATTCCTCGCCCAGCTGCAATCTTAATTATATCGATGTTTGCATGTCTCTCAAGACTGTATGCAGATCTGATTCAAGGCCAGAAAGACAGTGTTCAATGGTTCTATTCTCATATTGCCACGAACACAAATAATTTCAAGATAGTTCTCGTCAGTATCGCCCATCTCCACTCAGAGTATTTGTCACAAGTAACCAGAGCAACACTTGTAACTTGTTGAGGCGGTGGATGAGGCCTGTTGAGGGCTCACGATGTGTCCCTGTTAGCTCGTTGTTTGGAGACAAAAGCTATAAAGTGAATCAACTCCCTCATCTTGTCGTCTCCGTTGATGGCCATCCTGTCACGCATCCTTGTGTTTATTACATTGACTGCCTTGCTAAGACCAACCAGCTACGACTGTGACAGCTGAGTTGAAGCTAATGTGTGTGTGACACTAAGTTATAGTCATCAGTGTAACTGGTACTGGATCTGCTCAGTCAAAACCAGTTTTTATGTAGCACGACTTAAGATGGATTCTTTTATAGTCGGACACGTTGAACATTTTCCGTGAATGTTAACAGTAGCAGTGAAGTCTTGGTTACTTTTATGAAACATGAACAGCATGTTATTGCTATAAATGACTATTTTTGATAGAAAAGTTCAGTCATTTAAATACTGGTTCAGCATAAAGCTGCTCCATGAATGTTTAGTTTAATAGAGTAATGTCTGTGGTGTAGCCCAGAGCAGAGGTCTGGTGTAACCAAGAACATGTCCTGAGGACAAGTACAGTTGAGGTGGTACTTGTGCTTTATCATATTTATGATCGGTTGATGTGTATCGGTGATACTTAGATGAGACAATTTCACAACATCGCATGCTGTGTGGCTCTACCATGGCAATGTTGAAACGATTATCACATCTGAAAAAATGTAATAAAATATTATAAATATTGCACTCTAAATTGGGCCATGGAAGGACTTTTAATTGAAATTGCATGCTTTTTCATGTTAAACATCTGTTTTCTCCTTATTATTCACCCCGCAAACTCTGAATCTGCTCCAAAATCTCAAGTTTTGTGAGAACTGAAAATGTGATTTCTTTGCCCACGAACAGGCGTTAAAGTTCCTCGCAATTTCCGGCTACTTGAAGAGCTGGAGGAAGGCCAGAAAGGTGTGGGGGATGGAACAGTGAGCTGGGGTCTGGAAGACGATGACGACATGACTTTAACACGATGGAGAGGAGTGATCCTCGGCCCTCCTCGCGTGAGTGCTGCAATATTTTTAACACTCCAGTGAGGACAGCTTAGAGATGTCAGGTTTGATCCCACTAGCATGCGTTACAGCACCCATCGTGAGTAGTAACAGGAGCATGGAAGTTGTATGTCAGTAAGAGCCTCAGCCAAGTAAACAATAAGAAAAGCCAGATGCATGCAATGTGATGAATGAAGCTACAATTTCCAAAAGAAGAATAAAACCTTGTATGAATTTACTTATGTGTGTGTTGCTGTTTTAAATTGCTCCTCTCCTCTGCCCTGCCTGTCTTCTGTCCACAGACAAGCTATGAAAACAGGATGTACAATCTGAAGGTTGAATGTGGGCCAGGATACCCAGAGTCACCGCCGTTTGTCAGATTTGTGACGAAGATAAACTTGAATGGTGTGCACACCTCCAACGGTGTGGTGAGTCTTCCTTCTAAACCGCCCGCTATCCTAGCTTGATAATCTGAACCCGTAAGTCTCAGCTGTCAGCAGGTGAACATGAAAGTATTGCTGATCCTGCACTTGCAACATCGTTAAATACATTTGAAGCAAGAAACCTCCTTGGTTCAGGTACATTTTGTATGTTCAGAGTGACTTTCCCGTGTGAAGAGCCCTGGTGTTGTGTGGGACAAAGTACATGGCGTGTTTGCCATCAAAATCGAGATACATACAATTGAAGGAAGACAAGAAGGTCTTGATTAGAGTTTTCCAAATCAGTGTCATTCCACCGTAGGTACATTCGCACTCTTTAAACACAATTTGTACCTTTACAGGAGAAAAGTACTTTTTACAACAAGAATTTCTTGTGCCTTTGGGTTGCTACTTAGCTCCGTTTGAACATGTACAAGTGCTGTCAGTTTTTTTTAAGAATATCACCATGAAATTAACAGCCCTCAGAATGAATACTTCTTTTACCGGAGGAGTGCCTCAGAGCTTCCTTTTATGCAACTTCAGTCTTCACACCAAAGAACACCTTCGTGACTGCTGTTTGAACCTCTGAGCGCTCCAGATGTTTGCCTCTATAAGTAAATACATGACATTAAAGTAAATTAGGTAAAAATAAGATGCAGAAGTATGTAAGTAGGGAAACGTATATGCAAATGGGAAAGACGCATAAATAAAACGAAAAAATAAATGAAGAATTACACAAGGGCATATAGTGTTCAGGTAAATACAGAATCTGATTAATGTAGTTATCAGTTTATGACGCGAACATGTTTTGTTGCATTTTATTAATTGCGAAATGAATACCTACATTTTTCCCACTATTTTTTGAGTTTGTACGTGCATACCTATTTATTTGTTGGATCATTTATTTATTATTTTGCCAGTTTTGGTCCACTGCTGTAAAAACTTAAGATGGCAGTTACTTGAGATTCATTCCACCGATACTGTGAGCTTTTGTAGTTCCGGCAAAGAAAGAAAGAAAAAAAAAGCCTACATGTCGCAGGTTCAACACCACTTTCATGCGTATTGATTTTGTGTGTTGCAGGTCGACATGCACGCGGTGACCGCGCTGGCCAAGTGGCAGAACTCCTACAGTATCCGGATGGTGCTGCTGGAGCTGCGACGGCTCATGACCTGCAAGGAAAACATGAAGCTTCCTCAGCCACCCGAGGGCCAGATCTACACCAACTGAGCCCATGCTACCCCTACACCTTCTCTCTTCCCCACCCAATTTTCTGTTTGCGTATATCCCTTCATCCCATCTACATTCCATTGGCGGAGCAAACACACACATAGCAGAAAACCCCAGTATGCATAAACAGTTACAGATACATGCAAAAACACACACATGCACTTGACGGCCATCTCATTAGATACACCTGTGCAATTTCCTCCCAACACAAGAGCTCTGCCTGGAGGTCTGCTCATTATTCAGTTTTTGTTGACAGCGAAAGGTGATAATTCCGCTTTAGTGGCCGTTGTTGCATCTGACATTACCATCAGTGAGGTTGTGTGTCCTGAAGCGGCGTGAGTGAATTTGACTAAGGAGCAGCTGCAGCCAGTCAGAGGCAAGATAGATCCGTTTTTAAGGAGACAGGAAACTGCACACTCAGCTGCTTACAGGCTGTCGCAGGAAGTGAAAGTAACCATGAAAATGCACAGCAGAGACCATTTAGAGATAGAAATGACCAAGCTCTTTCCAAACACTGCAGCGCTGGAAGCACAACACAGCAGTGATGGTGTTCCACTTGGACAACACACGTCTGACCCTGATTAATGAGTCCTTCAGCCCCACTTCTCAGTCAAAAGCTGTTGTCATCTCCATGAAGTTCAGAGGAGCCGTGACGCACGACAGAAACCATAACCTAACCCAGAGGATCTTTAGTTTGAGACCGATCCTCCGGCCACAAGCTTGATTCATCAGTTGTTCTGGTTTTTGTCATAGATTAGCGAGAGAGGCTCAATTGTTTTTTAATGCTGTGGTGTTGGCTTGTTAATTGGTAAATCATATTTTATAGGTAAACTTAAAACTTTTAACGGCCTTGTTGATCAGTATTGTTGTAGACGTTACCATCCAAATCAGTGACTCATGGTTAATTTTCCCCCAGTCATCGAGAAGATGTCTTCAAACGCCCATCCCTGCACTGCGGTCCAGTTTCTACAACCGATAATACGTATGTCAGTCAAAACAGCATCTTACTATCTTTGTAAAAGCAGAATTTTTGGCAGAGCTGTTGTGATGGAACATTGGATTTGTACAAGTGTACCTAGTGACGTTGCCAGGGAGTGTATGGTGTTGTACGCGTAAACACACACAAAGTTCTAAAAGTCGTTCCAGGCCCTCGTCCCCTCCCTCTCCCATCACTGGAGCTCTGGGTGGACTTGACGTGACAAGGCAGGCGGGGGTCCTCAATCCACACCAGATGTGATCATTCGAATACTGTACATCTTACTAATTTTTTTTTTAATTATTATTTGTTAAAAAATTGCAGATTGTACAATAACATAAATAATCTTATTGAGTGTACCTCTTTGTGTGTTGCCTTTTTGTAACATTGAAAACGTTGCACATAGTTGACTAAACGTGGTGGTTGTTAGCTCTGAGATAATCTTGTAAGGTGTACGTATGAAACCTCGTACCCAAAACACATTGAATTTAGCAACAAAAAAAAAAAGAAAAGAAAAAAGAAAATGTCAAGGATGTCTTCTTATGTGACTGGATATATCTGATGAAATATTTTTTATCAGTGTGTGTTCAAATGAGCTTGCTTCGATTTTTTTTTTTTTTTAAAGCAAGCCTGAAAGTAATATGCATGACTGCAGGATAGCTCAGCAAGATGCCCGCGAGTGGACGACTGTCACACATGGCTTTGTTTTTATGTAAGATTTGTCCAAAGTGAACATTGTGTATCTATACCACTATATCTGATCTTATATGCATAGTAGCATAGTATGCATATCTACTGTAGGTCTGCAGAGGTCCCAGTTAAACCATGCTTGAAAATAGAACTGAAATCAGCTACCTCTTATGGTCTTGTGTAACGTCAGGAGTTATCTGACTTGTGAAATTGTCTTTGCTATTTCATGTGACGATTTGTTTTTCTTTCTCCACTTCTTTCATAAATCTAAATTCATGCTTTTCATGCATTTGTGAACTTTATACATCTTGTCTCCTTAGGACACGACGTACGGCAAACCAGTCAGTAAGAGCCACGCGGTAATGGGTCAAAACCAGGAGTCTTACCAATCCACAATCAGAGGCTGCTAATGTACTCGGACAGCTGACGATTGCGTGTTCTTTCCTTTTTGATGATCACAATGACAACTATAAGGTCACATGGTAGAGTTGTAATTTAACCCTTGAGTGTCCATGACTGCCTGGCCATAAATGATACATCAGCTAACATAGCGCATGTGGATGAAAATGGTCTCCATGTCGGAGGCAACCTGAATTGACAGTGAAACAATAATGTATCTAAATAGAAGGAAAAACAAACAGCTCTGACAATTGGCAAAAGGAAGATATCTGCATGTACGTCTGCAGCTTGATTACCTCAACAACCGTTGGTTCACGTCGGACAAGGCAGTCAGATGTAGACCGATGTCCCAAGTTTAACCACAGCAGTTCTTATCAGGTTGTTTTGTTGTGTTACACAAGGACATCACTAACAGAAGAAGTGGCTAATTTTCTGTAATTAGTTTGCAAATGTTTGTTGCTGAAGATTCCAAACCCCCCACTGACTATCCGTCTGAAATGCTGAGTCTTTACCTCGGTGACAAATCACATGCTGTGTTTTACGGCTCCAGCCATAAGAGGGTGATGCTGTTCTCCAAGTATTGACACATGATAGACATGCACCTAAAACAAGCTGGGCAAATATTAACCACTGCTATGCACAGTTAAAAATGAACAATTAACTGTTTGAACAACAGGGCAATGTTGAGTGAAAAGTTGCTGAAACAAATATGGAATTATTTGCAGTAAATGTGTAGTATTAATCACTTCGATCTTGTATCTGCGGTGGGGTTCAGTGTTAAAGGTTAATTGCACGAGGTTTGTTCTTGAGGCAGAGCAAGGCGGAGCACTCTGAAATCTCCCACAATGCCTCTGTCACTTTTAATTTTAGGGGCTGGGTAACACAATGTCTTCTTGTTTTTCCCGTCTTCCGTCTTTTCTCTGATGTTACCATGTATGAAATTAAAACAAACTTTGCACAAAGGTCCAGTCCTATGTCAGACTCCTTCAACTGGTTCTGCTAGCAAAAAGTCCTGATGGTGGCAGTACAGCAACTGCTATAAACTTTGAAAGACCATCGTACATCAGGTGCTAATAATTTGCAAGTTACCAACATGTAACCCTTACCGTGTTTTAATCCGACAGAAATTTTGAAGCTCATTACTATTTTTTTTTCTCAAAAAGACTTACCTACTCACACAGTTTGCTCAACTGACACTAAACTGGCTTGACTGCATCTCCAAACCGTCCACCAAAAATGATCCCCACAGATTTTTGATCGATCTCAGGATGTTAAACTGTCAGTATAAACAGTACTGTACATGTGTAAATAGTACGGTAAATTCTTATCCTTTCTTCATAAATCTCTAATATCCATGGAAGAATCTAATTTTTGATATCATGGTAAATTCAATTTGGAGAATTTCAGAGCTGTAGTCTCAAAAAACGAAATTCATCAAATGTTTTAATTATGTCCTTAAGTTTTGCAGTCAGTTTTTCCATTGAGAGCGAGTTCAAACAACAGTTTTTCGCTGATGAACAACCAATCTTTCTGGAAATAAATACCAGGCATCTTCTCTCCAGTTCTCTGAATTTTATGGTTATAAATCACCTTTTGACGTTAGTTTGAAATCTGTCATAAGATGCAAAATATCAGAGTCAAACGCCACAATCCTTTGGAATCCTAGCCAGAGCGAGAGAGAGAGAGAGAGAGAGAGAGCAGGGCTTTGTTTTTTAATCACATTTTTAAAAACACAGGTACAGTCCACAGACTACGGATTTTCCCTCATGACGTTTCCTCTCTCAGCCCCTTCTCCTGAACACAGAACCTTCTCTGTTCCAGAGTCTCATGATTGCAAATGAAGCACTGGTGGTCAGGGTGGACTGATTAATGTGTTGGCTGGGGTGATGGCCTGCAGAGAGAGAGAGAGAGAGGGAGAGAGAGAGAGAGAGAGAGAGAGAGAGTGACCCTGTGTCTGGTTGTTTTAGAGCGTACAGTGCTCTGTAGCGCCTCCCAGAGGGGAGGAGTTGGAACAGGCTGTGATAGCGTTTCCTGGCCACTAAACAACCACTGACTGCAGCACATTTTGATTTACAAATGTTCCGTGCGCAAGTGCCAAGATGTCAAAGGCTCCTGGAGCTGATCCAGTACTAACTGGGAGCGGTGAAGAAACCCCAGTGGATTAAGATGATGCCTGCTATTATGCAGAGGAGCTGATCAACAGCTGGACTGGACTTTGACCTGCCCAGAAACCATGTGATCTAAACCAGTGAGTATGTACAACAGCCAAGGGAATTATGCCACTCTCTAAGATGACAGCAGGGCTTACTCAAACCCTCCAGGGACTGAGGAGACTCGTAAGTATATTTGTATGCTTAAAATGAGTTCAGTAGTGCATGGATGGTAAACACTGCAATGAAACACGGGCTCTGGAGTTAAGTTGCTTGTCTGAAAGCATAAATTTATGTCACTGTTACATCTTCTTGAACAAACAGTCAGATTTTTTTTTCCATCATGAGGAAGGAATCTCACGTGATTGGTTCAACATTGAGTGAAGAGGATGTGAAAACTGCGGCTTCAATCAAGAATAGTGTACCGTGTCATCTATGACAAACTCAACTGCCCGGAATGCAACACATTTAAAACAGGAATCATGACTTGACGGAATTCAAATAATGAAGTGATGATTCGTGTGATCTGTTTCAAGCTTTTCCTTCACCTTTTCAGCGTACAACAGAGGCATGTCACTGAACAGCTGGTTACTGCTGCAGGGGGTATAGTGACTGTGAGAGTGATACTGATACCTCAGTCTTATGTAATAATTTTGAACTCATTTTGATTACTGGAGGGGAACTGTTTGTCTTTGTAGCTCATATCTTTTCACGTGAGGCACTGCCCAAAAAATAATTAATCTAAGAGTTATGAAAGGGGATGATATTAGAAACAAAGCCACAGTGTGTAATTTATATACACACACATGAACATCCCTGACATTCAAGCCCTCGTCAAACAACATTCACACAAATCTAATTAAGCTTATTGAGCTTCAGCTCCAGAAGGGAACCCCAGATTTCCCTTTCTTCATCCTGAAGCAGTCCCTGGCTAGCATGGAGCTGTAAAAAATTACCTCTGTATAAAATGGTCAGTTCACTGATAAATAAGTAAAAAATGATAAATAAATAATGAAAATCAAATTTCATTAGTGAGATGTCTGCTTCCGCCTCAAAACAATGCAGATTGATGTAATTTTCTTTGTCATGCTCAAAGCTGTGAAACATTATTAAAAAAAAAATATTGATATGGATATATTGTTTAATTATTTCCAATAATTACAGACGGACACATTCTCAATGCTGATGGTGTAATTATTCATTGCATTATGATGCAACCAATATTTGTCTTTGTGAAGATAAAGAAATAAATGTTTATTACTGTTATAATAATACATAACACATTAAAGCATACGGCTGTAGAATTGACAGTGGGAGTGGAAGTTTAAAATAATAAAGGAAGGTGTAAAGCTATATGTTTTTCAGTAAAAGTGTACTTGTGTAACTTTATTGGGCCCTTTAAGCCCAAGAACTACGACAACTACAAAAGGTCAGTTAATGAAATGGGTGAAGTAATGAGCAATGCTTCTGTTTTTTTGTTCTTTAAGGTATGACACACAGCTGAGCTGGAATCATTTCCTTCTTCCTACACAACGTTTCACCAGGCGGGGCTCCACTGATCCGGAGGCAGCATGGCTCTGCTGGTCCACTTGCTGGCCTGTGCTTTTGGCCTGGGCTCCTGGGTGGCAGTGAACGGCCTGTGGGTGGAACTGCCGCTCATTGTCAATGCTCTCCCTGAAGGCTGGGATCTCCCCTCTTACCTGACAGTCATCATCCAGCTGGCCAACTTGGGACCATTACTAGTCACACTCATGCACAAACTCTGCCCGAGTCGCCGTATAGAGCGTATTGTTATCTACTCCGTCCTCTCCATCGGTGTCCTGTCGTGCTTCTTGCTCGCCTTCTTCTGGGAAAAGACTTCGATTGTTGCTGGGGCATCACGTAGCACTGCTTTCTTCATCATCACCTTCTTCCTCTCTCTGGTGGACTGCACTTCCTCTGTTACCTTCCTGCCTTTTATGATGCAGCTTCCAGCAAAATATGTCACATCATACTTCATTGGTGAAGGGCTGAGTGGTTTCATTCCTGCCGTGGTTGCCCTGGCCCAAGGTGTGGGCATTTCCAAATGCGTCAACTCCTCTCACACTGCAGGAAACGACACAGATGGACCCTCGTGGTCAATACATACTGAGTATCTTCCTCCCAACTTTTCCACTGAGGTGTTTTTCTTCTTCCTAGCAGCCATGATGTGTTTAAGTCTGGCTGCTTTTATTGCACTGAACAGGCTTCCTCAGAAATACGAGCTGTCTGCTCAAAACCTGGTGTCAGAGTCTGTAGCATCTGTGTCCTCTGGCCTGGACAACCCTGGGGCAGAGACTGATGGGGAGGGTGTGACATGCCAGGATGAAGGAGGAGGCCAAAGCGGGTCTTTGCCCACAGCCCTGAAACACTCTGTGTACCAGATGACCTTCATCTACTTTCTGGTGGTGTGGGTTAATAGTGCGACCAATGGGCTGCTGCCCTCTGTGCAGACATACTCCTGCATGCCCTACGGGAATCTGGCCTATCACCTCTCTGCTGCTCTGGCGTCAGTGGCCAACCCTGTGGCTTGCACCATTGCAATGTGCTTTCAAAACAGGTAAACTGATTGCTTTATAGACTTGAACAGGCACTCAGGGGGGATGTGGGGGAAATTCAAGATCACAATCATTCCAGTAAATGTCATAGACGCTGTGAGATACTAAATGCCAGTCAATTATTATTCTTATCGCCAATTGGAATGTTTCATTAACAGACAACACCCTCTGTTATCAGGTCACTGAGATTCCTCGGCGTGCTGACGATGTTTGGGACAGGATTTGGCAGCTACAACATGGCTATGGCAGCTATGAGTCCATGTCCTCTGCTTCAAGGTTCTGTGGTGGGAGAGATGATCATTGTGAGTGAACCACAAACATGTTGTGTAAGAGATGGAGGCTTTATGATGGAAATGTCAAAGTTCAACACATCCTTATCAAAAGGGTGTTGAGCAACTCTGCTCATAGTTCTAATAACTGACGATGGGTTTGTATATTTGGGTGAAGGTATCGCCATCTGATACACATGAGGTGTGTTTACTTGTCATCACCAGGTGCTCTCGTGGCTCCTCTTCACTGGAACCATGTCTTATGTCAAAGTTATGGTGGGGATCATCCTGCGAGACCGGAGCCACAGCGCCCTGGTCTGGTGTGGAGCTGCATCACAGATGGGGTCACTGGTGGGTTCGGTCACCATGTTTCCGCTGGTTAATGTCTTCCATCTGTTTAAGTCAGGAGACTTCTGCAACACTCGCTGTGCACAATGACATGTGTTCTGAGAACCGCGGGTTCCATTGATAACCATGGATATCTTTTCATCTAAATAGTAGTTTTTGAATGTTTATCACTTTGTTGATGGATAAATGGACTGATGGACAAGGTCCTGACTGCTGGTACTGTAAGGCAGTCAGACCCCCACGCTGTCTTTGTAACAATGGAAGTTCCTCCCCAGACTGAATGTCTGCGTGTTGATTTGAAAATGAATTGACCAGCAGGGTCGCAACTTGGGGACTGTCCTTCGTGGTTTCAGGGTGTGTCCCTGACACTTTTTGTTTATTTGACTTCCTTTTGAAATGCTGAACGTCTGAGTCTCAGTGCGAGAAGTACCGAGGTCTAGGTGGTTCACGGTCATGTGGAAAGGATACCAGACGAGAAGGACATCGCCATGTAAATTTATTTGTTGTGTAAGTGAGAAATGTCCCTGTTCTGGGTGGACATTTAAGGGAAGGAACAAGAACTCCAGAGAGAGTTTTTTCTGATCTGCTTACGAGAGCTGCCACACACCAGGTGTGTCTCTCTATTTGTTTGCTGTATTTTCAGTTTTGGACATCACAATGTTTTAAAATTAGTATGTTAACCTTTCATTTTAATATCGACCTGTTCAGACTTCTGTTCAATGTGATTAGGTCTCGATTTAATCTTTAGTTACATGGCAAACTTTTCCGCGTAACACTCATACTCTTAACCTCTGAGTCGAATAGAAAAGATTGAGTATCATGTTTGACTGTTAATTTAAATTTTATAACCTCTGAATATCTCAACCAAGATGTCTAGACCGTTCCTCCGTGATAAGAAAGTCACTGAATAGTTTAAGTCTATAGCTACCATCCCTGAGCTAAGATAGAGTTTAGTTCAACATTATATGTCAAAAACCTGGCAAGTTTCACAACCTTATTATCTGAGTTGAGCAGACAAGATTGGGTATCATGTTCTATAACCTCTGAATACTCCAACCCAGGCATCAAGGCCATTCTTCTATGTTAAGGAGGTCCCTGAGCGGTTTATTAATTTATGTTGCCGTCCCTGACCTAAGACTGATGTCAGACCTTTGAATAGAGCTTAATTCTTATAGAGTCTATATTCTTAATTATTGGTTAAATTATCAACCCTCATCAGAAATCTAAACGTAAAAGTTAATTTAAATTGAGTCAGATTAAAACAACAACAATATACTTGATTTTGAAATCCTCTTCTTAGTACCGGAAAAACAGAATACATATTGGGGAGATATTGCTGTTTGTTTCCAAATACTTCCTCCCTTACAGTACTTAAGAGACTGTCTTCTTTCTATTGTTTCAGTGCTTTCACATATTAAAACCTTTTTTCTCATTCAAATTTATGAACATTAAAAACTAAAGTACTATAAAACATTGTAATGCACAGGTTGAGGCAGATGTTGTGAAGTATGACATACAGTCCCTAGATCCATCCCTCTATCCACCGTCTTCCGCTTATTCCTACACATTTAGGGTCACCGGGGGGGGGGGGGGGGGTGGAGCCTATCCCAGCATCTACGGGCGAGAGGCGGGGTTCACCCTCGATGGGTCACCAGTCCCTCACAGGACCAACACATAGAGACAGACAACCATTCACACTCACACCTACGGTCAATTTAGAGTATCAATCAGCCTCGTCCCCTCTTGATGTCTTTGGACTGTGGGAGGAAGCTGGAGAACCAGAGAGAACCCACACAGGAACAGGGAGAACATGGAGACTCCACACAGAGAGATGCTGTGATGGAGCCGAGACTTGAACCTGGAACCTTCTTGCTGTGAGGCGACAGTGCTGACCACTGCACCACCGTGCAGCCTCAGTCCCTAGATGTTAATCCAAATTAGATAAAAGTACAAATTACACCCGCAAGATAAGTAATAAAGAAAGTATGGATATAAAATAATAATACTTAAGTCAAAGAGCAAAGTATTTCCAATCGCTGACAGACCACCATAGGCTAAACTTGCGACACGTTAAATTAGGTAGTATAATTTAGCTTAGCATAGAGACCGAAAGATGAAACTACTTGTATAGCTTTTTGTCAAAAGTTCAACTACCTCTCCCACTAGAGTTAGTTATGCAGCAGGATCAAGGCTGGCTCTTTCAAGGGAACCTAACCGTATTTTGCTGCCGCTTAGTCTACGGCCTATGAAGTGGGTATGTATAAGTAGCAGTATTAAAGTGTACTCTGCCCAAATCACCAAACTACTGCAATAAGATTATTCAGCAAAACCAAGATTCTGCTGTCCTTTTTGTTTTTTTTTTCAGTTTTCTTTGCAGCTTTGTCACTCATCATGGTGGTTATTTGAACAAAGATAATGAATAAAAATGAATATAAATCTATTGAAAACACACACAAAAATCTATTAATGTTTTACACTACTACCAGCATGCAGCTTTTACTTAGTTTTTTGCCAAGTCCACTGCAATAATCATGGAGATATCTTATTTGACCACTAGGTGGCACAAGCACACTTCTAAAACCCCCACGTTCAGAAGGCACCACAAATCCTCACAAACCCCTTTCACGTGAAATACATTTATAGTTTGTGCATAAAGAAATCAAATGAGTTAAGATTGATTTTGCCCCTGTAAGCTAAACGGGCAATGCTGATGCTATTATATGAGCTGTTTCACTTCAAATTCATTCATTTATAAACATGAAAAACTGTTGTTGATGCATTTTAACACTGAAAATGACAAACTGACAAGCACAGCCAGATAAATACTCATTAATAGTTCCAACTCAGGGAGTCAGGGGGATGTGTTGTTGATGTAGAAATACAGTTGCATATGATGTACAGCCAATAGACACAATAACACAGCACAGGAAGTACTGCAGCAAATAATACCCTGTAAAGCTTAAACGGTTCAGTTCTTGTTGCGATTGTCTGCATTTATTGAACCTAATATTTTACCACCCCCGAAAACGGACCATTATACAGGCCAGTAGTTAGATTCATTCTAATTAAATTGACTATAATAAGATTCACAATGGAAACATCTTGTGCCACAGCAATTTATTAGCAATGTGATGCATGTGTGCACTTCTCTTAAACACGACGGAAATGCTGTCAGTGATAATAAAACACAAACAACTCCTGATGGATCGTGATTATCAGAGTGATGAAGCCGTATATAAACCGCCATGAGAAAAACAGCCAGTGATCCTTTAATATGTCTGGTCCAACCTTCTATCATCCTCATCAAAGATGCTGCTGCACATCCTCTGAGAAGGATGGAAGGATGCTGGTCATCACTGCTCACCGGAGAGTGATTTCCCATCAGCAGCTGTTCCTCCACTCTGCCCTTGTGCCCTTCAGAGGGAGAGCAAGAGGTTCCCTGGCCTGGGTCTATGGGGAAGCACAGGGAGGAGGGGGGGGGCTAATTACTGATGCTCAGCGGGGGCTGAGGGCTGTTGCTCCTGCCGCTGGTCATTTGGGAGATTCCCTGACCCCGACACTGAGTAAAAACAAAAAGATAAGGAAGGAAAATTGGGCCACAATTGGCCCTGCATAGCCTCCGGGGCCCAGGATCAGTGGAGGAGAAGCACAGATGGGACTTTCTCACTTGGATTTGTGGAATCTACTATGCAGGTTTTGTCAGCTGCACAGGAATCACTGCAGTCAGTGATGGAGTTGATGGACGGATTTGTATGAAATCTTAATCACCTCAAATAAAACATCACATTTATCTTTTCTAGACTTGAAATGAGGTATTTTCTCACTACATAGCACAGCCATGATCACCTGAAGGTTGCTCGATCTTCTGTTGTTAACCTGACCTTGAATGTGTTGCATGCAATCAGAAGGATTTGGTCTATAAGCTTCATTAGCTCAACCTTGATTGGCTCAGGGCTTTTGTGTCGGGACAAAACAAAGCAGCAAAGAAAAGTGTATCATTTTCCTGCGAGTGTCAGATGGTCCCATCGCTCCTCCAGCTGGTCAGGAGGGGCTGTGGCCACCTGGATGCTGAGTCTCGGTCCTGTGAGATCCTACAGTCTCCTCTGCCATCCGAAGACTCCACTTACTACGCCACAGAGAGGTCCATCTGCTCAGGACGACACCTCCCAGAGTCACCCCCCTCCATCCAGCTCCCCCTCGTCCCCCCTTCCAGTCTGCCACTGTGCCTCTTAGCTAAATGAGCAACGTGTCAAATGGAAGGAGAATTTACCCTTCCTTTAACTGGATAAGTGAATGAATTCACAATGCTATGATGCAATGAATGGGTGAACCCACCTGCTCGGCTGCTGAATCGACAGATAAATCACCTGTGTCTGACTTTGCACAATTCTGGGTTCATTGAGTAGCGCGTTAACATTTAACAGTTGTTAAATGTTAAAACACAGCTGCAACAAAATGAAAAAAAGCTGTTTTTTTTGGAAGGTCAAAAATAAGAACATACCGTTCCGAGCGTGAGTAAATTTGCTTGACTGAACCCGGAGGCGGGCGCATGGATTTTGGCAGCTGATGTTCAGGTGAACAGCTTGTGGGTAAACCAATTGCTGATGCATGCAGACAATTCAAACAGCTCAGACAGCATCTCGCAGCCTCTCTCCCATCAATTTCCACACACACACCATTTAATAAACGCTGTCCATTTATTTGAAATTGGATGTGACAGCCTTATGTCATTTCACCATCGTGTCTGGGAGCAGACGGTGATGCACACAGGCCCACTCCTCGTTTTCTATCAGCAGGTATTGATGTTGCTTTAATGAAGTGCCTAGCACTCCACCCTAGGAAGAGACAAGTCTGTCAGCATATGTAAATGCTTCCTGCCTGTCATTGTTGTGGAGAGTTCAGCATGGGTCAGCATAGATTCCCCCTCTGGGAACCCTTTGTTCTAGGGCCTGATTGTGCCACATGAGGGGACCAATTACAGAGCTGCACAGCAGGATGGGGTGCAAACTTGTTACCCTGCTGCAGTTAGCTAATTATTACTTTAACATTGCTCGCACGTCACGACTAGGTAACAAAAGCTATCATCTCTGGATGTATGAATAAATACATTAAATTTTCAGTAGATGACCAGATATTCACTTCATTCAGTTAACATTGAAAACGCTATTTTCACTGTTTGGGAAAAGGTCACCCTAATTTTTCAGCCATAAATAGATACTGAACTACTTAAATCCCAACGGAGCTTCTTTGCATTGTCAATGCAAAGGCAATTTACAGGCTACAGACTGCCAACCACATAACCTTGATATGGTGTCAAGAAATGATTTATGAAAATGCATCCTGCTCTCCCTGTCCCAAGGTAGACTTGACCGGACCTGGAGTGTTGACACAAAGCCCATATGGTAGAGCACACAGACTGGCTGCATTATCATTCAAGTCTTTACATCTCAAAGGGCTTTTGTTTCCGGTTGCTGATGAGAAATTTTGGCGACGACTGATTCTCGTCCAAGAGAGCGAGAGATACGTCGGATTTTTCTGAGTAACAACATGTTTTGTTTGGGTTTTTTTTTCTGGATGAAGAGGACCACGGTCGGGTGTTTGATGATGGGTTACATCTGCAGTTCAAACTAAAATTTGCACTTACGGCTGAGTTTCTGAATCGGTGCTCTGTCAGATGGGTTTTAGAAGGTGAAGTGTAGATTTTAGAACAAAATACCAGACACACCTCTTCATGCACATAGACGTCCTTCCCTTCTTGCTATTAATCCCCTCCCTGTACATCCAGCCCATTCATCTCCTTCTCCCCACCCCCCAGTTACAAGTCTAGCCCAGCTGCTAGGGGCTACCAGTCCCCCTTGTGTGTGGGACCAGTCAAGTGGAAAATGGCTGCAACCGAGAGAGCCCACTTTAGAGAGCCATCATCCTTTGAAGGGGCATGATGGCCTTTGACAGCCACAGTGTTAACATGGAGCCCACACCAACACAGCACTGCTATTACTGTGTTTACCAAAGCAAGAGGAGAGGGGATCAAGGGGAGACCCTGTTGGCTGATGTTAGAATCCAGGGGTAGCAGGGTGCTCGTCTGAGCCACATCACACTGGCATTGTATGGAAACATGACATGCGATCACTGACAGCCAGGTGGAGATTGTATTTTCACATGTCATTCTGTGTCACTGTGATATGCTGTTTGCTTTTTATCTTGTGTGATTATTATTTTACAACTCCTGCACTTATTACACTCATTAGCTGACGCAGCGTTCCCTAATTCATCACTGACCTTCGGCGCCATGCTGCTCTATTTATGGATGCAGATTCTAATGGCAATAGATAAAGGCTGAAAACTCTGCTCCCTCTGACCTGACGCCAACACTGGCTGACTGGTGATCTATGAGTGTAACTCGAGCGAGCCGCTCTCGCACCTCCAGCACATGTTGCTGGAGGACAAAACTCCGAATGAGCAACAGTGATTTTAACTGCAACAAATGGTCGAGGTATATCATTATCCAGATTTTTGGTGAGGGGATCATTACCTGCCACAGATGCCACTGTTGTTTTGCGTCTCCATTTGTCCTGAGGCTAATACAACCCCAAAACTTGAAAAGAGCAGGAGGTGCCTTTTGTGTAGACGCACACCTGATTGTAGCAATCAATCGGCAGCTCAAAGAAGTCTCTCCGGCGCTGCCTCAAGGCTGCCCATCTGTTGCTCCGAGGATGCGTGTCTATGGGTGCATGCGCCTGCGTACAGGTCGGCATCTACAGGATCTGAACACACAAGTGTGGCGGGAGTGGGAGGTTGCATAAAAAAATGCCTGTTGACTCCTCTGCTCTTTCAGGTATGAATTGATATTTAAAGAGGTGACAACAAATGTGGCAAGATAATAAGACTGGAATTAGCACAAACAGGCAGACTTAGGGAGATGGGGGGGGGGGGTCAATTCCCATGCTTCCAGAAAAAAAGGGGTATGTACAACAATGCTGAAAGGTCTGCAAACAAAAAACAAAACAAAACAAAAACATCTGGGGTATGCTCTCAAAATTAATCAAACATTGTTGTGTTTTTCTCACTATCTTTTGATTGGCTCTGACCCATCTCACTCCACATATCTAAAGTCACAAAGTACCAGCCAATCAGAGACAGAGTAGGGTCGCCGAAGGGTGCTCTGGCAAGGCCCACCCACTAGGCCTACTGAAGCCTTCACATGGGAGTTGTGAACTCATTGAGCTGAGGCGTGAATTTGTTTACAAGAAAAGTATTGGCATTCAAGTGGTACTCTAACTGCATGAAAGCACCAGTGCTTGGCAATGGCAACATCTATGCCAAAAGATAGCTTGGTCTTCTCCTGGCTGTCAATATAAGTAAAATATAGAGACTCACAACCTTCAAGTTTGATGAAGGTTGTGGGACTGAAACATCATTACTATTATAATCCACAACAAATACTCGACTGACGATGTTGTGAGTACTTCAAGAGGAGGGTACTGATATGGTTTCTTCTCTTGGACATGGTAAACACAACCACTTCTTAAGGCAACGTATGTCCAATGCCCCCTGGGTCAGGAAAAATAAGGCACGGAAATCAAATATGGATAAATTACAGCTCAAGCTCACCTCGGGCCCATGGGAGTGGTAGAAACTAAGGATGAAGTACATCAGTCCTGACAGTTGCCATCATCTGCCAACCACCAGTGAGCATAAATGTTAGCAGCGCTAGCCTAGCCCCTGGTGGTGCTAGCGCCATCTGTGGTGGCAGAGGGGTACACAGCAGGAGTGTACGGGACTGATAAAAGTTTGGGAGCCACTGATCCGTATTAATACCACAAGCACATTACTCTCTCTCTTCCCTAGAACCAAATGCACATGGGATGCAGAAATCTGAGGTAAAAAGGACAAAAAGATTCAGCCTCACTAACACACTGAAGGTACAGATTTTTATTTCCTGCTGACTCTGCGTTGTGCTGCTTTTCATGAACATTAGAAAAGGCTTTTTGAGGGTGAACGCATTCAGCATTAAATACTTGTTTGGGTGAGAAATACAGATGTTTCACCAGTGAAACTAAAGTAGAGGAGGAAGCTAATAGAACAAATGACAGAAAACCGTAACGCCCCTGTGTACAAGCACCCAGCCTGTCCATCGCTCCGCATGAAACATGGTGACAACGAGATAAAGTTTACACAGTGGCACACCTCAGAGGACAATAACACTATTTCCTCATTTTCACTTCTCTTTACTTTAATATCTCTTCAAGGGAAACTTGTTATTGAAATACAAGTCATGCGGTGCGTAATAAACACACATTGTAAATAAAACGAAGGAGCAAGAAAGCAACACCAACAACCAGCCAAAGACATAAAAGCGGGAGACTAATGGGTAACAAGGGTGCAGCAGCGGCATTTATCAGCTTTGCAAATAAAACGGTTATAATACAAGATGCCAGTTTTTATATCTGTTGTACTCTTTATTCCAGGCGTCATCTTGAGATGAAACTTTTTCTGAGTCTGGTTGTGCGTGATGCATCTTTATGCATTCAGAGAAGAATCTCTGCCTCTAAGGAACTCGTGGGAATCTGATTTTTGATACCACTGACCTTGTAAATATTGAATCTTTCTGATAGATGTGCAATACATAAACCTGATTCAGGGTTGTTCTGTGTTGAGTCTGGTCATATTCGATGTACATAATAAATAGGTCTTTAATAATTAATTGATGGAAGAAGAAGCATGCTCCTTCTGTATTGTCTTTTACTTTCACCAGCGTGAGTTTGAATTTGCTTGAGTTTAGATCTTTATGACAATTAAATTCTTCTTTGCCTTTAAATCGCTATCAAAGGTCTTGTCTGTTGCTAACCAGAAATCACCGTGGATTTTAAGCTTTCAGGATTTATTTCATTATCTCATACAGATTATTGATCACTTTCATTCATGCACTGCTTCGCTGTAATTAGAGTAGATGCAGCTGAAACCTGCCCTCTCTCCTCGTCTGCTCCAACTTTAACATGATTTAGTTCATTACGGGTACCAGTGCTGGAGAGAATGTCATATGCTAAATTAGCCTCTGCATGCCTCACTGGCTAGTTGCCAGTTATAAAAGGACAGAGACACACTCTCTTTGATGACGACAACTGGCAAAGTCCCCAACCTTTAAAACAACTCGAGCTGCTGGTGGATGTATCCGATGGTATGAGTGCACTCAATAATCTGCGAGGTCTGATTCAGACTCCCACACATTCCCATCCAGTGTCCTTGAAAGCAGCTAATGCAGGAAACACAAGATCTATCCGCTCTGCCACAAGTCAATGAGTCACTGAGAGCATTTTTAATTGTGTGGATAGCAGGTGATGTCCATTTCCAAAATATATCAAGTGAAATATTCAGTCTAAGCTCGCCTTCTCATTGGACAGCCGACTGTGAGGACAGCCAACAATCCCATTGAGAAATTAACAGGGTCCCCTGTGCGTTTCTCTCGTTTAATGAATAATTCAGCTGTGAGGGTGAACACAGGGCGAGGAGACCTTGTCAGTGGCAACTGACTCAGCACTCTTTGGCCTGAGGGTGACACTCTAAACCTGAACATTGCATCCTGTACCTTCCATGACAGGAAGTGGTGCTACAGCAAGTCTCCTGTCTTGGTGACCACATGACAGCAAGTGAAGAGGAAGTGGGGAGGCAGAAAGGAAGCTTTGCTCGGCGACAAGTGTAGAGCTACACACCAGGCTTTCATAAATACTTTGCAAATCAAGACAGTTTGCTGGTTGCTGTCCAGCTCTGTCAGAGCAGTCGCTCCGACCGTCACATTGGACTGGACTGACATAATTCAACAGCAGCTGAGACGACTGCTTGATTGATCAAGATTGATTAGCATAACTTGTGGCTTACACAATGGACTGCAGGTATTATTTGGACAGTGTTAACATATCCACTTCCTCTCACTGCACAAGAATGAAGTTATAATACCCTGGATTTAGATTTTGTCATTTAGATGAGGAAGTAGAAGAATGGAGCCGTGGTATCAAGGTCCCGCCCAACTCTGGCCCATTCAGCACAATCAGTTTGCTACAGAACAATTCATTAGCCACAACTATTGAAACTTGCAACTATGGCTTTGGGACATCCCCTCTTAACTCTCTCCCTAAACGAAAGTCTTTAAATGCTTCGACTATTACAAGTGTTTCATTCAGGGCAGCTAAAAAAATTAAATAAGGACGCACGCACTCAACAGGACAGATGCTGGAGCATAGGAATACCTGTGGAAAGAATGGAGGATCCACAACGCAAAACCATGTTGTGGTTCTCTTGTTTGGTCAACTTTTCAGATACATTTTCTTCAAAGTTACTTTTTCACATAGAACGAACATCATTTATGAAATCTTGATCTTCATCTCCATAAATGCTACAGTCTATGAGCTAGAACAAATCACATCTGGACATAAAATTTGCCATTTCAGGATTTCAGTTAAGGAATAATACAGTTTGAGAAAAATGAAGTAAAGCAGAAAGTACAGCTCCTCCATTTGAAATGCGATGGGATAAAAGTCAAAATTACATGCAATACTATTGAAGTATTTCGACTCCATTACTGTCTGCCACCGCAAGTAATAAAAATGTTATTTTCCACGTTCTTTCCTAAGACCATTTTGAAGTCAAGTCTTTCCTTAGCCTCATTTACCCTCATCCCTCACACGGATCTTTATTCCAGTTTATGTCTTGTCCTTTTTTTCTTTCTATTGGTGTATTTCATCTGAGGCTGTCTCCTGCAATCACAGCCAGTGGAGGAGGACGGCATTTCAGCAGAGTTACAAAAGATGATTCTACATCCAGGACACATAAGCCCCCTGGGCCCTGAGCATTTGCTTTCTATGGTCCACAGGGCTCTCAGCAAACATCTGTTTTTCTCTGGAAACAACCTTTGATCTCAGAAACAAGACTTGCTGTCAAATTAATAAAGAAAAGGATCATTACAAACGAAGGAAGGGAAACTTTGAAGACGGTTTTCATGTTATTGATTAGCCGTATAAGTGTGAGGTCAAGGATGATGCCTTTTTTTCTGGCTTCCGTCCATGGGCTTATCTCACCCGATCGATACATTTCAGGTTTGTAGAGACCCCAAATCAGCAAGTACCACAGAGAAAATAGGCTTTTTTCCCCACACAGTAAACAGATTGTACACTCTAGTTTTAAACTAGTGTGGTCATAATGTCTGCAAACTGTTAAAATACACGCTTTTCATGTTTAAATCATTTTGTTCACTGCTTAATCATTTTGCAGTTTTTATTTAAATAAAGCAGATTTATAAGGACATTTCTAATCTTATCTAGTCTTCTGGCCTGCAGCTTCACTGCTTTGATTGAATGTTATTCTTCAGCAGTGCTCAGCGTTGTTTTCAGCTGTTACGGGCGGTAAAAAATGCTCTGATAAGCCCACTTACTAGATTAGCTGGTGAACATAGTCGAGCACTTGGCAGCTTGAGAGCCAGTTTGCCCTCAGGAGTGAGTGGAGGGCAAATTAAAAGCTAAAATTAAATATTTGATTAACATTCATCAAGTGGACTGAAAGACAACTCCAAATTAATGATGATGCTGCATTGTGATTGCTGGAGGTGTAAATAAGCATATTTTTAGTTTTCATAAAAAAACAACAACCCTACAACAGGATATTTTGAGCTATTTTTGTCCTTTCCCTGCATATTTTTCTAAACCATGCTGGGATGGGTTTCAAGCTTAGAGGGAAGATGGTAAATGGATCGGATATTTCTGCCTCTACCACCAAAGGAGCAGTTCTCAGGGCCATTAAAACTTAGATTTTTGCTTTGCTGTCAGCGTGTAAAGAGAAAATGAGTCCTTGCCTTAATTTATGTCCATATGCACGGGATGAGGGGAGAATCTCATCAACAAAAACAGGCCCATCTCATTAGACAACCATAGCACCAATCATTAGTAATGTGGGAGAAAGACTAAGTGACAACAGCCTTCTCCCAGAGATAAAACAGCATTTTATTGAGAATTCAAACAGGTGTCATACTGGTTTCTGAGAGGCAAAACAAATGACAGGCTACTGAGCCGTAAATAGCACAACAGACGAAGGGAGATTGGCCATATGTCCACTGCCTGTGAGAGCGCCAGCTACACTGGCTTGGTTTGAGAAAGGATTCTTTTGGGAACGTCGCAGTAAAAGCTCCTCGGGGACAGTAAGGGATTCAACTGCAATATCCATTCACTCAGCTTTGGTCAGCTAAAATGCTTAAACAGCACACCTGTTTTTCTCTGAGGTTTGGAGGTATTAAATGACAATTTTGCTGTGTGTTATCTGTCTCGGCTGAGCAATGAGCTGCCCATAAAACCCAGTAGGAAGTAGTGAATCATCATTGTTTTACACAAATGTCAAACAAATCATTCCATCCATCCAAAATGCTGTCAGAGTTTGATATCAGTTTGAAAATTTGTATTTGTGAACCTCATTATCCCTCTTCATGCCTGCTGTACATTCACAATGACAAGTGCAGGGTACAGTGTATATAGGGTGTCCTCCAAGGAGCATACAGCTCCATCTGGGCCAAAGTAATTGGTCTACTATTCATATTCAGCAGTGTAATAGCCTCTAGCTATTCATATAGTCACACATGAACTAGTTACACTGAGGACAGTCAAAAGATGGGATGACCCAAGTGTCACAGTTTTCTAATAAAGGGTTACAGAAACAAAACTAACCTGGGTTGGATGTATAAGTTCCTCATCAGCGATGAGCACTCTTTTTCTGAAGTTATCCCAAGCTCAAACTCTGCGGTGTAACAGATTCACTTTGGAATCACTTGTCAGATGTTAAAAAAGGTTTGTTTATTGTTTATATGGCTAAAACTTGACTTTTATGGTCAATGTAAATACATTTGTCCAACTGAAATCATACTTGTCAAAGTCTCACTAGAAAAGTGGGGATCAGTTCACTGTTCAACTGGCCCCGAACTGCCGTAGATGTTCAGTGCAGGTTCCGCAGGTCCCTCTGCAGTCCTTATCCTGGGAGTCAAACAGTCTTCAGCCTTGAAAGGAATCATCCTGATGTGTGGTACAGAGAAAACAACTCATCTCTAGACAGATAAGCTCAGCTTAAAGAATTGTCTAATTTCATTTAATAGTTTTTCTAATTTAAGTCAACCGTTTGACAGAGATACCACTTGCATGCTTATTTGGTATGTGATGACAGTCTGAAGCTGTCAGGAGGTATACTGCCACCTACTGTTCCGGAGGCATGCATACTTTCGTAAAGAAATCGATTCTTTCCTGGCTTTTGTATACTGAGACAAGACAGTCCAGTTAAATGCTGTTGTGTGCGTAAACCTATTGAATGTTAGACTGAAGCACTTCAGTGAATATTACATCGTGGTCTGGAGAGCTCAACACACTGCAACTTACTACAGCTTGAATTTATCCACTCGCGGGCAGTGGTTAGAAAACTCACACAGTACTAAGGATGAAATCACTGTTTCATTTAGCCTGTTTACATGCTGATGCGTTCCTGCGATGGGTAAGGTTGCAGCACATTTTCTTAACTTACCAGTGTTTGTCTGTTTGCATGTGTTGCAGTATGTAGAGCTATCAGGCCAGTGTTCTATTACGGTAAAATAAATGTCAGAAACTCTGTACGATGGGGAGTCAGCGACTTTTGCATTATGATAACCTGCCATTAATAGAACCCGATACACTCCGCCTCTCTTTCCCTGAGATACACCTACAGTGGTCCTGCACTCTGAAATGTATGCAGTGAATCACCATGTCTGCGATGATGAGTTATCATCATTCTGAATAAATAAATATATGGGGTAAGAACAAAGTGTGAGTGCAGTGATAATAACATGCGCATGGTATTAGTCTATCCTTGTCAGAATAAAGTAGGAATAAACTAAATGTATATCATTAGTAGTACGACCACTTCTAGGGCAGTGTGATTACTGTAAAGCTCCCTGCAGTAACCGTACGTGGCTGCTGATGTTTTTCCTGTGTAAAAACACCTATAATTACCTGCGTAATGGAAGAAAGCACCCTTCATCATCTGATCATTCCTCAACAAGATAAATATGGTGGTCAAGGCATTTAGAGACAAATGCTATCCTCTTGGTTGCGAGGGTTTGGAGTGGTGTATTTATCATGGTTTGAAGTGGTGTCTGAGTCTAACCAAAGTACTGATTATTCAGAGTGAAGAGGAGCTGCCAGCCCATTACCTCCCAGAAAATAACAATGTGAACACCCGCCTCGCTGGCCTTTCCCAATGTAGCCTGTCAGAGCTTGTCAGCTGCGGCACCATTCATTCAATCTCAAC
Organism: Aulostomus chinensis; assembly: GCF_037954235.1. Taxonomy (NCBI): domain Eukaryota; kingdom Metazoa; phylum Chordata; class Actinopteri; order Syngnathiformes; family Aulostomidae; genus Aulostomus; species Aulostomus chinensis. Next base: position 5,732,921 of record NC_141328.1, on the reverse strand, counting down.
AAGCACTAGGATTCATTCGGCGTCCTGCGCTATCTCTCCCTCCTTTTACTTTCACTCTCCCGACGCTGCCTCACATTACCTTCCAATGTCTTCAGCCCCACCACACCCGCTCACTTCCTCTCATTCTGCAAGCCTCCGCTGCTCCACCCCTCCACCCTACTTGGTCCTGATGAGCCATTGTGAGATTCAAGCAGATGGATGGGGAACAAAGGGGTGAGAGGGGGGCCCCCTCTGCCTGTCCCCCCTTGTATCACTGCCAACAGGCTCTGGGTAATCTTCTCAAGCTTTCACGGCAGAGCAATGAATAACCTCAGCCTCCTCTCTGAGACCCAGGCTCCGCTGCAGCCGCCCCCTCTTATCTCACCCTCTGCAGGCTCGCCAGGGCCGGCTGCTCCCCGGATAGCATCTCTCACCCTTGCTTTCTACTCACTGTCTCTGCCCTGCACACCCAATCTTTTTTTTTTTTTGTTTCTAGGGGCGTGTTACAAGGCCCGGAGATTAATTGGGGCTGTGGCTGAATGACATCTGGTCCCAGCTTCATAAAAGTCTGGGTCCTTGAGGTCTGCCGGGTTTATAATGAGGTGTATATAAGTTAATTTTCTCATCAACAGAGCGTTAATCAGAGCGTCTATATTAGCCATTTCAACACTTATCCGGGGACAGCTCACGAAGTAAATTTGATTACCAGAACTTGCTTAAAGGAGAAGGAAAAAAAAATGTGAAAGAACTTTTCATAAAAATCTTTTGTACTTTAAATTAACACAATGGTAAAATCTTGTAATATTTCATTTTCCAACCCAATCATAAATACTATTTTAAGTGCCCTAACCCTAACCCTATCAAATAAATAAATGAAACCATATTTTTGACCTGTTGTGAAATATTTATATATTCAGTAAAAACCAACAGGCTTGAGGCTGAGCATCCCAGACAGGCCGGGGAAGTTTTGATGAGATTGGTTGAGATTATCTTCTAAAAATACATGAATAACCTACAATAGACATGAGATAGTTGACTTAGACTGATCTCGATTCCGTAACAATAACAATAAGTGAAAATAATCACGGTAGTAAGACTGGAGAGCACCAGATCCTGTTTGCTTTTTTTTTTTTTTTTTTTGCTAAACGTGAGTAAAAAAAAAAAGCTCTGCAGTCACGTAGAAGAGTTAATGCTGTACTCCCACAACCAAAACAACCCACCTGTTCTACTTTAAAGGAACAGCTCAAGCACTCCACAGCTTCCTTGCATGGCCCTGTTAAAATATTGAGCATGTACTTAAGTGCTATTTGGCCAAGTGTCATTTAGGCTGAAGGGCTCTCCATCCACAAAAGATGTCTTGAAGTGACTGGATCAGAGCTGGTAGTGAACCACAGAGGAATACACAGGTGTTGAATTATTTACTCCCAATAAAATATTTATACTTTTGTCCCACAAACTAGTAACTACAAGTATGAAGTGAGGCTGCAGTTGTGTAGAGAGCTGGCGCCATGTTTGTGAATCTTAACTTTATGTTTCACATGTTTACTAAAACAACATAAAGCTGCTGTTTGAGGGCATTATAGCAGAGCTGAAGCTTTTAATTCAAATGGAGGTTGTGTAATGGTGCAGAGAAGCCATGAATACTTCACTGACATTTATTAATAATAGAACATTTATGTAACTTGACTTCAATTCCCATTTCATTACAAAAACCTACTGGGCCAAAAAAAGGAATAAAAAGAAGATTCAGCCAGAAGGCTTTCAAATACGTTTGAATCACAAAACAAAAAAACAAAAAAAATGGAAGTAAATCCAAAACAACATTTCAATTAACATCCTGCGCCATGCGAGGGTGAAACTTCTGGCCCAAATTATAAGTTTGAATCCAGAAATATGTATGCAAGCCTCTAATTTTACAACGCAAAATTTCTATTTTTTGATTTTGCTGTGCGTCCAAATTTGTGCCACTCAAAATTTACAACACCGATGCTCATAAATGAAAGTGTTTCTTGAAATTATCGTGCACAGAGTTGTTAATCAGAAAGGCAAATTGAACAAGACCTTGCCTGTAAGCGCTCCATTTTGCTCCATAAAACTGATGACATTCTGTGATTAAATTAGAGCTGTATTGACTTTTGGGAACCACTTGCCTAAATCTACAAGATTAGCCTGTGATTAATGATGGACACTTAATCCTTTGTTCAAATTGGACTGTTCAAAGAGCGAGAGATGAGATGATCACTCTCCTCTTCCAACACCTGCCACCTGCCATCTTATTACACGCCGGCTGTGTCGAAAAACAACCTGTACAACTAAATAATCCCATCATGCATGTTTGCAAGCTTTGTCCTTTCAGAAATGCCACGTAGACTGGATGTATCATTTTTGTACAGATAAAAAGCCTGACAGTTTACATGTGTTTTAGCAACCCCTCTGAGATGCAAAAGGCCAAAAAGCCACTATCGGATGTGTGAAAGGATTCAGTGTTGCATTACAGAGAGAATAACAAAACCCATCCTCAGGAAATATATGGATTGGAAAAGAAAGCCAGCCAATTCAGTTTTATGGGAGATCTGAACTACAGGGTCTAGTATCCTCTGGTACACAAGAATCACACAGGAGAGACAGAATCAGATTAGTAACCTACAGTATGGACAACCAATTAAAGCCATTGTACAGCCAGTGTGCGGGGTCATGAAATCCTATTTTTTCAATAGCTCTTCAAAGGCTCGTTTGGTTTTGCAACATTAAATACAGTTATGGGTGGAGCCTTCGGTCCGGACTATGTATTTATTTTGTCTGCATCTGTGCTCATTTCATGAAATCTTACGAGTAAGGACTAAAAGGAGCAGTATCACGGAAATCATGGGGCAACTGATGGGCAGCAAGACCAGTGGGACGAAACCAAAAGACTGAACAAATGGTGGAGAAGATTTTGTGCGAGCTGGTAAAAAAAACATTACACGTGATTTTACCTCACCCGGACACATTGGTGGACAACAGATTGGATGGGAACTGAATTTAGGTTGAATGGCAGTGAAGGAAATGAGGAAGTCCTTTTGCCTCTGGACTGCTCTCTAGACTAGCTCTGCATTGCATCCCTACAATTTGCAACATATGGAAGTATGAGGGCAGTGATGGTTACATTGCTTGAGATCAACATTGTTACTTTTGTATGTAAAGAGAGCCTAAATGAGCCATATGACAACCTACAGGTCAATGAAGGTCAACCTGCTGGCCATGTTTCCAACTGTCCATCCTCTTATTGACGCAGCTGACAAGCCATCAGACATCTATTTCATCCCCATCTCACCTCTGAGCAGCACACAGGCTGTGGATTGTTTGTGTACACAGACCAGAAACGCTTCCTCACTGGTTTTAAATGCTGCACTGTTCACAAATGTGTCCGTCTCCATGTCAACGGACAGGCTCAGCCTCGTGGAGCCACTCAAAGCGCTGTGCGTAGCTCGACAACAGAATACAGATAGGATCATTTCAGACAACGCTGTACTTTCCCAGAAGTCCAGAAGTCCCTCTGATTCCTTACTAGCTCGTCCATCCTCTAGTTACTGACACCGACCGTAACGACAGTAGAGAGATTTGGTTTGAATCTCCTCTTCATTTGTCCCAGCTCATCCTCTTAACGTCTGCGTGGATGACCATAGTTGTGGTCGTCATGCTGGCCAGAATGACTGTGACCAGCTGGTTCCTGGAGTAAACAATATAAAGTCGCTGCACAAAGGCACGCGGGGGCAAAGTCAACAAAATGTTAAATTACCTCCATGAAAAAACTTATCACTCCTTCAGGGCCAGTTTAGCGAGAGCACAGCATATAAACAAGTTACTGCTGGTGCGTTTGGTCTGTGTGTACAACATAGCTCATTCTAAGCAAATAAAAACACAGTAAATGGTAGTTTTAGGTGCTTGTACACCAAGTTTTGAATATTATACTTTTCTCTGAAATAAGATCCCCCTAAATCCTACACACCATCTCTCTAAACTGGTTTATGGCCCCGACAGGTGGCTAACTACCAACTTATACACAGAAACTTGTGACGAACCTCATGTTGCGAAATAAATAGGAAAAGGACGCATCAAGAACCTGAAATCTTTTCTTCTGAAATTGTTTTGACAATACTACATGCAATTTCCCACGTGAAGTTTTTAATTTGTTCCCACAATGTTCTTCTTGAAGGTAAACGTCCTCTAAAAATATCCTTCAAATGAGGGTTGAGGCAACAGATTCTACATGAAATATTCCCATCATCCTTAAAAAGTTGTTTAAATATTTGGAATATTCCCTGCCAGCTGGGCTGCTGATTAATGTCATATCTGCTCCTGAAATGTATTTTCATTAAAACACCTCTCATAACCTTTCTACTTTAGGTGTGGGTGTCGAGATTGGTTCAGAAATATGTACGATTTCTTTTTGTTCCTCTTTATTTACTTCATTTTTCCTTTGTTTACATGCAACATATGTCTTGAATGTATACTTTTTTTTCTTCATCCTTTTTCAGCCTTACATATATATTTTATGTTGCTTAGTGTTGTCACTTACTGTACTGTGAGATGAAAATAATATTACAATCTACAAGAAATGTTTTTCCTTCATAAATGTCATGTAATAGTTCAACATGGGCCCTTCTACGAATGTGCTATTTTTGTTAGCCTGGCTTGCTTGTCAGTGGAGAGTATATTCATGTGCCACATAAAGACAGCAACAATCAGAGCTTTATGGATATCTATGAAAGACAATGAAGAACACAAGAGTTGTAGCCTTATTTAGACAAAAAAAAAAAGGAGAAAAGCTTTGCTGGGATATCAGACATCATTGCGTGACACTTTAGTCACAGACTGAGCAGTTGTTTATACATAATTCCTTTGTAGTTCCAGGAGCCGGTTCTGCCGTTGATCATATTCTCTTCGATCTGTGTTCAGAAGCTGACCTGTTGTGCAGAGATGTGCATATTTACTCTATTCATAGGCTTCACACACAACACATGCTACAGGCACATATTCATTACTAAGTAGCCTGTGGCGACTGTCATGTGCAGACAATAGCGGAAGACAAAAACAGTGCATCTACCACAGTGGGAATCGTCCACACTTGTAGCCACACTATGCAGATAGCATGCCCAGCTAGCGTGCTTTTTAATCATATTCACATAATCTTGTGAGAGTCGTATTTGGAATCACAGATAAGCCTCCTTATGTTGCTCAGATATTACTGCAAATGAGCATGTCTGAGAAATGTAACACCTTGCACAGACTCTTGCATTTTAATTTCTGTGGCATCTGTGACCAGTCCGTCATGTCCCTAACCCCCCTGGGGGACCCACAACCTATCTGCAGCAGACCCCAAAACCCGGGGGGGTAGAGGGGGGGGGGCAAATTTGATTGATGATGGTGTGAATTAAACAGAAAGAGATGGAGAGAATCCTTTTATCAGGCCAGAAACACGAGTGGATTAAAATGTAGTTGTACAACCCCTCTGTATAATGCAGCAGCCTGGCAGCATATCACGAGGCACCAGAAGCCAAGATGAGAGCTGCTCGTTATTATTGCCCTCCCCTCCCTCTCCTCTCCTCCCCCCTCACCTCACCCCATAAAACTTTGCTGAAGCAGGAAAACAGGGCTGAGACATGTGAAACAGCAGATCCAGATCATCAAAACCGTTCTGATTAGACAACATTTTTCATCACGCCGTTTTTACATTCTTTTGGGCACTAAACATCCTGAAACGTTGGACATAAAACAATAAAATCATTTTCAACCACAAAAATTCTGTGCAGCTGTTTTATGAGCCTGATGAATCGTGCAGGTAGAAGCCCTTGATTGTCCTTAAACAGCATCATTGACTAAAGCCCTCCATGACCTCATCTGAGGCTTTAATGGACCTGCGGCACATCTCCGTCTGGCAGTGGCCTCCGTACCCGACTCCAGGGCTGCTCTGCTGATGTTTTGTGCCACTGCATAATTTATTGCCCTCTTTGCAGGCTTCTTCCTGCACATCCCCTTCTCGTGGTGCAGGTGAGAGTTCAGCTGTTGGGCTTAACACATCACTGAGAAGGGCTGCAGACCTGCCTCCACAGCAGAGGACCCCACATGTGACAAATGCAATTAGAGGGAAATATGCAATTACTGCAATCCCCACTCTCTCATGTGGCCAGACAAGGACAATTTGTCAATGAGGCCCCAGTGGTATCTCTAGAGCCTGGATAGGGACCTGCAGGTAACATTGTCCCTGCTTCCTTCCCAGTAGCTGCCTGTGGTGTTGGATGGCCTGAAGCCCAGGGGAGGCCTGGCAACATGGCCTGGAGGAAGATGTATGGCCAGAGAAAGGATACAGGGTTCAATTATCAAAAACAACCCCCTTGTCTTTGGCCGCTTCTCTTACGTTGCCCCTTTTATCCGGCCCACCACAGAGAGCCTGGACATGATAACTAGCAGGTAAACTGGGCAATAAAAAAACAAAAACAAAAAAAAAACAACTACCCAATGACAGCAAAACAACCTAATAACGAGAGATTCATTTATTTGGTTTCATTTGACCTTTTTTCAAACTTCTTCAAATAAAACTGAATAAGTCCCATAAGACCAGATGTAACCAGATGTGATTTTGACAGCCTGCTGGAGGGTTTGCTTTTCTTGGTGTTTTCTGTTCCAGCTTTGAAATGGCTAAGTGAAGGTGAACAGCTGCTTCATGAATCTTACAGAACAGCACAAACAATAGAACAAAAATCAGTTTTTTGTAATTGGACACTAATACTTATACAAAGTTCCAATTCCTTATCTCCATATATCAAATATGTGCTTAAGCTTGTCATCCACAAATCTTTGCACCTTTAAGTCAAAATTAAATGAAAAATAATTCATCCCCTTAGATTAATACTGTTCTATATCCTCCAAAATCTTTGTTTTTTTTCAGGATTAACTGTTTAAAGTAACTAACAATATTAATTTGAACAGATTTAGACAGTTATAAGCAGAGTTAATGAATCCCTTTGGTTTGCTTGAACAGGAACGCTCAAAGTTTACAAATTATTCCACTTGTTCAAACTGGGGCAGACAAACTATAAATATGTCACGCATTTGAAGACAGACATGTTGTAAATTGAATACTGCATAGACTATATGTTGACTTTATTGTCCCTTGTCACTCTTTGGTACATCAGACACTGAGAAAAGCTTTTGAAGCCCAGAGCTGGTTAACATCCAGTAAACAATGCTGCTGATCTATATTTAGGTACGTGCTGAAGTACAGGCAAGCAACGCTCATCCCTTGGAGGGCTTTAAGAAATCCATTAGACGTGGTGATCATTTGAAGACATTTCTCAAATTGATTTTTGAATGATTGAAGTTTTTTTCATCAAGTTTCACCAAGCTGAACCTGCAATGTATAACTACATTAGATGTGCTGTACTTCTTTATTATTTGATGTGAAACATTCTGTTTAGACTTCATCATCATTTTTATTTATTTCCAGTCTGCATGCACCTTGTCCTTACCTCACCTTATCTTAAACCTTGAATTTAAATCTAGCTTGATTAATGACCACCAAGTTATGTACGTATAAAGGCAGTGAAATATCGGGATTTAGAGGCGTGTGAAAAGGAAACAAAACTTGTAGAGTTGTTTGATGAGCGACTGACTATCCTTATCATAAAGAGAATTGTGGTGACAGTTAAAATTGATTTATGGTTGTGCATTAAATCGATGCTATAGCCTAAGGCGTAGCCTGATGTGCACCTCCCTGGACATGCAACTATGCACTGATGCAGAACACAACAGCTGTGACCAGTCCGCCTCACAACATCATCAATTTTTGCATACTCATTTTAACACCATCTAGATCTCTGGTCTGAACTCTTCTCAGTGTTGCAGTAAATTTAGCAAATGCAACTATTTTGCTCCTTTGCAAAGTATGTTGTAATACCAGCTCTACTGGGTATGTGGAGTTTCGGTCAAAATTGCCGTTGTGTGACAAGGGGGAGAAAAAACAACCTGTGAAAAAAATCTGTCTGTCCTATGGTCATGCATTTGTCTCTAGCTATATGATGACTGTGTAGCTGCCCTGATTACAATGATCACCGACTGCAGTGACTGGATATGTTGCCGGGTGTAGATTGGGCCCAAATCTGCATTGTCATTTGCTGAGGGAGAAAGAAAGAGCGCTTGTTTTGATGCAGCTAATGTCCCAAATGAAAATGCAGCAGAATCTTTGTCATTTCGAAATGAGATTGCATGACTGTATGAGTGCGGACGGGTTTTTCTCCAAACAATTGCACAGACCTAATGCTTTCTATGCAGTTCTCTTCAGTTGTCTAAGTTTGCAGGCTTCAATACAAAAGAAAAGACACAGATAAATGATTGCATGTAGCACGAGACTTGCTGATAAATTAAAAAGACAAATTGCTCTTTTAAATTTTTTTTTTCCAGCAGTAGCACATCCTTTTACAGACCCTCTTTATATCTGCAAAATATGACCCACTGAGAAAGGGTGTTAACACGTGGAACTCATCATCGTCTCCTGCACATTTCAAAACAAACTGATGCCCATGCCCCTCCTTCAGATATTAATGAAGAGCGCTATTATGTGTCAGAGGCCACAGACGGAGACACTTGTCTGAGGTGCTTGACACCGGCCGGCATGTGAAGTGCGCGACCTGCTGCACGCCTTTGTCCCCTCTTTGAATGGACATGATAGATAGAACCTGAGCAGCAGAGGCGAACACCATGACGATGTGAGCGGTGACCTGGTTTTCACTGTAGTCATCATAAAAACAGAGCCAGCGTCCTGGGGACATGTAATAACATCAGGCCTTTGGTGTAATTCACTATCTCAGTGTGAGGCAATATAGCAAAACCCATTACATTTGCCTTGTAATTTGCTGTCGCCCCGGCGAGGGATTCAGGTGACTGCGACCCCCGTTAATAGAGTTTCAGTGATAAGCACAGGTCTGTTTATTAGCCACATTCGGTCAAGCGTGGCAAGAACAGCTGAGCGCAGGCAGGTGTCGAGCCCTTCCAGGGCTAAGGCACCGCTGGCAGGCCTCGGCGCTCATTTCACGCACGTTATCGTCACACTAGCACGGTTGAAAAAGGGTGTAGGGTTCACAATATAACTGCTGAGTGATGAGGTTTCCTCTGAGTTACACTGGTGTGTGTCACCTCTGGCAATTGGGTTTGTTTGTGGAAATCAATGAGTCATCTGTGGTTCTGCCTTTCGTCAAGCTGGAGGAGGAGCTTCATTAACAGAATATGAGGATTTCTTTTTCTGTTTTTGCAAGCCATGTTGTTCAAAAGCGTAGGTGGAATATCCAAGTTGCACCATAGAATGTTCAGTATTTCACAAAGTCAAAATATAGTAAATGACAAGTGAACATTTAATTAGGACACAAAAATAAAAAGATCACACAAGGCAACAGTGAAGAAAAAGGTTATCTCTTCCTGCACGCATGCTTCAGACATTTACAGAGCCTTGAGGAAAAAATGAACTTCAAATTAAAATGTCTATTTGATGCATTATCCTAATAGGGACGGATGGGAAAAGAGAAGTCTATGCTGCTCTCATCCTTCAGCCTGAGGGGACAGACTTGGGGAGTTGTCATTACCAACTTAACCCATCAAGATGAGCCTGTTGGGAGGTGGATTCACAGAGATTATCTGCTGTTTTGACAGGTGTCTGTGCTGGTTAATTTATCAGGCAATTACAGAATAAATGGAGTTATCTTAACATGGGAAACATGATTGATCCCATGACACAATGGGAAGAGGAAGGGGAAACAAAAAATATGTTTGGGAATCAGTTTTCAATCCAGAGTGAATATTCAATAACCTGACACATCACATGGTTTGTTTAAAAGAATAATCTGATGAGTAACCCATGGAAACTGTTACTCTGGAGATGATTGGTTGAACCATCTGTCTATCACCATCAAGGGTTAGCTTCAATTTGCCTGACTGTTTAACCTTTTTATCAATAACTATCATCTTACTGACTTTGATTGGAAAAATCGAGAGGAAGTTCACAGCTCCAACGTGCCTTTAGGTGCAGCCTGACAGAGCTGCAAGCATGGCAAATACCTCGTTGTTTGGTTGTAAATGCAGTGATGTAGACGTGGAAGTTAGCAACGCTATGGGTTCCTCCAACCAAAAACCAACAGGATATTTGCATTAGAGTTACTGTCATTGATGAAAATCAGCTCCGTGGCAAACAAAAGTATATGAGAGTGTAAATGCAAAAGTACAACATTACACTACAACCAAAATACACCCAGAACAAATACATTCGACTTCACACTTCTCTTACTTTCAGGGTGATGATGGTAAATTTCAGCGACATTTTCGTTGAGCCACCTGTTAGCAACCACATTTTTTAACACATAAATGCAGACACACACACATCTCTTCGCAGTTGAAGATCATGTTATTTACTGATGTATTTTATTCTGTATAACAAAACGATAAATATTTTAAGCTATCGGGATTGACAGATGCATTTCAGGAGTATTTAACAGAACACCCGTTCAAAAATAGACTATCAGATGAGGGAACCAGGCCTTCAACAGATCTAACTTACTTCCAGGTATTAAGACTCATCCCTTCAACTCTGCATTACCTCCACAAAGGAGGTAGTGTGCACTTTACTTCTTGTTTTTTCATGAGACTGTCTGGCTTAAAAGCTACAAATTGTAACATTTGTATAACACTACATCTGCTAAATTAAATAAAAACACCTCTCAGAAGGAACAAGCAGCACAGAACAACTGATAAATCTTCTTCAGTGTATGGCAGAGTATTGGTAATGACTTGAGAGCACAGAGAGATTCAAATTATTTCTGCACTTTTCAGTCTACGCATCACAGCCGTTATCGATGGGCCAGACAGCAGACGGGCAGGCAGCCTTTATGTAGCCTATATAAAGTGTGACCCGGCAGCCAGGGCTTTCTGTAAGTGTGCCAACGTGGACGTGCTTCCAGCAATAGTCATGCCTCTGCCAGCTGCATCATCTGTGCCTGCACAAAAGCATGCCCTTTGAAAAGCGCTCTGCAAACACAAAAGCAGTGATGCATGCAGCACATGCATCAGTGTGCAAATGTGCATGCTCACATTGCTCTTTATTCTACTTAGGACACCCACTAAAATGAATGAATACATTTAAATGTTGGAAAACACAATTTGGAAATTTCATTTTTTTATTCCTAGGGTGGTAGTCACCCTAACTCTTTCTGACAAGCTTCAAATCCAGCAATCGTGTTTAAACATTAAAAAAAAGGGGGCTATGTTTTAGATGAAGACTTAAGGTGAAATCTTAATGTGAGGCAGCAGCAGATTGAAGTAGCAGCAACAGAGCTCATCTGTCCTCTAGCAAAAGACTCACTGTGACTCATACCAAGTGCACACATCACTGTAGAGACACTCAATTATGATTCAAATCTCCATAACGGGGCAATAAAGCCATTTGTCATGTGACCATCTGCAGTGCATCTCCAATGATTCTGCCTGAATATAGTTAGCCCTTGCACACTGTGAAAGTACAAAGAGTGGAACGTGTGGATTTATTAGTCAGGCTCAAACTGTAATCACCACAGGATCAGTGCTGTGCCAATAGATTAATATCATTTCCTGTGAATTTCTCTTGAAGATCTCAGGGAGCTGTGAAACAAAGGAATGCCCTGCAGCCGTCATTGTTTTACTTTTTCTCCTCAGATTTAAAACAATGTGTGAAGGGAGAGAGCAACACCAGTTTAGTCCCAGCCCCGTAATTATCGCCTGCTTTCGTCTCCCAGGGATGTTCATGGACAAGGGCCTCATAACAGGTGACAGAATGCCTGCCAGCCAACCCCAGTTCCCCACCCCCACCCCAGAATGGTGACTATTATAAACCAAAAACGTATGCTCTCAATATATATGCAAATGATGCTTGGTCCCAAGGTGAAGTTCGTGGAGCAGCAACACCGCTTGCCTCTGTTTTGCTCATTTGCAAAAATGTTGCGAGTAACAAAGACCACAGGAAATTGAAAAATTGTTACTAAGTATTAGAAAAAGCAATCATTTTCCACAGGCAGCCTAATCCTGTGGAAATTGATCTCACCTCTCTGCCTGACACGAACTGGTAAGAAAAACACGAGAGGAAAGTGCCTAATAGAAAATGTGTTTGGTTGCAGATTTCTTTATTTTATTCATTAAAGCGCACCAACTAGTGGGGTCAGAAACTGTTTTTTTTATGTTCCCTTGGCTGAAAACAGGTGTAACAAATCATCAAAAAGTAAATTAGCAAACTGGTGTGTAATTGTTTTCCAAATCTTCTGCTGCTGTACACAACATGCTAGCTCAGTAATCTTTCTGCCTGGCTGCACGCATGCAAATATGTCCATTTGTTGTCTGATTTTAAACAGGCAGGTACCAATGAACTAATGCATTTGCTCTTCCTTTGCATGGAGGTACAAATCGGAATCGACAGTCTATTACGCGCTGCTGTGACCTTCGCGATGGAACATAATGTGAAAAGACCTACTGTGCCTTTATGTGAGGGAGTGAGGGAGGGTGAAGATGCACCGGTGATTAATTAACTCAATTAATTTAGACTAAGATTATCTGAACAATTATTTCTCAATAAATCAGAGCAAGATATGATGATAACTATTATAGTTAAGGGTTAATTACAGGTTTAGAAAAGGAAAGTGCTTTATAGGAACATTCCATAGAATGTTTTATCATGAAGACAAAATACAGGCTTCCTTTTAAAGACAAACTGACAAATTTGTCGAAATTCTGCAATGAAATCCATAGTATGGTGCCCTGAAAAAAATTGTTGTGGTTTCCATCCATCCATTTTCTACCGCTTAACCTGTTAAGGATCGCGGGGGGCTGGAGCCTATCCCAGCAGCCTTCAGGCAAGAGGCGGGGTTCACCCTGGACAGGTCACCAGTCCATCTCAGGGCCAACACATAGAGACAGACAACCATTCACTCTCACAGTCACACCTACGGTCAATTTAGAGTATCAATCAGCCTCGTCCCCTCTTGATGTCTTTGGACTGTGGGAGGAAGCTGGAGTACCAGAGAGAACCCACACAGGAACAGGAGAACATGGAGACCACACACAGAAAGATCCCGTGCTGGAGCCGGGACTTGAACCAGGAACCTTCTTGCTGTGAGGTGACAGTGCTGACCACTGCACCACTGTGCCACCCTTTGTTTTGGTTTACCATATCATTTTGATCTCACAAGGCATAAAGTTTTGCATCAGTCTTAACAATTTAAAGCTATAAGATCTAACTTGTTCCCACAATTTATGGACTTTAATCCCCTCAAGTATTTAATTTGAGACCACTTTCCTCAATTTAATTATTTTGAAGCCACAAGATAATGAGATAGTTTATTCCCTTGATTTGATTAATTTGTAGGAACAAGTTGGATGGCCCATGGCCTCAAAACATTTCTTTCTCGATGGGTGCTCCAGGGGTCTGTACCCTACTGTTAGACAAAAAAAAATAAAAAAATAAAAATCCTCCTCTTCAGCTCAATTATTGAAATTTAAACTATGTTTACAACGGCAACACACATTTTGATGAGACTTTTGATTCTTTTTGCATGGGCACAAAAGAAATGATCTAACCCTGGGAAGCTGACACATTTATTCTTAGTGGCTGACACGAGAGCCCCTCACTGAGCATGATAGTGAGGAGCTGGTACAGATTTCATATGGTTTATTGCTCCGACTCTCACTGGGGTTATTTATTGAACTGCCATCATGGCCCCCTGCTCTCCACAGCCACCCAAAGCTGGTGTGCCCTCAGTATGATAGAGGAATTTATGCCACATGAACAGCATACTGAGTTTAAGTGTTATTAAAAAACATCACTCATGCATAGGATACTATTTACAGTACTACATTCACACATGCTGTGACTTCCTGTGAAGGCTCTTGAAGAAGAAATGATGATAGATTGTGAGCAGGGTGTGAGGCTGAGAGAGAGCAGGGGGAAGAGATGGAGGGGAAACTAGGCTTCAAGTATTCCACAGGCTAAATGAAGAACAAACATGAACCATGCAAGACAGTGAAGGAGAAAAGATTATCATCTGGAGATGAAAGGCAGAGAGAGAGGGAGAGAGATGCATTCACTGCCACACAGCTGTCTTATTTGCAAGGTGTTGAGAAACCATTTTTTTCTTTCACCAAGAGGATGAAAAGATTCTTCTGAAGCCAAAAGGGTCTGCTATCATTTTTGGGCAGCTTGAGTGGTAGAGATGTTATTAGCATAAATTATCTCCCCCACCAAAGAGATACGAACATGCTAGCTCCTTTCTGCTTTTCACACTTAATTGCCCTATTTACTGAACAGTTGCCCATGGACAACAAATGCACACACGCTCTGAGATGCATACAGGACAACAGGCAGACATAAGCCAAATAGGGCATGAGTGATACACTGAACTATCTGCCAAACAACATTAGCTACAGCACGACTGGGGAGGCAGCTAGGGCCCATTCATACTACATGTTGGACAGGAAATTCACATTCAGATATTACACTTTTGCTTCTCCACTGAGCTGAGTCTGTATGTAAAAAAAAAAAAAAAAGTATTAAAAAATATGAAAGCATGCATGATGGCGTCCACAAAATGCCTCTGAATAAAGAATATTCAAATGCGATAAATACTTGTTGCATCCTATTTCAAAAACCAAAAGCTCCTGTCCCTCCAACGGTTTCCCATCTGCTTCAAAAAACCTCATTGGAGTGACCCAGTAAGCAAGAGTGAGGTGAATTATACATGGCTATGCCTAATGGACTCTTAGCTTCTCTTCACCTAGCTCACCAAGCTCAGAGTGACTTTATATAAGCAGTGCCAAGCATGACACTCTAGTTTTGTTTAATGCATCACAAACCCACTGAAAGTTACATATTCTGTTTAGGTATTCTTTTTTGTCATAATGTGCCAGGTGCCGGGAGTTAAATGATTAAACAGGCATGATGCTGTAAATAGATAATTATCAGTGGCAGAACAGTATGAAGGAACAAATCAAGTACATTGACTTCATTAATTCGGCCGGCCAGGTCGTCTCCCGACCCTGGAGGGCCATACAGGATGTTAATGAGGCTGATTGTATCACAGCTTCACCCCCATCTGACCAGAGCTGAACCCCCGCGCCAGCACCGCGGAAGACCATTCCTCCAGCCTGAGGGGGACAGTTGCTATGGTAACGTCCTGAGGCAGTGACCACATGTCAGAGGGAGTCTGGAGGCCATAAGTGGACCGGAGCACCGGTCTGAATGAGGAGGTGGATGTGGGAACAATTGGTAATGTGTTGCCTGCTGCTGGATGCGCGTAACCTGAGAGATGTTTCAATCTCAGTACCCCAGCTTGCAGGGAACGTTCCAACAGCACTGGCTATAAGTTCTAATGATGTCAAAGAACACGTTTTAATCAAACAGTTACATATTTGGGATATTGACCAATGGGAATATCTGACGTATCATCTGTTGCCTTATCCAACAATTTGAGAACAATCCTAGGAACACTCCGGGAACAAATTAAGAATTTCTCACTGAAAACATTACCAGACCATGGCACATAATATTTTCAGACCATTTTCAGAACAAAAGATTACTGCTGGGATATTTGCTTTTGTTTCATCATTCAACTCCAACCTGTTGCTACTTTGTTGTACTTTAACAATGAGTCCAGTCGTTGATGAAGCGATGCAGTAATTATGTTGCCAATTATATCATAACCATAATAGGGCTGGAAATCTTTCACACGTAATAATTCTAAACCATAATTTGGTTGGAATCAGTAATATTGACCATATACAATTATATTTTGTCTGAATTGCTATTGACCAAATCATACATATACTGAAATGCAATTGGCAAGTTAACTGTTTTGGTCAGTTCATAAGCAAAATTGTGGATAAATGTCGACTGGCATCTACCCAAACATGGAGATTTCTCTGCTTTCTTTGTCACATGTAGGCTGAAGAAGAGCTCTTCTAAGTCTGGTAGCAGCGCCGGAAATGCCTCTGATTCTGGTTCGCTATCACTGAGTATGTAAGCCTGAGCGCTGAACTGATACCACAGTATTTACTTGCCCTGAAATCAGACCCTGCTACTTCCCAGTTAGCTCAGGTATCTCTGACTAATATTACACACAGGAAATCAATTCTTCTTCACCGCTATAAAACAGTGGCCTAAGCCTACACAGGCAGTTGTGCTGAGCCTCCACTGACAACTACTCTTTTAGAGCAGTGAAAAATTGATTTCCAGTATGTAACATTAGTTGTTCAGAGCTAACAGAATGTCAGCAATGGGGCTATATTTTACATGTTAAAGCACACCAGTAAATCGTTGATGTGAGCATGTATCCGCATGGGCTGAAGCTCGGAGAGCAACCGACAAAGTAGATGATAAAACAAAGTTTAATTTTTTGGATGTATTTGTTCAGGTTTTATGAACCTGAGCCAGGTCAACTGACAATGACGTCATATCACATCCATACAGGGTTATGCTGCATCAAAATACATATTGTCTATATACACGTATTTCAAGAAACTGAAACCAAGCTCAGGTATCAAAATCGTTATCAGCAAGGAAAACATGATATTGTCGTGTCTCTATAAGGTGAATATTGGAATTTTTAATAGTTTTTTTACTCTTTTGAACAAAACAGAAATTGAAAGCATTACCTTGGCTTTGGCAAAATGTAATGGGTATTTATTTTTAATGATTACAAATGAGGGCTGCACGGTGGTACAGTGGTCAGCACTGTGGCCTCACAGCAAGAAGGTTCCGGGTTCGAGTCCCGGCTCGGGCACGGGATCTTTCTGTGTGGAGTTTGCATGTTCTCCCCATGTCTGTGTGGGTACTCCGGCTTCCTCCCACCGTCCAAAGACATGCAATTTGGGGACTAGGCTGATTGATACTCAAAATTGACCGTAGGTGTGAAGGTGAGTGTGAATGGTTGTTTGTCTCTGTATGTTGGCCCTGCGATGGACTGGCGACCTGTCCAGGGTGAACCCTGCCTCTCACCCGTAGATTGTAAGATAGGCTCCAGCCCCCCCGCGACCCTTACTAATAAGGAATAAGTGGAAGACGACGACGATTACAAATGATCTCTTGAACAGAATAACTAGATGCAGTCTTAACTGAGTTTTGGGCCTGCTAAGAACCCTAAACTTAAAGCAATATCGAGTGTGTGTTGTTTAAGTGGTCATGACCCACAGCAGTGCACTGCAAAGAGCAGAATAATGAGAGGTGAGCCACAGTTTAAAGAGAAACTGACCAAAAGGTTTGAGAAGCTACTGAAAAAGCTCAATATGAGTCAAGCAAAGTTCATCATTCATTTAACCCTCCCCCCCCTCCGCTGGTTGGAAGCAAGTCTGAGGAGTATTTCAGTGGCAACAAATGTTTTTCACGTAAGGAAGTCTGTGCAACCACAACTCAAACACATCAACCGAGACGCTGACGACAGTGAAGAGCCTGAACAGTAAATATAACCCTGAAATTATTTTAACTGTTGGAATGAACACTCTGTGAATCACATTTCTACACCAGATGACTCACACTCACACTGTATGTTGTTTTTTTGTTTTTTTTTTTAGAAAAAAGATATTTCTCTGTAAAGCAAAACCCTTCACAACAGGTTATTATTTCAGACAATCATTCTTCCGCTGACCTTTCCTGTCCTTGCCTCTGCACTATGAGCTCGACTGGGTGACAGCAATGTGAACTTGTCCTGTAATGTACAATCACACACGTGTGATAAATCCTGACCACGCCGATTTGTCACCTTCCCCTCTTGAGTCCTGCCTCGTCCCAGCTGCAGGGTCACCGTTAGTAGCAGGGATGATTTAGAGAGGACACTCTGAAACGACCAGCTAAATCGGTAGCACCTTTAAGCACATTCAAGCGCAATTTCAGGAGAAACGTGAAAATGCATCAGGCAAATGCAAGGCAAAGCGAAATGAAAATTAGTCTGTTGGCTAACTAGGATGCATCTGAATTTGACTGAATGCTGACTAACATACATTGTGCTTTTTAAAAAAATAAATAAATAAATAAAATGCACAACCTCAATCAAAAGATTACATTTTCGTCACAACATAAATATTGCCAGACGTGTACAAAATGCAACTGTTTCCGAAATCTAACAGCACTTTCTACACTTTATTTATGAAAACATTATATATTTTCCATAGTGAAATGGAAACCATAGAGAGAATACAAAAAAAATGCTATGGCAATAAATCAAAGGGTTCATCAGAAAAAAAATGATTAACCAACAATTCTGGTTATTGATTTTCATTTTCGAAAATTATACCGAATAATACGAAACATTCAAAGGCTGCAGCTTCTCAAATGTGATGATTGAAATCTTAGAATGCAAAAAGAGGCAATTCATACATGTCACCTTGGGTTCCACTCGAATTTTATAGACATTCGTATTTTTCCCTATTTTCTGAGGTTTTAAGACTAAAAATTGATAGATTAGAGGTGACAAATTATGTATAATAAAAAAGAAAATAGCTAGATCAAAATCAAACGTAGCCATTAAAAACTAATCTTCCTTCTCCAATATTATAATCAAACCTCCTGTCTTATCAATGATAGTCTTTTTCCAGATGTGATGGCCATCGCTATTGATACACAATGACATTAAACACAGATTAGAAAATATGAAACAGAACACATCGACACATAATCCTAAAGTATTGCATGTCAGGTCATAGAAATAGAAGCAGCAGTTACCCTTTAATCGTCAATAATTTGGTTGATTTAATGCTGTAACACATTTATAATCTAACAAATGATGGCACAAGTGTTTCCTGTTGATGGTGAATCAAACAGGTGCATCATTTGTTTTACTTAAAAACTTTGTGATAAAGATTTATTCTAGATTAATCTTTCACTTTCATTTGCTCTAACAGGCCGACAACAAACGCTCTAATGAAATATTCCATGTATAATGTAGTATATAATTTGTACAGTGAGCTAATGAATGCGCACAAATACAAACCAACTCTGAGAAGTCTGGCCAAATTAGCGAGCACGGATCTAATTCTAGATTTCACCCTAATCAAAAAAGATGTAATTAATTAATCAGATAATTCCCTGCCACGCATGGCAGGACACACATCTGTGCAGCCGCAAAGGGGAGGGAGAGGAACAAGCTGAGCTGTGCAGCGTTAATACTTCCCTGAAGCCTACCCGTCAACAGTACAGGAATCCAGTGCAGCTTTAAAAAAAAGGTCCAGCAGAGCTCAGATAACCTCTCCTGTACTATACAGCGTTTGAGTACAGTGGAAAGGACGGGAAGAACTGAGGCTGTTTGAGGTAACAGAGATGACATGAGGGAGGCAGTGCCTGTACAAGGCAAACATAAACTGTGCCACTTCATCTGAAAACAATGGGGGACAGGACACTGAGTGTGCTCTCATCCACATCTCCATTGTCTGCCCTCCTCTTTTACTCCTCCTCCGAGCATGGAGCATAAGCGGGGTGAAAGAGGCAGGGGAGGGGAAGAGAAGGGGGAGCAGCAGTAGGGGCAGTGGGGGTCTGGCTGTGTTCTTTCTCCTCTGTCTGTGTGCGAATGCACAGACGGTTCAGTAGTAATTTGATGTGTGTCCCTGGGGACATTTGATGGATTAAAGCTAAGCAGCTCCATTTCGCAGCACCACCTGATCTTCCACTGCCTGTGCCCCATATAAAGGCTGGCGTGATTGCTGATCTCAGCTAGTCTGACAGTCTCTCTCTCTCTCTCCCTCCTCTCTGTCTGTCTCCATCTCTTCTCTTCCTCACTGGTCCTTTAAGCCTGCTGCATCATAGGAGCTATCCAGTGCTGAACAGGATTGCTTTTATTTATTTATTTTTTATTTTTCTGGGGGAAGCTGGGGGAGCCAGAGAGTATCACACAGCTTTGCCGTCAACCTTGTTCTCCACTGGTTTCCATTTTTTTTTCTTATCTTATGTTTTTTGGCCGTTGTCTTCACATTGACCGCAAGGATTACCGTCAAGCCAGGTCTGCTCGTGTGCTTTCTCAGAGGGTTTTTATTTTTGCTCATGCGTTTTTTGCAGCTCTGTGTTTTTATCCATTGAAACATGCCCCGCTCATTTTTGGTGAAGAAGATCAAGCTTGATGATTTCTCTTCGTCCAATGTGGCCACTTCCAATCATCATCACCACCTGGACGACTCGTTCACTTTTGCACGCTCCATCACAGACTCGGTGACCAGCCTTGGGGTTCGTCTGAGTGAGAATGGTGAGTTAACATGCCTCCAGTCTGCCCCGCTCCAGCCATAGTCAAAGATGTGCGAGCACTCCTGCCTGTAGACAGCTCCGCTGCTGGGATCAGCATGCCTGACATTTCCACACTTAGCACAGATGGTGCCCTCTTTTGTTTTTGTGTCGGGTGAGATATTCTGCTCCAGCCAATAACATACTTGTAGTGTGTAAATTGATGCAAGATGTTACATGCAGCTAGCATCAATATCCCAAATAATCCTCTCCAGAGGTACCCCACCCCCACCGTGCGCCCAGACTTTTGTTTTTTGACTCCAAGTGAAGGACAGACACAATTCAGGTCACAGCCATGGATTAGCTTATGTAAATAGGGAACAAAACGTGTGTCTAATCAGGAAAAGCTCCAGTTACGTATTTGTATGACTGCGACAACCCTGTGGTGGCTGAATACTCAGGCTGACTTTAACTGGTCCTCATGTTGACTAAAAAATTAATGAACATGAGAGATGAGTATCAGATGATACATTTGTCCTTAGCTGTTATTGTCCTTGACTTCCCATCACAGTCCGATCCTCCCTTGCCCCCCTCTTCCCCTCCAAATGGAGCATGCACAGTCTCCCCACCCCCATCGCTCCACTACATCTTTCTCTTCCTTCCGGGCATTTGAAAACTAGCAGGGGTTAGAGTTTCAGCCATGCAGGCCTATCGCCGCCACAAGAGACATCAACACACTGTACAGTAGAGCCAGGAGGGAGGTGGGGAGCTGGGCTGGAGGGTTAGCAAAAGGAAGGAGAAAAAGGAGACAAAAATGCTTGGGGCAGCAACGAGGTTGATCACGTGACTGAGGTTGTACAGTAAACATGACGAAAGGCACATAGCTGCACTGTGGTCAACACACGGAGCGGCCACGCTAAGCTCCGGTCGGTACCAAGAGGCGACCTTCACTTTCACAGGCAGCTTTAAGCTCGCCGCTTCCATTTTGTGGCCATGTTTAGAGGGCCATATGTGTGTCTTTGTTATGATTTGTTAGGATATCATCACAGCAAGAGAGGCTTTACAGCTCGCAGCCTCACGTTGTGATGATGCCCACCTGTTATTCAACCATGTCAACAGCAAGCGTCAGCAAATGCTTCATCGATCAGATTAAGTGGAGTTTAAAAAATATATATATTGATTTGTGTTAAAAAAGGATAAAATGTAAACTCAAATGGTTCACTAAATGAAAAATAACTTGGCTAAATGATTATAAGAAATAAAGGCATCTTTGAAAGGATTTTACCAGGCACATTTTCTTATCTTGCGGTTCAACGTCATTTGGGTTTCATGCTATTAAACTGTCATAAAAGACTCTGATTCTTGTTCATCTCCACTGTTCATGAATCTATTGTTCAACACCAAGAAAAATAAACGTTATATTTAATGGAACAAAAGAAGAAAAGGCTTCCACACTTGTGCTGACAAAAGGTGTTTCATTTGACCAAAATCCTTTTCACGCTGAGTCCAAAAAGCAAGATATTCTCGGTAACATCAGCACTTCTGCTGTGCCAGGAGATTTTCTTTCCCTCCATTGTGGAGACATTTGACTTGAGTGTCTGTCGAACAACAAAGAGGGGTGGCTGAGAGGGTCCATTAATTACATGCTTGCTTTGCATTAGAGCAATGAGTCTATGAGCTGCAAAGGCTGATACAGCGTGTGTCCTAAATGATGAGCTCTGTGGCTGACCTTGGGTAATTGAAACATAGTAAACACTCCGTTTACACTCTGATGTGGCATGTTTTGTTGTGAAAAATATCTCATCTTAAATGAAGGCCTTGTAGTGCAGAGCTCCATCAAATTATACTGTGACCGTTAAACAAGTGGATATGCCTACAAATAATCCAGCATTTTTAAAAGATATTAAAAAAAAAAGAAAAAAAAGACCGTAGCTATTTTTTCCTCTGGTGTCTCATTTTAAAGAGACTGAAACTGCCTCTCAGACAAACACCATCTGGGTTGTTTAAAATAGCAAACCCATGCAGTGTAGCATGATAATGTGTGCACAGGCCTGGTGTTTCCCTGTCCCCGAATGTCACGGTCATGTCTTTGACAAAGTGGGTGTGTGAACAGAAAACTCTTGGGAATGGAGACATTGTAGTAAGAGAGTACTT
The DNA here is from genome assembly GCF_037954235.1 of Aulostomus chinensis. Taxonomy (NCBI): domain Eukaryota; kingdom Metazoa; phylum Chordata; class Actinopteri; order Syngnathiformes; family Aulostomidae; genus Aulostomus; species Aulostomus chinensis. Next base: position 5,710,549 of record NC_141328.1, on the reverse strand, counting down.
CAAGTGTTTTCTTAATGGCCTGTTTCTTGACGGCACTTCAGCGTGCTCGCTGCAGCAGACAGGTGACCCTCTTCACAAACAATGCTTGTGATGTCTCATATTAACGGTCCTCAAGAAAAACCCTGCTCAATAAACTATTATTGTGTGACGCAGATACTTGGGTCTGCTCCTTGCACCATTTCTCCACGCAGCTGCACTATTTTACAGATGATAGCCTATTGATCAGTTCAAAACTTTGAATTTCATTAAAATGAGTCAATACGCAATTTCTACTGCTTGCTGCACACATAGGAATTTTTCTGCAGTTATGCACTATTGCACACGCAGCAAGGAAATTTCACCACTTCTCATATTTGCACTCAAATGTTCAAACTAAAGAATAAAGGTATGTTTATCCTTGAGGTAATATGCATTTAGAATTTATTGAGCTCATGAGATTCACAGCATGAGAATGTACCGAGTAATGTTTGCATGCATTTAGTTGCCAGCAAGCCTTTTAGCTCCTCTGGCACTGGGCTGTCGGAAGGAAAGGGGAGACTTGTTTGATGCCAACAAAAATATATCTCTCTGAAATCATGTTCTGTACTGTCGGCGACATTTAAATTAGTTATGGTGCTTTGTGCTTTGCTGCATCATGTTTAAACCAGCTTGTTGAAAAAGCAAGAAATCCAACAGGATGTAAGAACAGTCACAAGTTAGTCTCATCCTGTGTTCCAATATTTTTTTACGCATAGCATTCTACAATCTGAGATGCTCTTTAGTATATGATTGAAAGGAAATTTCAACAAAACAAATGCCTTGCTCCAGCTTCAAGACTGACAGACAATAAAAAATGAGTAATCAATGAAATGACTTTATTAAGGAGGGGTTTTAACACCTATCTCTTAGCACGGGACACATCTTGATGAGCATCCTTGCTGTAAAATGAGCTCATCACATTTCCCTGCATCGCTGCACGATTGAGAACACAACCTATGTGAGCTGAAAAATCTGCAATTAGCTCTGTGCTGCTTTTTGACTATCTCATGAAGGGCGATCATCCAACATGATAATCATATAATCACTAGCATGTCACTGTGTCCTTATCCATCACAACTGCTGGCCAACTCTGTTTGCGTGTGTCTCTTAACCCAGGCTACATCCAGGATTACATCACGCCATCTGTATACGAGGGGGAGAAGAAGATGGAGCACAAGCTGGCTTCGCCGGTGTCTGACCCCTTGTACACCCAGGTGAGCAGTGGTGGGGAGTACTGTGACCCCGACCTGAAGCACCCCGACAGCCCCCAGTCTGGCATGACAGCCAGCGGCTTCTACAGTGGTGAATCGGAGGCCCTGGCCGAGGGTTACACCATGGATGCCTTCTTCATCTCAGATGGGCGTTCAAGGCGGAAGGGAGACAGCGAAAGCCGTGAAGGGGGCTCAAGAAGCAGCAGTGCCAACGCTGCAGCTCAGGAGAGGGGAGCAGGCACACCTCGCCACACCTGCAACGAGTGCGGCAAGACGTACGCCACTTCTTCCAACCTCAGCAGACACAAACAAACGCACCGGAGCTTGGACAGCAAGATGGCCCGCAAGTGTCCCACCTGTGGTAAAGTATATGTGTCCATGCCAGCGCTGGCCATGCACATCCTCACCCACGACCTCAAGCACAAATGCGAAGTGTGCAGCAAGGCCTTTAGCCGGCCGTGGCTCCTTCAAGGTCACATGCGCTCACACACGGGGGAAAAGCCCTTTGCCTGCGCCCACTGTGGCAAAGCCTTTGCTGACCGTTCAAACCTCCGCGCCCACATGCAAACACACTCTGCCTTCAAGCACTACAGATGCAAGCGCTGCAATAAGACCTTCGCTCTAAAGTCCTACCTGAACAAGCACTATGAGTCAGCCTGCTTCAAGGGCTCTGCAGACGAAGACGACTCTGGATCAGAAAACTAACCATGAGGAAGATGAAGAATTCTGAACCCCTATTGTAGGTTCACAACCAATAACCCTATTCACTCTGCCCTCCATGCCTTTTTTCTTCCCTTTTTTTTAGAAAGCAATATTTTCACTGAGATTATGTGAAGAAAAACTCTGATAATGGCAAAGACAATTTCAGAAGATGCTGGATTTTTTCCCCTGCACAGTAGCTAATCGTCCACAGAAACATACAATCAAACAACCTTCCCCCAAATAGAAACTGTAGGTGATAGTTGTACACAATTAAGTGACATGTGCTCACATGGATGTGGGCACGGGTAAACACACAAGCGCACACACACATACACACACGCACACACAGATACATGCACGCACGCACGCACACACACACGCACACACACACACACACACACACAATTATATATGAGGCCTGGCATGTGAATTTTTATCAATGACTATAATGATATTGATATCAATAGTAATAATATTTAGATTCCTGATATTTTATAGCAAATAGTAATGACAAAATGAAAAAAAACATAAAAAAGGACTAACAGTGTTCTTTTGTTTTTTAGAGACAAAATGACCTCTTGTATTTTTATGCTGCTTTTTATTTGCTAAGAATTGAATTCTTTTGCAACTGCCAACATGAACTTTTTATGAAAATGTGAACTATGACAGTATTTGCAAAAAAGGGAGATCATTTTAAACGATAAAAAGACAACCCCCTTTTTCCACACCAATGTTTAAATTCAACGGATGTTATTTTTCTATTTGATTTTTCTAAATTTATTTTTTTGTGCTTATTATCCCTTGTTGATCAAAAGCATCTTTGTAACTGTGGGTATTCCAAAAAAAGATCATTGGTTCTAGGTTGTCTAGCAGGCCTGTTTGACAGGTTGTCACAAACTTCGTCTGATCAAATTTGTATAGTCCCACCCTGATTTATACACTTGGACAAAAACACTGAGAGCCAGACTAAATGATCTGTCGTTATATAAGTGCCATGTGCGGTTTACTCGTCTATAGCAATGAAAACTCTTGTTGTTCTTCCTCCACTTTGGTGGCTTGCATAAACTCTGCTGCCTTTATGGTGCATCGTCCGGTCTTAACAAGCAATCTTCACCCGGTGTTTGAGGTTCGACCCTCTGCCAGTGTTACCTCAGGGTGAAGGTATGGACTCACACACCCTCAGTTACAAAGTCAAATCATTCTGTTTGTCTGTTTTATATATATATCGCTCAAAGCTCCACCCATGGTTTAGATGCATACCATCTAATTATCATGTAAATACTTAATTTATCTACCGATTTATCTATCTATCTATTTATTTATTTATTTATCTATCTTATTTTTGTGTATTTATTGAAGACTTGCTTATTTGTTAATTATTATGTATTTATTTATTATTTATAACTTTAAAAAATGAACATCCATTGACCTTGTAAGATGCTGCTGATCTTCAAAGAAAATGTTTATATGCATGAAAACTGTAGAGAGTCCATGGGACTTAGTTTTTTAAAGAGGAACAACGTACAGTACCAGTGCTAGAAGTCTTTGAACTTATGAATGCAGAGCTACTTTTGTTTTCGTGGCAATAACTTTACTGACACAGCAACTGACATGTATAGCAATCACAGCTGTCCTGTTTTCAGTCAATTTAGGGCAATAAAAAGAAACAATGAAAATAAAACACTAAAATATTCTCCATCTTGCTGTTTCCAAATGTCCGCTGCCTTCTCATGACTTAAGATTTTTGGCCCCTTTTATAAAAGAAAAAAAATCTCAGGCAATAACTAATCCCCAGAAATGGCAAGCCTTGATGTGCATGTAGACGTCGCCCTGCAATTAGAGATAACTAATGTAGGTGTAATTTAGTTACACCAAGGGTAAAAAAGCAATAATGATAGCGGTGCCGCGAGCACAAGCAACACTAAATCCTTTATACAGCGAGTCCAAAACTGCTAAAATTGGCAATTTAACTGGAAAAGGCTGCTATTTTATATCATTATTGTTTTAAAGAGCAACCAGGTAAAAAAAAAAAAAAACTCTTCTGGCAGCTGACGGACTGGTATGATTTGACTTATTTACTAGCAGGACATATTACACAACAGGTTTATGATCATTCTCGTATAATCGCTGACAGAGTGAGTCATTTCAACTTTCCCCCAAATGATTGCGTTTAAAACTTAGCGCATCTCTGAAGTGTCAAAGGAGAGAATCCAGCTGAGATAACATTAGGATGACTGTTTGAATTTCTAACCAGCACTAATGGAAATGCTCTTGATGTGAACGGTCTGGGAAGAGAAAGTTTTTAAGATTGTTGTAATAAAGCGACACGCTGCAATGCACTTCCAACTCCCCCATCATTTGTCCCTGCCTTGCCTCCCTCCCCTCCCTGCCAGCCGTCCTCATCCCATCCCAACTGCCTCTAAACAGACGCACAGAGGATGAGATGTGCTGAAGTGGGATTGGCGGAGGGCGGCGGAGTGTGGGAGGATAACAGGTGTTTGCAGACAGACTGCAGATAGGGAGCGTAATTGAGTCGGTGAGCAACCTCCAAGGGGAAGGTCAAGCACCAGCAGGCAAATGCACTGTCAGCTATTTGCATATTCCAAATGGATGACACGATTGCAGTAACGCTGAGCTCGCCCTAAAAAGAAAATAAAAGAGAGAGAAAATAGGAGTTTCTGCTCTGTTTGTGTGCTCCAATCCACGCTTTTTTGAACATCATGTGCAGTCGAAGGTCATCTGAGTGCTGCGGCTGAATCACTGCGTGAGAGCATCCAAACCACCTGTCTCCTGCTTAACTTACAGAACACACAATTGGGCACGATGCTGTATTCTTGAACTCATGCAGAAATCATTACTACCAACAGATTATTTTATGTTTTATATTTTACTGTGAGAGAAAAAATACAGTGCATGTTAAAACCTGCATTTTAATAGGGAAGATAAAAGCAATGAGATCATTACAAACATCAATTGGGAATGTACCGTAGGCCGAACAAGTGTGCATCTAGAGCTGGCAGTATTACAGATCATCCTCGGAGAAAATACCGATCACAGAGGCACAATTTAATCCTGAACTTTGGAAATTTAGATGTAGAGAAACATTGTTCCTCTTTGATGATTTTGTAAATATATTTGTAAATATATCACAGCAATAATATGACAATGCATGTAGACATTTAATTGCTCTTTTTCTATCCATGTCGTCTTTTTTTATTAAAAAAAAGAAAAAGAAAAGACAAATACAGGTACCAATTGCAGTCTGGGTGGCCACGTGAATCAGGGAGTGTCTTGATTTAAAAAGCTATCTGTTGTAAGTTACAAACAAACACTTCAAACTCTGTGTATTCTCAAAGATCTGATCATGTTATGTATGATTTTTCTGTTCTTGTTTTTCTTTTATTTATGTGCCCGGCTTGGCTGCGCAATGAAAAGTGCCAAAAAGTATGATTTCCATGACAAAAGCCTTCAACATATGGTTGGCTGCTTGAAACCTTCCATATGGCCCTCAAAGAAAAAAAAAAACTGATTAAGATTTCCACTTTTTCTCACTCTCTCTTCCTCTTTCTCTCTCTTTCTCTCTCTCTCTATTCTAGCTGAGTATGAAGAAACTTAAGCCATGATTGCTGAGGGGTGTTTTGATTTATCTTGTTCTGCTACAGTTAATAATGATGACAACAATAGCAATGATAACGTTAATAAAAACAATAGCACAAGGAACCTGCAAGTCTACTCGTTTCTTTTAAAATACTGATTTTGTTTTGTTACAGAGCATTTGGATTTAATATTAAGAGAACAAGAACCGGCACACCAGATGTTTGTTGACAGGCCAATCTGTTCTCACGCTTCATCGCCCGACAGATATATTGATGTGACTGATAACATTGGCCTATGTATGATTTTTTGTTTTTCTTAAACGGAACATAATTCAGGAAAAAGAGACTTGGGGTAATTCATAAACATTATATTTCCAGTTAATTTTAATATGTTCGTGCACTTTTGAGCAATAAAGTGTATTTTTAACTTGTAAAATATCCTGCATTTATCACGGATATTTGTCATAAGCCCGTGAGAGATGAAGGCAAAAAGAATATTTGCTGATATCACCAACATCAGCCTCAGTATCAGTCAAGCTCTATCTATCACAGCACTAGACGTGACGATACTGTTCGGTGCACTGATTTCCATCCTTTTAGATGACAAGGTTTATTGTTAAACTGTAGATCACCTCGCCTCCATTACATCTATTTGTCACACATGTCGGATAATACAATTTGGCCAATATATTAATGTTAGAATTTTCTAACTCTCCAATATTGGCCCCAAAACACCTGTATAAGTCAGGCCCTGCTTACTTTCTTACATCATTTCCCACATAATATATCTGGTGCGTCTGTTCGGAAGTCAACATAAACTCAGCGAGTAATTAGAATTATGACTGTAATGTGCCATCAGCTGTAGCCTCCTCTGTCAATGTTTGATGGATTTATACTAGCTTTACTGTTGATTTACTAACTTGAAATCTCACTGCTATGAGGCACAAAAATACCAGTTTTCTTTGTTTTTTTCCTCAGCGGCTGTCTACAGCGGGAGAAACGGCTATGGTCAGAGGACCTGACAACACCAGTATAGCTTTGAAAAAGAGTTCCTGAGATGTCGGCGTTATCAAAAGCAGAGGCATCTGTTCCTCTGCTATTAAGCCCTTCCTGGTCATTAAATTTTAATGGAACATTGATTTTATGCTGGAACTACTGTTTCTGAGTGACTCAAAAGCCAGAGAAAAATATGGAACAAAATAAAAATGAATCATGACAGCAGACAGGGATTATTATTCTGGGGCTTTTCTTGATTGGTTTCCAGGGACTATACAACACCTGAATTCAATCGCTTGTGTCCTTCAGTGTCCTCCAGCAGCACAGCAGCAGTATAATGAGACAGCAGGCAGAGCAGAGCGGCGACTCGGTAACAAGACACTTAGCTGCACACTCCGCTCTTCAATGTGGGAAAGCAGTGATTGCCGCTGCTGCTGTTGCATGCTTCTGTGCTAAATAAATACATTTTGTCATCTGTTTTCAAATGCTGCCTCTGCTAGGAGTTAAATGACGAGTTTCCAACCAAGTGTTGATTCGGGTGCAGGCAGCAACAGCTCGCTGTGCCACAGATACCAAGTTGCATCAACATTCATATGCGGCGCTTGCTCAAACTTTACCCTGGCAGATGTTGTCCCTTATCAGATTTTATGATGAAAGTAAATAACTGATTTCATTACATGGCAATGGACTGTAAAATGGGGACCCGTGGAATCCAATTACAACACCTGTGGGTGTGCTGTATGTGTAACAACGGCAGCTATGAGTGATCAGCACCGGGGGGCAGGTAGGGAGACCGTGGCCCTGCATACACATCACTGAAATACAACCATCGCCTCCCACCGCCACACACTCTCAGAGCATATCAACTAAATTATTGAAAACAACCTGCAAAATTGAGCGTGCTTCACTCACACTTCAAAAGATATTGACCTGAGAACACCATCATCTTTTGAGTGACTGTCTGAAAGAAAAAATAACTGCTTTCTGATGGAGCGAAGGGTTAGCACAAGGTCAGAGCACAGATCTACGTACAGCAGATACATCACCAGACATATACATGGCATTTAGTAGGAAATACATTAGAGCTGACAATATTGACAATGTACAAAGTTGTTCATAGAATATCTTCAACAAAAATGTCAACAGTTGTTCAGGGTGGCAAGGTGGTGCAGTGGTTAGCACTGTCGCCTCACAGCAAGAAAGTTCCGGGTTCAAGCCCCGGTGTGGGCACGGGGTCTTTCTGTGTGGAGTCTGCATGTTCTTGCTGGGTACTCTGGCTTCCTCCCACAGAGGGGACTAGGATACTTTAAAGTGTCTGTCTACATGTGATAGACTGGTGACCTGTCCGGGGTGAACCCCGCATCTTGCCTGAAGGCTGCCCCCAAACCCTTAACAGGATAAGCGGAAGAAAATGGATGGATGGATGTCAACAGTTCTGTAGTTCAGCTGTTTTCCTGTTACATCTGACATTAAACTGAAGCTACAGCTCAGTTTTGGACTCATGGATCAGAATATGACAGGAAGGAACTGAGAGTGATTGAGGAAGTCATCTGAAGCTTTTGTTTGTTCTGTGCCTAAGGAGTATCGTTCATTAATTCATCAGTAACCAATTAATTTACTTATATAATAATAAAACTGTTAGATGCAGCATCATTGTTTTTAATTCAGATTTTGAGTGAACTCATAATTTTGTTTAGGATTACAGTGAAAGGAGAGCAAAAAATTAACATAATGTTTGGTTAACTAATTTTGATAATGCTAGTAATTTTGGTTGTCTTAAAAAAATGACTGCTTCTAAAATATGAGAATATGGACCTGAATATCTTTTGATTTTTAATGATTAATTTGATAAATTCAACCATTTTGAGTGTTCAGAATCAGCTGTATCCATTTTAGACAAGTATTTGAGCCAATCAGTCACTCAATATTAAATATCAAAGAATTAATTTAATAATGATTGGCCAATAATTTCAAATTCACTGACGAACAAAGTATTTAACTTGCAACTGGTGTCTTTATTAAGTTTGTGATAGATGAGAGAGCAAGCAACATGTTGTCTATCTGACAAAAAAACAACAACAACCTATCATTACTTTTTTCAACACTCCTTGAACCGGTGCTGGCCGCTGCTCTGACCCGTCCTCCTGTACATGTGACGCCATCTGTTGGCTGAACACCAAATGTCAGCATAAACAACAAAACACTAATATTCCTGATGATGTTAAATTCATTCAACTGCGTAACTGAAACGAGATGCAATTTTTCTCTTGGCTAATTTTCTTTAAAAAAAAAAAGAAAAAAAGAAAAAGAAAGAAAAAAGAAAGTCAAAATCAATGTCCATTCAAACTGCAAAAAAAGTCTCTTCATAACAAGAGGCTGTAGAAAAAAAAACAGCCCAGGCCAAGCAGCTGTGACTGGCCCTTTAAGAGCTAACAGTTTGTCTTTTCACATTCTGCATCACAGGAGAGATGCTCATTAAAAGCGCCTCCATTCCTCACTGTTTCATCAAGTGAGACTGCCAAGCTCTTTAACTCAGCGTTCTTGATGTTTGTGCTGTTTGTGTAAAACCCATCTGTTTCCCCGTCTCTCTGTTGGCAGAGGGTCCACCTCATCCGTATGCTTCGCTTTTTGAAGTCATGTCAAACTCGCATTTTTATGCATCTAAGATATCCAACTTGTCATCAGCACTCAGGCAAAAGTCAAGGGGGGCACGCCTTAAATAGCTTGTCTTTCCCTTCGTATAAAACAAACACAGGAACAAGGATAGCAAAGGAACTACACACGTGAGGTTTTTATAATGTTTGCAGAGGTAAAATAACAACAATCTTGAGGTTTTAGCAGAGGATATTCAGGACTGAACAGTGACTAAGTAAGTAAATGAAAATAAAGGCAGCTGCTTAATCCACATCTCAATAACCTCCACCCAGACCACTTTCTCTTTCTTTAAAGATGCTGGGAGGGCAAATTTATTTTAAGTCAAGAAAAGATCATTCAACTGAAATCCTGTTCCAGGAGGCTGCAGTAAGCACAGAAAGACAGGTTTAGGTTTAAGCGCCGAGAGCCATCAGACAATAATCGGTCTCACATTCAGCTGCAAACACTGTTGCTAAACCTTGTCATGAATTCAGACACATTCATCTATCACAAAGCTGTAGTTTGAGGAGTGAAAAAACAGCGTCAGAATAATTATCACTTTAAAAGCATGTCAGCATGTAAAAAAGAAAAAAGACGGTATAAATAAATATAGCTCACTTCCCTGTCGGAAAGCTGGCAGGTAATTTTCTCCAGCTGCTCTAAGTGTGACAATCCCACGGGGACTGAAATCTAATATTAACAGCAAATCATTATGTGGGAACTGTTCTTCCATGACCTGCTGCTGTACCTGTGTGACTAACTCAATCTAAGTAATTGAGATATGTTAGCAACTACAAAACCTCCCTGCTTTGACAGCAGAGGGTCACACAGAGTGTAGTGGGACTCCAAACACACCTCAGCACTGGAAATGATTTACATGTGTATATGATTTGACTGACGGGGCCTCTTCTCTTCAAGTGATGCAAGGATTCTTTATTTAATTATTTTTTTGGAGGGAGGGGGGCGGGGGTTTGGGTGTATGATGAAGCGGTGTCTGACTGACAGCAAAGCAGCGACATGAAGCAGTGAATGCCCAGATGAGGATGTGTCACAGACATATTTACTATACTGTTGTTACTCTCACAGAAACACTACGTCATGCAGCACCATCCAGTGGCACGACCCGTGCCAGCGTATTACGCCCTAATTGGTGTTTTTAAACTATATTGTTGTCGGCTAAATTGGTCCTTAAGATAAAAAGTAGAAACATAAGAAAAGTTTCAAAGCCAAGCTATCGGGGGGGATAAAACAACAATTTAAAAGATGTTTGGAGCGAAAAAGTCGATTACTGCCCCAGCATTATACAGTAGGGTGCATTTTGTTCTGTTTTATTCTACAAGGATATATATAATGTACTGATATCACTGTTAATGATTACATACTATATATAGAGCTCCTTCATGTTGTAACAGATTCCCATGTGACCAATTAATCAACATAAAAGAGGCTACCACTGTAGTTCAAAGTATTTGTAATAATTCAATATAATGACCTGCCTCTCCTGTCCAAGAAATCATTTTTAATTGTCTCATTAGAAGATGCTGTAGCTGTGGGTTGGAAAAAACAACAATAGTTGTGTTTCAGCTCCACTGCCGCAGATCTTTGAAGCTCTCCACTTACCTGTGCAAAGCTTCGAGCCCAGATGTCCTTTTTGTAACCACAGCAACCCGGGTGTCTCTTTGAAATCCCTGCAAAAATAGAATATTACTAAGTTGAGCACTTTGAAGGAAGAAGCCTACATCACGCAACAGTCTACAATACAAAACACTGACCTCATTAAAAGCTATTGTTGCCAAATGATTCTGTGCTTGTAGCGGCGCTTTTCAACTACATGACTAATTGCAAGAGTGAATTTTAATGAGACAGTCTGGCCATGAAATTCATAAGTTATCTTACAAAGGGGGGTAAAGTTTGTGTTTTGTGATACATGTACACACCATGAAATACTACAAATATGCGTATAACCTAAGATGCGGTTAACATAATACTCAGTTTGGGGTCCCAAGACCCTGGACCCTCTTTGACAGATCAAAAATCATATGTTGTTTTTTTTTTGTTGTTGTTTTTTTTATCCCCTTCGTGATGTTCACTAATTCTCTAGCAACTGCTTCAAACCTAGCTGTGAAATGAATGTTTTAGAAATCTTCTAAAGGATGGCGGCTACTGTTGTCATACATGATTAGACAAGGAGGATTTCAGACGCTCCAAATCTGTGAGTCACATTACAAACACAGCTACTACATTCAAACCCCAAATAAATGTAACTGGAAAGATCTCAGGGCCATCACGGGGTGTGACTTCTTACAGGGGAAGATTTGACCCCAAAACAAGTGCAACATCTCAAAGTGGGATAAAGTTATGTACATTTGAAGCGCATAAATGAAAAACATCAAATACTTCGACATTCCAAAATGATTCTCTTTTCTTCCTGATAACGTCAGGATCACCACCTCTCCTCACTAGATATGCTTGCATTGAAAAACAGAAAAACATGTGATGCTACTCTTCAGTTAAATGCCTTGGCATTTTATTCATATATTTGTCTTGAAGTCGTTTAACTAAATATTTACAGAATGCGACTTTAGAATGAAAGCCAAGTTTGTAGAATGAGGGTTAGGAAGGTTAGTCCTTCATTACTTCTGGGTTTTAATCCAAAAATGGTTGATTTTGCAAACATTTTGACACAAACAGCAGTGAGGTTCGTGTGGTCCACAGGGGGTTAGAGGTCACGTACCTGACTAAATGTAACAGTTTACAGCAGATTGTGTCTGATGTGGAGAGATTATTGTGCGGTTTGTTCTTCCTTGGCCTACCTTACCTTGAGGGCATGCGCTCCTGTTCTTTGTATTTTATTTGAAGGTATTTTATAAATAGTATTTAGTATTCTTAATATATTTTACAAATTTTATTATTAGCTTTTGCTGTCATACAATTTTTTTCTTTAAATTTGAAGCCTTTTATTTTGTGAAGCACTTTGTGAATTTTATTCCTGTGAAAGGTGAAATATTATTATTATCAATATTATTATTATTATTAATCGTCATCATAATGAAAAAAGCAGTGACCTCTCAACATACAGTGACTGAGAACAGTATGCTGCCGTATTACTTGTGAGCATGTACGTGATTATTAACGTTTAATCATTTAAGCAAAGTAATTATCAGAAATCAAATGTATTCAGCAGCGCTCAGAGGAATTTCTTGACTGTTTAGTATAATAGTTCTAAACTATAACACTTATACCTTTTCCTTCTTTTAAAAAAACAAAACAAACTAAAAGACAGCCAACAAATCTTAGGATATATAGGCTTGAACGGAATATTCTTGTTTATTCTTTGTTGTCTAGCATTTTACATGAAAACGATTATCAAAGTGGATGTCATTAAGTTTCTTTCTCAATTAAGCTAATTAGCACTCGAGACTGGACAGTCATAATAATAATTTACAGTCGCGCTGCAGGCCAGACAGCGTGTTTTTCTAACAACAAAGACTTCTCAAAGTATATGAGAGTTGTTAACAAAACAAAGATAACATTTACTTACATACTAATTTACACCATTAGAGCCGGGACGTGTGTGTGTGAGATAGTGAAAGCTGAACGAGCTGGAAAGGGCGTAGCGCTTGTTTGATTGACAACTAAATGAGCCAATGAAAAACTTCCGTCAAAAACACTACGCACTTCTCTAAACTAAAATCCTCCGCTCAACCCGGAAGTTGGTGTGATAGGGCAAATGTCTCGGCTTCGGCACGAAACTAAAACTTGGGTGAGACAGTTTGTTTTCTCTCATAGACACCAGTCGAAAATGTCCTCTCAGTCCAGTGGGGGGGACGTTAAAAACGGCAACAACAGATCGATTCACTCCGGCAGTCTCGAGGAGGTTCATAACATCCCGATGCAGGTGATCATCAGGCCGATTCCGCCGGTACTGGACCTGCAGAAAGTCCAGAGCCTGGTTGATACTATAAAGGTATGACTGTTGAATCCGTGTTTGAATACTTTTGATAACTTCTGGTATACAACACTGGCAGGGCTAACCACACAAGTATCAACACAGTGACCTGAAATCAAGTCTGACGAGCAGCAACACCTTGAAAAAAGTAAAGCGGAAGTTAGCTGTTCACTGTGTCTGTGAGGGTCTATGTTGGCTGGAGTCGGCAGAAATACTACAAATATTGTCACTGTACTTAAATAGAGTTGCCAAGTAACTGTACATTGATATTAATTTTGCCTGACAACTTTTTAGTTTTCACCTCTGTATTTTAACAAAAACATCTGTACTTTCAACTGATCTTCAGAACATTCCTTTTGTTGGAGTGTTAACTTAAGTAGTTTTTTTTAAAAGTTTGTTTTCATTTAAAACAGAAGTGATCATTTGCAATGAGCAAGCACCTTAAATTCAAACCTAAATGCAGTAAATGTACCGCTTATTGATAAATCATTGATGGCCTTTACTGAAGGGACATGTTTCAGTATTCAAAAATACAATCATTTTGCCTAGAATCTCTGTTAAACTCTTACATAAGATTAAGTAGTTCACTGTAATCTTATATTGAAAGAAGATAACGGTAAGGTTGACTTGCTAGCAATTAAAATGTGTCTTTTGAAGACACACTTTGCATTATTACAACTATTATATTGCCTTTTATTATCTGTTTGTACAGCAGCCTCCGTTTAGTTGTGCCCAAAGGAGGTATAGTTGTAGACAAATACATTAATAAACCAAAGTTTCTAATGTAGTTTGGGTTCTGCTGGGAGGGCTTAGAGCTGTGACATGGGAGTCATTTTTACAGATGAAGTTTATCAATTTTATTTAAAGTATTTTTGCTTTGTCGTTAATAGCTGCAGTATTTAATGGCTATACGTTAATGAATGATAATAAAAATATAAGTCCGAACAGAACTATTCTGCATGATTAGTACTTTCAAGTTTGCTGTGTGCAGTTCTGACTTTTACTTGTTATTGTTTGTTTTTCTATCCCCATGTTTCTACTGGAGAGTAAAAGGTCCCGCCTCTTTTTCTTCCTGTAATGTTTGCAGGAGCATGTTTGCAGCTACATTTCGGTGCTCGTTCACTTTGTAATGGTCTGTAATGTGTTATGTTTAAATAAAGATTAACTTTGAGAGGAGAGTCATTTTTGGTGTCAAGATTTAAAGTGATCTATGCACACGGGTGTTGTTGTTTTTATTTCACTTTTGAAATACTGTCATAAATTTCTGCTTCAGAACTGCCGAATAAACGTATCCTTCCTTCCAGGAGACGGCTGACATCAACGTCGTCCCTCCCATTGATGTGCTCTGGATTAAAGGAAGAGAAGGTGGGAATTATTACTACTCTTTTGGAGGCTGTCATAGATTTGCTGCGTATCAACGCCTGAAAATGCCGACCATCCCCGCCAAGATCATCAAATCAAGCATCTCAGACCTCAGTACGTACCTGGGGGCTTCCACACCTGATCTACGTTGACGGTGGTTTTGGGGACCTGGAGCTTCGTGACTCTTGTTCAGTTGGTGACTGCAGTGCAACGGATTATTCAGCAGGGGGAAGTAGAACGCTTCGTGATGTTCATTTGAGAGCAATGACCTTAAACTCACGTGGTGGGTTAATAACAGGTCAGTTATTTGTGTGTTGTATGTACTCCTCATAATAATTGTACATCAAACGTTATGTACATCATCAGATTTCCCTCCAGTTCTTTCCTTTCTTTTCTCTTGTTCATAAATACCTATACAACATGTGCCATGAGACTGTGCAAGAACATCCTTGTTATTCAGAGCAAAACCGTGCAGGTTGGGTTAATTGGAGACTAAATTGCCTGTAGGTATGAACGTAAATGGTTGTGTCTCTCTTTGTGTCAGGCCAGTGATTGACAGGTGGATTGTCCAGGGTGAAACTTGCCTCCCACTCACCCAGTACCAGCTGGAATATGCTGCAGCTCCCCCGTGACCCGGTATAGAATCAGCAGTAGAGATCATGAATAAATGAATTCATGCAACAACACACAACTGAACTTTGACCACAGCACTAATGCAGTGTGGCATATGCACTTTATTATTTAAATTTTAATTTTTAAAACTTATTTATGCAAACTTTGGTATCCTGCATATGTGTGTGTGTGTGTGTGTGTGTGGGGGGGGGGGGGTCACTACATTTATTTGTACCGCTATGCAATTACAAATAGATGCAGTCAGCTCAATAGACTACATTCACTATGAGGAGGATGTAGACTAGATAAAGTTGTTGCAGTAGCTTTTATTTCCCACCAGATACTGATTCTGATTCCTGAACGTGCCCATCACTCCAGTCTGAGTATTGATCTACGACCACTGTTACAAAATATATTATGAAACTACAGTATATAACTGTATGTACTCGAATGAATAAAGTTCCAAGAATGAGATCACATATCTGTCTGTTATCAGCAGTTGCCCCTCTGAACTACAGCCCTGATACATGATGATGTTTTATTGGTGGCATTTTCTGATGTCAAATTGTGCATTGTTGCTGATATTTTGCAGAATTCAGTCCTCCTCCGAACAGCAGTTGCCAGTGGAATCACAACTTCCTGTGTAGGCTTCTGTTGTGGAGAGAAGAATCAGAGAGAGAATTTATTTTCTGGACGCAGTTTTAGTCAGAAATACCTGTGAAGTAGCAGGGTCCCATTTTAAGAATTCCGAGGTGTCAGATTAGTGCACTGACTTGCATATTCACTAATACCCATCCTAAATTTTCGCCTAGGAGAAACGGAGCGACTCTATTCCTAAACCAAACATCTCCTTCAGGTGACAACTGGTGGACTCATAGAGCAGATGTTTCCCAAAATAACATTTATTATCTCACAAAGCAAGTTAACGGTAGATTCTGTAACAGAGCAATTATTTGCTTTCCTTAAACAAGCAAAGCATTAATTATTGGCACTGGCCTTTAGACAGCTCACGATGAAGCCAAATCCCTTGCCTCTGTCTTGACAGGAAGGAAGTGTAGGTTTGCAAAATAATGTAGGTAAACTAATCATTGCAGGTCATTAAACAGGGGCGAGGCCTTTCCTATATCAGCGCCCTCCGATTGCAAACTCAGAGCTGAATGATGGTCTCCCTTTGTGAAGAGAGACCCGGGGAAGCTTTTTCTGATCGGCCCTAAAGGACTCCAAATTTCCCCTCCAAATTGTCGCGTGTGAGAGGAGTTCCTTCCTGTGGCTCACGCACTGTCTGGAAGTAACTATATCCTCAAAGGGTTTTTGACATGCAACACCAGTACAAAAAAAACAATATTGCACCTGTTGCTTGGGAGAGTTGCTTTCATGGGTGGCTCTGTAGTCTTTATCTTTGGGGATTTAAACAGATCAAGGGGCTAAGAAGAGGAAGTGTTTGTGGTCATTTTCAAAAATGGATTGTTTCCATGTCAGTTCTCGTAAAGTTACGTGCTCCCCGGTGATTAACACATTAACTTATAGAGGCCACACCTGTGTACGTGTTTGCTTACTGTTCACCAGGTCCATTCACATTTAGCTGGTTAAAGAGTTCTGTTTCCTCCAGCATCAGCCACAAATGTTTAGTATTACCTTACTCTAAACCGGAGACATAGAATCTGAGGTGGCTTTTCGTTTAACGCCTGCAGCAATAATATGAAACAAATCTGATTGTTTGTTTGTTTTTTTTGTTGTTTTTTTGCATGCAAACAGAGCACATAAAATATTTCTTGAAATTTTACTGGGATATTTTATATCCAGTTGGCTGAGGGGCTCTAAGCAACAGTTATGAATAATTTTGGATAAGGCGTTTATCATTTTCAGCATGAAATGTTAAATTAGACATTTTTTTTTATAGTCATGAACTGAATTTATGAGAAACTGTTAAAGCCCTGTGCAAGGATATATGAATGTAATTGATCATCTTACCTATTTTTATGCCTTTTCTGCTGCCCGTCCATCCCGCTCTCCTGAACAAGATGCCTCAGTAACACAGAGGGAGTTGAGTCAAGGTCACTTTGACT
This sequence comes from Aulostomus chinensis, assembly GCF_037954235.1. Lineage (NCBI taxonomy): Eukaryota > Metazoa > Chordata > Actinopteri > Syngnathiformes > Aulostomidae > Aulostomus > Aulostomus chinensis. The sequence continues at coordinate 5,693,403 of NC_141328.1, read as the reverse complement.
GCATTAATAATGTTTTTGGATACGTACTCTGATTGTGACATTTCGCACAAACGTCGAGTGCATGAAGTGATGGCACTTTATATCCCGAAGGTGAAATTCTGTTTGACAGCACAAGATAAAGACACTTTTCGGATGTTGTTTTCCAATGTCATCTGAGGTCCTTTATGCTGTTAAGAACAACAAAAAGCACCCAAAACACTTCAAACCTTTTATCAAATCCATTTAAAGTCTGCACTACATGCAGTGTGTGGGTCTGGACAAACACAGTACACAAAGAACATTCCAACATTACTTTTGGTGGCAGTTTTCTAATTTGATCATTCATATTTTACCTACATTTGTGAGCTTTTTTCTTCTTCTTCTTCTTTTTTTTTAACCTGCAACCAGTGTTGCTTGGCTGCCTCGACTGTATAAAAGTTACTTACACTTCAAAACATCTTGAAAATTATGAAGTTATTAGATAATGTGACAGATTAAAGCCACCACCAACACTAAGCTGGCTCCCCCGTTGGGTCATTTTCCCCTTAAAATAACTAATGCTGAAAGGTGATCTTTGGTCACCCAGCCTGCTCATTTGTTCCACTCGGGGAGGCATTACAACCGCAGCCTTGTGAAATAGTTTAGATTTAGGTGTTTGAGTGGACGATGACTTCTCACAGCTTCCTATCCGGAATTGCTCTAGACTGCTGGTGGCAGGAAGCGTGTAATTTGTGCCAGATTGTCAACGTCGTATCCACTGTCTGAGTTTATCTCTGCGCTGTGACGCATTGTGCATGAACTTTCATCTCCGTTAAGCTTGATGAAACTATACACTAGGTCATATTTTACACAGGTTGTAAAGTGGCTATTGTCTGAATCACTTATCTAGTTTTGCCCTCATGGTAAATTTGCAAAGAAGGTGAGGGATGCAGCTCTGCTCTTCTCTGTTTAACAGCACAATCAGCAGATTGCGTTTGATTCGCCACCAGAAAGGCTGCTGAAGAAGGACGGGGGGACGGGGAGTATGTGATGTGCAAATATTATCAAGGCTTGTTTTTTTAATTTATTGTCATACACCAAATCCTTCAATAAGTTAGATTTTGGCCACTTGAGGGCACCTAAATCACAGTTTTGAAGACACTGACCAGTTTATTAACAGCTGCTTATTTACACATGTAGCTGAGCATTAGCATGCATAGGAATTGTGTCCAAATCTAATCTTGCTTGGTCTCCAGGATTCATTGACTTGAAATGAAAACACAGTTTGGAGATCAGAAGCTATTTGGCAAAAAGATCTCTCCATATCATGTGAGAGAATAGTGACGCTATCAATGTAGCTCATGTCAAATTTAACTTGGTAAACATTTTGGTCAATTTCTAAAAAACAAAAAACACCTTCAGTCCATATTGTGCCACAAAAGGAGACTTTTCCCTGAAAGGCAGCTGAAATGACAAAATATTAGAAATGACAACAAAAAAAAAAACTTACACAAGAAGGCAACAATTTAAAATAAGTAAGACAAGAGCATGCAGGATAACAAAAAAATGAGCATTTTGCCCCAATTTTCTCTTAAAAATTTGACATCCTTCAAAACTCTTTAAATCTTCAATGACTTTTCTATTTACTTTTATAAATTTTCTAGAAACACCGCCAAAGGTTACATTTGTACGTTTGCTACCTAACTGGCTAGCGTCCAGCTCTTTTGTAGCAGACATCATTGCTAAAGATTCCCTTTTCTTCCTTGAGAGTGACGTTCACGTATCTTGGGGTCATATTTACAAGTGAGGGGGAGGTGGAGCGTTTGGTAGACAGGTAGATTAATGCAGCAGCATCAGTTTGCAGGCACTGCATAGGTGTGCTGTCCCCAAGAGGCTTTGCTTGATTCTCAGTCTCCCAGTTGATTTAATTTCCCACCCTCACAAGCTTTGCAATATTGTGATTCTCTGTCGGCTTTATTACGACAGGCCGGCATTAATTGGTTCGTAAACGGACTTAAAAAAAAAAATGTAAAACTCGTATAAATACTTTTAAGGCGGCAGATGCGTTTTTTTTCCCATCCAGCAGCAATAGCATTTTGAGCTTCAGGCCAACTAAAAGCTATAATGCAACACTTTTACACATAAATGAATGTCTTTTACATTCAAGCCCACACAGAACAACACAATGCTTTTTAGGTTCAACACAGACTTCTCCCCATTTCACAGTATCTGGAGTTTTTGTAAGTGGTGATGTTCTGGGGAAGCAGAAGCCCCAGACATACCCCGACGAGCAGGCCACTTTCCAGTGAGCCCTCTGCTCACTTGAATGTGGATAAATGAATAAACCATGCAGCTTTCTGAATATTATCGGACCAAACTGTAATTGCAAACAAGTTTAAAAAAAAATATCCACGCTTTTACAGCAGAAACCGTAACAACATAGGAGGATACAGTGCAGCCTATGATGTAAGCATGTGCCATCAGATGTGTGGAAACTCACTGCCAGAAGATGGAGACATAAGTTCTACACTCTAGCTTTAAGTCAGATATTCTACCTTTTCTCTCAGATTTGGGTCTGAGGGAAATATTTGGTGCTTAACTTGCTAAATGCTCCCCCACCAGCTTCTTGCTGAGTTTAAATTTTTCAGGTTTGATGCCAAGTGGTAGAGTAGCCAACAACTTTTTTTTCCAACAGCTGCCTTCTACATCCTAAGGTGACAATAAGAAAAGCGAGCAAAATTTAAGCTGTGCGACGCAAAGTAAAGTTGCTGTTTTGACTTCTGGCTCTTCAGAGACTGTGTGAAAATGTTCTTGAGTGAGTACTGAACCCTAGATTGTTCCCGATGAGCTGGGTGGCACCTTACATGGCCGCCTCCTGCGCTGTAAGAATGCGTGTGTGAATACGGTGACAACGTTAAGCGCTGTGAGCATTGCTAAGATTAAAAAGGTTCAAAGCCCATACAGCTGACAGGAGCTGCAGGGTCACGTGATATTTCTCTGTGGGCTCATCACTCCTCCCACCTTGATCACTCATTTGGTCCATCGTATCAAAAATAGGGATTATTGCTGTTTTAATTCCAATCACTTCTATGTAACAGCAAACTAGAGATGAACCCAATGTGGATGAAAACATGAATATTCAATATTTCTTGTCGACAATGACAAAAATATCACCAGACTTCCTCTTCAAAGCGATGGAGGTGAATCTACTGAGCAGCTGTTGGGGCTGTGATATGTATGCTAATGTGTCAGCAGCAGGGGAGGCCTGCAGAGTATTTGCAGTGTCCCTGACTCAACTAAGAAAACACTTGATGCACTCTGGCTGCCCAACACAAATAAAGACGTCGAGAACTTGAATGCAGATTTTACTGCCCCCATAAAAAACATCTCAGCCAAATTGGCTGTGTGGATGAGAAGTGATTGCTATAATGCCATTTTTTATTTTTGTATTTGATGCCATAGATTGATTTAATTCTATTTATTATGGAGGTGTGTTCTTAAGTCATGTAGTGAATTTCTTGGCAAAGGCATGATTTCATCCCCTTAAAAGTTTTATCTGATCTTTTTATTCAGTAAGACATCAGCGGGATGTTATGTGACAAATGTGGAGACATAAAAAAAAACTTTTCAGTGAATCAAACAGATGATCTGTTTTTAGAGAAGCCAGAATTCTTTGCAAAACTAAGCATTTTTTTTCACTTTCATTAGTAGAATTTGACGATAATGATTTAAAACTGCCCTTTTTCATAATAATTTATACTGTAAATGGTGATATGAAAATAGTATTGTCTCAAGTCACTGTGGCATAGAGTGTTTGGAACCTTGAAAACACAAAGATTGGTTAAAAAAAAAAAAAAAAACACCTCAATCCTGACCATCATAAAATTCTTGATAAAAATAAAAGGGTTGCAAAACAATCCAGTGTAAATTCAGGATTAATTTTCTAATTGCAGGATAACGACATGAAATATCATAAAATTGTTCTTCTGACGTGAGTGTGCAAATTACAATGTTGATGATCAAATATTTCAAAGTGGGATGATTTGTAACAATATATCGTACTTTGTCCTGTTCGTTAGATATCGCAACTAATTAAAACAGTGCACCAATAATTAGTGGGTGGATCGATCAATTTAATCCAATCGTATTTGTAAATCACAAATAACGCACGCCAAAACAACACCGCAGAAAACAGATACACTGCAGGATTAAAACAATAAATGTATCATTCTCACAGTGCACAGCCAAAGAATAGAAATGTGATATAACGCAAATTTAAAACAACAAATATGATATTAAATTAAAAGCCATATAAAGTTGTAAGATGAGATTTAAAAAAAAAAAAAAAAAAGGCAGTGTAGGACAAAAGTAATTGCCAACTATTTTGATAGCCAATTAAGAATTCCAGTCTTACTCCAATCAAAAATGTCCAACAGATTCTTGACTCTGAAATGTAAGGATTTGTTGCTCCGGAATTTGGAATTTTTGGAACACATTTTTCAAAGTGTCCTTTATCAAAAAAATAATTGGCAGATTGATTCATGATTAAAAGTCGCCGTCCTGATTTAAAATCATTTGGAGAATCCTAAATTGCTCATGGAATCTGTTAATGATGTTGTGGAGTTTAATCTCTGGAGACCGAGCCTTATTGTTGCCCCTGCAGACTCCTGATTCCTGCCTGTGCCGTTAAAAGCCCTCAAAGCTCCTTCAGCAGACAGTTTGGGTGTCTGATGTCTGACTGTTGATGCAGCTGAGGCACGTCAGAGTGTTTGAACGAGCTGCCGGCCGGAGGAGACCGGCCGTCTGCTGATGTGTCTTGGAGGGACTAAATCATCCATTTGCCACCGCTTTGTTTTCTTTTTTTAACTCGAGGCAACAAGCAAATAAATCCTCACCATTCCAGGATCATCTGTTCACTGTTTATTTACTCACACTTCACTTTCTCCTGCTGCCTGACCTGCACCCCTCAGTGTGAGACACAGGACATTAAAGTAGGATTGTCTGAATACAGCATTAAAGCTAAATGAAGTGATTGTTCCGGGGGTCACCGTAGTCGCCTTTAAATATTTCTTTTGGAAATGCAAGAATTGGCAAGGCAGACCGAATTTATGCACCTCCACTAAACAATGTCTCCCAACACAATTATATTTACACGTTGAGAGAGCTGCAAGTCTTGCGGAGGAATTAAATCAGTGTTGATCTTAGCTGTATTGGTGTGCTTTACCAGCCGACAAAAAAAAACACCTCGGTGAATGAGGGCACCATAAATGTGTCAGACTAACATAATAAACTGTAAAACAACTATAAAACAAACTCCAGTCCCGTAATGCCATTAAAATTTTACATCTCACACTTGATTTTTGCAGGCTGATTATCACCCGGGACCCAGAAACTTCCATTTTATCACAGATGAGAGTACAACAGTGGTAGGTGCGACTATCTTTCAGTGAGCTGTCGGTGTCTCTGAGAAATCAGAACTTTAGAATGGCGGTGAATATTCACAGATGAATTGCCAGGGGGGGAAAAAAAGCCAAGACAAACGGGAGCAAAAACAACTTGTGCCTTCTGCTGTGGCCAATTTAAAGAGGGACAATTTAAACTTCCTCTCTCTCACAGCCTGCCAACAATGTATCCTCATGCTCATTGCATTCCAAGAAATGTATGTATTTTAACTCTTTCTTTGTATACGGTGTTGCAAGAGTGCCAGCGGCGTATCAAATCAGCATCAATCTTGTCTTTCTTTGTCTCATTTTTGTGTCTATCATTGTATTTTTAATATTTACCCACAAAGTCCCATTGAGATCACATCTCTTTTGCAAAAGAGATCCAAGAACTGATAGTTTCATTGCAACATAAAACATCTTGCAGCCAATGTCACGAATACGATGCTCGTGTATAGAACAGAGCCCATCAAGCACAAGTTATCAAATTCAAAAGTCATAAATATGAGAATCAATCTGCAGCTCAATGTCGTTACCTAACTTTTTTCTACCATTCATGGAAGACTATTTGGAAGTGTGTGGCAAGTTTCTGAGGGTTATTTGTGCTACTGTAACACTGGCTGCTGCCGGCAGCTCCTCCCATCCAGCTATAAGAGTCCAGCTGACCAGGTAGTCTGAGTCCATCCCTGATGTAGGCCAAAGCAAACTCACTCATGAGAACTCGGTCAGCTCTATTAAATGGTCTTTTCCTCCCTGGTGCTTATGTGGAGCTCCGGTCAGATGGAGTCTTAGTCTCTGAGTTAGTTTTCGGACTACTCTTCAAGGGGATTTGGAGCGTCAATAATGACTTTTGCCATGCTGCGGCCCGTGGCGACGCACTTGATGTATTCAGACTTCACTATCACGTCCGACGATGATGAGAATCGTAGCGAAAGCGACGACAGCGAGCGAGCTTACTGTGGCAACGGCCAGAAACGAGACAGGATTTCACGCAGACTGGAGGGAGAAACGGCTGTGGTGATGAAGCAGAGGAGCGCAGCAAACGCCAGGGAGAGAGGCAGGACCCAGAGTGTCAACACCGCCTTCACAGCCCTTCGGACCCTCATACCCACCGAGCCAGTGGACAGAAAGTTATCCAAGATTGAAACTCTTCGCCTCGCGTCCAGCTACATTTCCCATCTGGCTAATGTGCTTCTGCTCGGAGACGGCTGCGCGGATGGACAGCCGTGCCTCGGCGCGGTCCATGCGCAAGGAGAGAGCGGTGCGAAACAGCCGCGGACCATCTGCACCTTCTGTCTCAGCAACCAGAGAAAAGGGGTAAACGCCGTTTTATATCTCCATCAAACAGTTAAAAACAAGTGTGTTAAATAAAATAGAGCATAAAACAGCAGGCCTGCGGGCGAGATTTGGTGGTCTTGATCATTCCCTGTTTAGCTGTTATTCTTGGCCCTTTTACATTCGACTGTTGGAGTGAACGCAATTTTACGCAAAGCGGCTTGTAGTAAATCCCTCACAAAATAGACAGATGTTTTTAATGGTGTTTCACAGATATTCAGTCTAATGACGAAATGGAATGTGCACCCCCTTTTTTTGCTTCCTGTTACATTCGGAAATGAATTAGACAAAACCAGAGAGCTCTTAAATGGCTTGTTTATTTGTAGAAGGTATAAAAGAGTGTAGGAGTTGATGTGGTTTTATTACTCTGGGAAATAAAACAAAGAAATGCTATTTAGTTTAGACTCAATTACTCAGTCTAGATCGAGAAATCTTTACTTGACTGAAGCATTTATTTCTTTTCAAATAAAGGATGGCAAAGACTGTTTAAAGATGCGGAGACTGGGTCCACTGCGAGTGAGACGCTGACCGAAGACCAGTGAATGATTAGCAACCTGAAAATCCTCAAAGACTTTCTCAGGGAAGAGTCAAAGCTGGTGTTGCAGCACACACACACACACACACACACACACACACACACACACACACACACACACACACACACACACACACACACACACACACGCACACATACATACATATATGCTGGATCAAATGATGGAACCAAAGAGTCTATTTATACTTGACTGTGAAATTTATAAGCCCTTCAAAGATGCAGTGCATTTGTTTGAAACTTGTGAGTGTTTGTCTTTTGTTTTGTTTTTTCAAAATTTTAAATAAAATATATTTTATCAAAATAAGATTTTCCAGATTCGTGATTTTGACTCACACCATGGCAGCAAGAACAAGGGTGCAAAAAAGACTGGGACCCTAATATAAATCTGATTTATTTTGGTCCCTAGTTTTTTTTAAACATCCTCTATTTTATATTGGATATTTGTTACTGGCACATTTTCAGTTGCAGGATAATCACTCTTTCTCAGCTCAGATTTTATTTTACACTTCTACAAGGAACCAAATAATATATATCTATAATTTACCTAATAAATAACAATATGCACACTGTAGTAGTTAAAATGTCTTGATTAAAATAAAAAAAAAACACCCACACTAACACACAGAGTTTCGAGGTTTCTGGTGTCATTGCCTGGTGTGTTTTTTTTTCCGATCTCACGATTGGTGTTTTTTGAAGTCTGTTATCGATTAGTCACGGCAAATAGTAGCCCACACTCTGTTGGAAGCCCCAACACAGCTGTTGGTATGCCAGAGGGATAAATTACCACTGTGGGCCCAGTGGACAGGGAGAGATGGGGTGAGAGGTCAGAGGTCATGTTGGGGAACAAAACTGAAACCCTGTTTACTTGTTATCATGATAAATGATGCAAACATGAGGGTGATGATAAACTATTATTCTGTGATTTCATCAGAAGAGGAAGATTCACTCCGAATCTGATGGATATTTTCTTACTTGACTCAAAGTTTTCCCCTGTATTCTCCTGCAACATGGTCTCCGAGGCACAGAGCCAATTGAGGCCACCTGCACAGGAAAATATTTCATAACTAAGAAATCAGGCGAGCTAAGCAGAAGCGCTCTTGTCTCTATTGGCCTCTTTCTGTCTTCTCCAGGCGGAAAAAGCCACTCTGAGGCAGATTGTAGCTCAGACACACAGACAGCTGAGCCCAAGTTCCGGTCTGGTGTTGCTTTGAATCAGACAAACTCGGCCCTCAAAATGACAGAGGAAGGCTCCCTGGTGACACAGGAGGCTGTATGGAAAGTGAATTTCAAGGCAGTTAAAGTTGCATGCTGGGGGTCCAAGCTCTAAAGTCACCCCTCCCCCACCTGCTCTGTAGAGGCTAACTGGAATTTGCTGTGCTAAGTCCTCCATGCTCTGGGCCCAGGCCTCCTCAAATGGCTCCCTGAGGCTCCCCCCGGCAGGAAGATGTCACGGAGGCACAGGAAGGGAAAACAACATGCAGCCGACTTCTCTGAGGACCTCTCTGTGCGCCGGGCTTTGGGTCAGCGCCAGCCTTGACATCATCCTGCGCTGGGACCCAGATGTACAGCTCTCTGGTGGTACAATTCAGAGCCAGCACCAAATTTTGTGTTTCAACAAATTCAGATAGAGACTTTCTTGCAGGATGACAGGTAACAAATGGATGGCAGAAACCATCAGAGGAGATGGAGGAGAAAGGCAGAGGAACTAGAAAAGGTCAGTGTGGATCTGTTTAATGTGTCTGACAGGCGAGGATGTGGATGCACCTGGGGACCATCGCAAAGGTTTGTACTTTACAACTGCTTCACTTTGGAGCATTTTCTTCTTCCTTGGATGCTTGCATCCCTCAATCCCAAAAGAGATGTCAAGCAGGAAGAATTTCAACAGGGATGAAATGAAGCTAGACAGAAAATCTACAGCCTCCAGCCAGTTTCGTGACCTATGGCGGAAAGTGTAAAAAAACAACAGGAGAAAATCATTTTATATGTTGTACTATACTAATATCTATTATATATATATATATATTTTTTTTTTTTTTTTTTTGCTATAAAACCTTGAGATAACCCTTGGAACTTCATAGAAAGACATACATCCATTCACAAATTTATCAGGTACACCTGATACAAAATGAATGTGTTATATACCAAACCACAGCCCAGCAATTCCTCTCTTCATGATGATTATAATTCTGAGTTTTTATTAAATCTTTTTGAGATGTGGTGGTGTTTTGTCACAAAATTGTTTAGTTCTTCTTAATAATCTGACTCTTATTCACACAAATTCAAATTAGTGACGCCTCAGTACAACCCAGTATCATTCAACACTGAAGCACCATAAATTACAGCCTGCAAAATTTACATTTGAATAAATCCACATCTCTCCAGAACAAAAACAATGACCACAACCACAAAAAACAAAACCACATCCTGAAATATTAACATCCACATGAAGGGAGGGTTTATTGCAGGGTCATTGTATTATCCAGCATTATTGGGTGCGAAAGGGTTAGCATTATATGAATGCATGTTTGGTAAGAAGACTGGTTGAAAGACTTAGTAAAAAAAAAAAAGTGTTGAAAAAATGTGGAAATGTACACAAGTATGTAATTTTTTTATACTTAAATTTGTGTCAGAGGACATTTGAAGGTAGGACATCATTTTTAAAGGGTCACATAAAGGTCAATACATTAGAGTGTAGGTTTAGCGTCAGCGACACAAAAGGAGAGACACCTTCACAAAAAAATTCCTGATCAGAGTAAATTTTCCTCCCAGGTTTCTCCTGTTGTGCAGCTTGTTGACAGATTGCAGTTTAGAAGATAGTTTTTCATGAATGTAGATGGCGTCGTGTCACATCTCAGCCTGTCCATGCTGGATAGCAACAAATACTCTTTACATGATCAAGCACGCAGAGGAGGAAGCAATCATATTCAGGAAGCACAATTTAATGAATCCTACCGAGGAAAGGCTCTATGAAAACATCTTCACGGATTAAACACAAATCACTGCTCTGACAGCTCGGCCTGCTCAAACCTACTCCCGGCTAAACTAAAAGTACAAAAAAACAAAACAACAACAACAAGATAAAATAGGTGATCCGGAAACAGGAAGGATGTGATGTATTTTTTCAACATCGTCTGCGAGTGCACTCCTGATTCCCAGATCCCAGATGGGTGCTTACCTTCAGCATTTTGTAGTCTTGCCAGAGAGCTCTTGTTAGAAACAAACCTGCACATGGTAATATTTTAATAGCTTTTGCTCTCACAGCTCTCATCTTGGAGTCTGTTTCAGCATTTTTCATGCACTCACTGCCTGGGGAGTTGGTCCCTTGTTCAACCTGCATGTCAAAGATATTAATGGGTCAAAGCTACTTTGTGGCTCAGGCCTCAGATGCCTACCTCGCTTCCGATTTTCTACAGTTTTCCAGAGAGTGAGGCAAAGGAAGTCTAACCGACTGTCAGCTGAGCTTCTGGAGGGAGCCACTTGTGTCTTCATAGGCATTTAAGAACAATTGTTTTCTTCAGAATTTGGCAAGGCCTTCAGACAGAGGCAGGATGATGGACGGCTATGCGGTGAATAGGATGGGTGGGTGGGATGGGGACAGAGGAGGGGCAGGTAAAAGGAAATCCCAGAGATGAAATTACGAAACAATACAGACCATCGTAACAGTTCTGGTCTCCTGTAGACTGCAACAATCAACCCCTGACATTCAGCAGCCTGCCAAAGCCTACATCCAGAGGTGAGAATGCTGCGATGCAGTCATGGTGGGGTATTTACTTCCTGACAGAAACAATTAAACAGGCAGAGTGATGCAGCCTCAGTTCCTGCACTATGATTTAGTACAGCCAGATACAGGGAAACTATGTGATCGTGATATGAGACACATATGGTAGCATTTATTTGGAAATGGTGCTGATGAAGTGATGTTGGTGTTTTTCTGTCCCTGAGTGAAACATCTCAGCAACTCTCCCTGCTGGATGAACTAGCCCAGCAACCTTCGCACATGAACTTTTCGTCTGTGACCCTAATCATGTCCATTCTTCCAGTATTTTAGGTTATTACTGCCTGAAACGAGCAATATTGATTAAAACTGTATCAAAATTTGACATTTCCTTATTTATGTGCTCATGATATAAATGCTATTATAAAAAAATTACAATAAAACACCCCCCCCCCAAAAAAAGTCATATAAGCATACAGTCTTAACAACCACAATAAACATAAACATTGATCCAAAAATCCATCCAGCAGCCTTTGGCGAGATTCACCTGGGACAGGTGGCCAGTCCATCACAGGGCCAACACATAGAGACAGACAACCACTCACACTCACAGCCACACCTACAGTCAATTTAGAGTATCAATCAGCCTCATCCCCATTTGCATGTCATTAGACTGTGGGAGGAAGCCGTAGTACCAGAGAGAACCCACACAGGCAGGGGGAGAACATGGAGACTCCACACAGAAAGATCCTGTGATGGAGCCGGGACTCGAACCTGGAACCTTCTTGCTGTGAAGCGACAGTGCTGACCACTGCACCACCGTGCCGCCCTGTTATAGAATACTAATGTACTAACTAATTCTTTGAAAATGAATATATCAATAATGCAAATATATGCTAGCCATAGCACAATACTGACAGTAAGAGAAGTCATTAGGCAGATATGTAAAGATATCACAGGGTACAGCCCAACATGTCCTCTTGTCTGCCTCAGCTATACTTTGTATAAATTAGGAAATGTTAGTACGCTAACAGTAAACTAATAGGCAGTAGAGCTGAAGTGCAATGCTGGCACACTGGTGTTAACTTCAAACCACAGCTTTGGTTAAGTAGAGCATCACAGGCTTTTCACTGAAAGGAGCTTTAAGCTGTGACCCAAAATGCCTCAGTGAAAGAAATACAAAAAAAAACCAACAAAAAAACTAAAATAAATAATCCGAAACAATGAGATGAATGTCATTATTAAATGCAGTATTTTAATTCAAAAAGTAGATGCCAACTTTATTTGTGAAACACACACGTTTTCCATCCTCACCACAGCTACACAATAATATAGATTCCATTCTCTCCTTTTTCCTGCATTATCGAGGTGAGACCCACAAAGACCAGCGAACCACTAGTTAGCTTAGCAGAATGATCAGAAGTGGATGGGAGGGTTAGCATGCCTTGGTCAGAAATCACACAGTAGATTTTTCTCCAAAATGGTATTTACTCACATTAATGGGCTTGTGTATAGCAGTTACTTTGAAATAACAATTTCAGACTGTGAGATGTTGTAATTTTATAACCACGTACAAAAGAAAATCCTTTCCTGACCGGGGCAGTGATTTGACGCAGCACCTCCGAACTTCAGCCAACACAAGAAACTTATGCTGACACGAGAAGCGCATCAACTGCAACCAATCATGGCTGAGTTAGTGAGAGAGGATGAGGATGATTATTGCTGGGTAAATCAAGATCATGAACCTGATCTATGTGAACCAGAATAGACAGGGGGAGGATCAACAGGGTTTGGAAGCTGAGCAGGCAAGACAGAGGTATGCTAACATTCTCATTCTCCACTGTTCATTGTGCTAAGCTCTAGAATGTACTCAAATAAGGCAAATAAGTGTGTTTCCGAAAAGTGTTTGTGTATCCCTTTAAGTGTCTCTTTCGTCCCATTTGAAATTGATAAAAAAGTGAGCCAGCAAGAATTCACAGCAAAGGACACACTTTAACGTTGTTTCTTTTAATGGTGTCATAAACTTGCTAGGGTTTTTTCACAGATGCATGCAAGAATCAGTCCTGAGTTCCTCTCTTATTTGTTGGTGTATGACTTTAAATGTGTCTATTTCCAACTTGTGTGTCAAAGACATTATCATCCAAATCACAGTTAAATTCATGTGGAAAATGTAGAGGAGCTTCTGGTTAAGACACAGAGCAACAGGTGCAACAGGTTTTTATTCATGTTATGTGCAACAACTCCTGAATTGTCCCTCCTTGTCTTGTCTTTTTTTTGTATTTTTTAACTTTTTCTTTTCTTTCAGCCCATTAAACTTTGTTATTCCATATTTCTTCACAGTTACGGCATCTTTTTTTTGTGGATTATCTATGTTTTAATGATCCTCTATTGCAAAAAAGAATGTCCTCAGAAGGCTTTGGGTTATTTTAGATACTGTTTGGAATAAATACAAAATATGATCCAGTCAGCCTCAAATATCATCTTTTGGTTTCTCCAGCAGTGAAGCGTTGGTACTTTGTATGGTCCATCAAAGAGCTATAAATCTGTCATACCCCAGTAAACATGCATGGCCTTCATGGGAAAGTCTCAGGGCTCGGGACCTGAGGGAGAGACGGCGGAACCATTGGGATGTTTAATTTCAGCAAACAGAGCAAACAGTCAGAGGATTTCCTCAATCAGTGGCGAAAGACTAAAGAGTGTGCAGTGAACAACCTCGCTGACAGAAACATGGAGACCTAGACTAGCAGCTGGGCGTGCTAACAACCTCTGGGATTTACTGTGGCGTGCAACACCCTTTAACTACAGCATGGAGAGCCAAACTCCTGCACATGCATGCACACATCATCACGCATGTTCTCAACCACATTCACACCAACAATTACTACAAGTTTCAATGTTTGTGTCACTGACCTTTGGTGTCTTTTTTTTTTTTCTTTTTTTTTGGAGCATAAAATTGATTGGTTAGACAAGTAGTACTGCAACACCAGAACAGAGTAATATTGCCAAATAAAACACAGTCTAGCAAGCTTTTGTGTTTCTTCCATACTGAGATTACGCTCTGTCGTAAATCTAACACAGCTGCAGTCATTGGCTCGCAGAAGGAAGTGGCCGACAAAAAAAAAAAAGATCCTCATGTTCTGTAGTAAGATCAGTGCATTTCTGCGTTCCTTTGCTCTCTGTGCCAGCTGCTGCCGAATGAGGTATTGTTTAATGCAGATGGTGGAATCCGAAGACCTCATTCTTCCCTTTTCCATAAAGCTAGCTTGCTATTAATAACCATATATCGACCTCCTTTGTCAACAAGAGCGACACATACAAATATTACGCTTGAAGGGGGACAATGGGGAGTTCCCTGGACTGAAAACAACAGGATGAGCCAGTCTCATACTGTATGTGTGTGGGTGTATGCCTGTGTGACTTAAGACAGTCAGTCTGAAAGGTTTCTGACAGAGACTCCTCACTGACCAGCACCAAACTCCTACTTGCACATGCAGATAACTTTCCCTTTAAACAGCTACAGTCAGTAAGTAGATGGCACCTCCACCATGGTCAACTTGGCCAAACTTGGTGTAAAAAAAAAGTACAAAATTTTTCGATGTGTTAAACAGATCTTTACCTGAAATTTAAACGGCTTCTTCCTTTGCCCATGCTCCACCCTTCCACCATTTTTGTTAAAAAAAAAATTAGCCTCAGAATTTGTATCTAATCCTACTAACAACCTAAAAACCTGACCTCAGAGAGGAATCAGCTACCCTCAGCTCTTTTACAGGCCGTTACTTGACTCCTTCCGTTCTTTTTCATCTGCATTACTCTCAGCAACAGCAGTAACATGCTCCAGAAACACAGCGACCTGCAGAAAATAACAGTTGTTTATCTCAGTAGTCAAACCAAAAACAGATCAACACATCAACTGGCTGTTGGATGTCTAATTAAACAGTTGTTTGCCAAAAAGTCAGCTTAAAGGAGGATTTCACAGAAATCACAGGACAAATTTTTAGGAATACCTATAAACAAAAGCAGTACGATACAACAGCTCTGCAAAGTTCGGTTTTACTGTTCGAGGAAGTGTTTGGTAAGTGTTCTTGACATTGTACTGGATTTGTTTTATGAAGGTGTACCTACTAAACTGGTGTATTGTTCCTGCTGTTTCCTGATAATTTGGTGAGTTCTGTCTCCTGATAATAAATCACTTTTTTTTCTGTTTATTGACTTATTACATGTATTTTTCATTTTTTTCTGCCTCTCTGGTGAAGGTGACTTCTTCTCATGGGTTGACAAAAATATGAATTGCACTGCCAGTGAACAGGAGGTGGCTTGAATGTCAAACGGCCACTGTTGTCCAGTAGAAGTTGTAGTTAAGAAATGATGCACTATTGTGAGGTGCCACATGATGGCACGTTTGCCGAGACGTCCAGGACCCTGTATATTTATAACCCCTGCTTACTTGACCCTTTAACAGGAAACAGTGGTTACATTGCATAAGAAATGACAAAAACTAAAACCTACTTTCACAGCCCACCAGAGCAACAAAGTGATGAGATGACACAGAAGGTATTTTCCGTTAAGGTGAGTTGACTTTGACTTTTTAAAAATACATTCAAAATCAAGCTTACGACAGAATATTAATATATTTACAAATGCTTTCATCCACTAAATAAACCAAAGTTGGTCACGTACTGATGCCTTGTACTTTCATAAAACATTTTTTGTCTGATATGTCAGCTGCTGCTGCTTCTGCTGCTGCTGCTGGTGTATTATGCCACCCAGACTCAGGCAGAAGTTCAGGCAAACTGTGGAGAAGATGTGAGTCTGGAGTGTCCAGGTGTTGACGTTACCAGCATGACTTTCCTCTCAGTGACATGGTACAAGGTCAGTTGTCTTCACCCACCTCAGCCGTCTTTTTCACTTCACCTGGACTGTCTGAGACTTTCACCCCAGTTGATGTGAAGATAAATATGACAATGGCTTATCTTTAAGGTCAACAACAAAGGAAAAAAAGGCATTGTCAGGAAATATAAAAAGGAAAGTGTAGCAAGGCTCTTTGGCTTCCCTCGTCCGGCCCAGTTTGGAGAGAAACTGAATCTGTTTCTGCCCAATGTGTCACCTGAAGATTCAGGCACCTACCAATATGCCATCAGTGCACCTGTAGGGGGTCAAAATCTCTATCTCAGCGTCAACCTGTCAGTTCCCGGTAAGTCTTTAATTTCTTTCCACCTCCCTCGTTGTTTTTCTACCTGTCCGTCTCTCTCTCTCTCTCTCTCTCGTCATTCGATTTCATCTCATTCAGTTGCTCCAACGTTTTGGCCTCTTAAAATGCTGCTGTCACCAAGTACTCACTCGTGGGGAATTTCTGGGTCTTTTTTTTTAACTAAATCAGGTCAAAGAGATTTATAGTTCTAGACGAGTGAACTCTCATTTTGTTGTGATCTTGTGCGCTAATGATAAAACTGACCTGATGGATTTTTCCCACTGACTCAATTAGAGCAGAGGTTCTCAAACTATTTCTGAAGTGATTTGACTCAGCAGTGACCCTTTCATTTCGAGAATTATGTTTTTATTGACATTCAGATGCTTTACACACACTTTTATACATTTATACACTAGAAATGTCACTGATTTGACCTTCCAAAAGTACTACTGATAAATAAAAATAAACATGATTTTGTTCACAATGATTTCTTATGTTTCAAAGTCATGTAAACTTGCTCGGGTTCTTTAAAAAATGGGACACTGAAAGAAATGATGAGGAAAAATGATGAGCAAAACACACGTGCGCGTGCGCGCACACACACACACACACACACACACACACACACACACACACACACACACACACACACACACACACACCCCAATAACAACCCAGAACCACATCCAAATGTAGGCAACACACTGGTGTGACTGAAACATAACATTGCTGATCACTCATGTCATGTGAAAAAAATAATAAAAAATTATGTCCTTTTCCACCGTGACAGTCACACATCTTCCATATTCTTTGTTATATATGCAACCTAAAATGTCTCCTAAGATGACAAAAAAATATTCCGCTTAATGATGTTAGCTTTCTCTAAAGTAATAAATAAACAAAACATAGATTTCCTTCCTCCATTCAGTGTGTGTGACTCAGGCTGATTTGCTGACAACAAAAAATGTGTGGAACACAACGGCTGACCAACAGTGCAAAAAACAGGAGGAGCTGCCAGTGACGTGGAGCATCGTAGGCTACCTGGCTGTGGGCGGCGGCAAGATTGTTTTATCACTCTTCAGCATTTGGGTAAAGAAACTTCATTTGTCACAGTAGTGCACAGATTTGTTGAAAAAGTCGTATTTCAATTATTGTGCAGAATATTTGGTTTGTGACATAATCGATGGTGAATCAACTCGCTTGACTAACAAGAAAAAGCCCATAAAATACTGATAAGAATATAAAAACATTTGTGTAATATTGTTGTAATACTGTTTAACTCAATCCATTAAATGGCAATGATATTTCTTTCACCTATTCACCAACTCACCTATTTCTTTTATTGCCAATTAGTTCTTTGTTCAATAACTTCGGCAACAGGATTGACCCCTGGTGTTGCTTAAAAGGGAAATAAACTGAGATGAAATCTTGTGATCTTTCAGGTTATTAATAAACTCAGTCTCAGATCTTCTCTTCAAGACGAAGTGGAGTGGACATCAGGGAGATCATGTGAATAGAAAGATAAATCCTTCAAATCAAACAAAGAAGATATTTCATTTCTGTTTTTTGTTGCAGCGAGAATGATTTGTTGCGGTGTATATATTTGCAAAAAAAAAACCAAGAGAACTGGGAAAGAACTTGTCATAAGTGAACAGGATATGAACAGATATGAGAGGAAGTGCTGCCTCTACTTGAACAACACGCAGCCTAGAAGAGCTGAATTATTCTGAATGCTATGTGATAAATGGTTATGTTGCACTCTGTAGACAAACTTTGAAATTGTGATGATTCAGTAATAAAATGGAATGCATTCTACAGCGCTGATGTTACTTATCATTTACTCAGCTTGTTTTAAGGATGAACACTCAAAGCTCAACTTCTGGCTCTGAACCCACCACACAGTTTCAAGTTCCTGTCTCGTTCAGGTGTTAAAGTGCCTCTCTGAAAGTACTGACAGACCTTCACAAAGCAGCTGGAGTCTCAGGCTCAGTTGACTTAAATGCCTGATTTCCTCTCCAGGTGAAATCTTGTGTCTTGTCTTGGAGGTGAAGCTGCAGCTCACCGTCAACATTCTACCCTTCCGACTTTCTCTGTAGGGGATGTAAAGAAATCCAGCAGCTTTAAGAGACTAGTTTGTGGACACCATGAGAACAATCGTGCAGTCTTCACAGAGGAGTGGACCTGGACTGCTGAGTCCTCCTCTGGATTCACGGTCAGACGAATGCAGGAAAGGCATTGCACGGATCAGAGCCGTCTGTAAATATTAATCTGAGATCTCACTGAGAGGAGCTCAGCAGGCAGCAGCTGGAAGACAATGAGCACAGATCACCACCTACTGGCAAATCTAAGACGATACATGTCACAACCCACTCCCCACTGCTTTTATGGGGCTCAAACAAACTGGATCAGCCCAAAAATAAGAGGGCTGCACAACTGTGGGGATCCAACACACAATTATCTCAGCCAGTGTATCAGGGAGTCAAGTGTGGAGGGGAAAGAGGTTGACTTATGCATCTTCATTGAACTTTTGCTTCATATCAGGAGCATCGTAGTCTTGAACTCATGGCAGTTATTGTCCTCTAAGTTTTCTCCTTCTCGCTTCGTTTGTCTGCTTTAGTCTTACTAATTACTGTCTTGTAATTAGGGCTTGTTGCTTTAGATATCCATTGCACAAAGCAATGGCCAATTGCATGTGTCCCTCTGATAATGGTTGCTGTGACCAATGCTTTATCTACTCATAGTCAAGCTACATAGTAAAGCTACTTCCTGTTCTCTCCTTGCTCCCTGTACTGCTATTCGCTTTACTCAGAGCTCATGCTCAGTTCATTCATATAATTTGTTTTGCCTCTACACATCATCAACAACTGGTCCAGTGGCGTTAAGTTTTCTGGGTGTCCAGCTGTCCGTCTCATTCTCATTCATGTGATACCTCAGGATCCCATTCAGAGTTTTTCTACAAAATTGGCACAAATGTCTGCCTAGACTCAAAAAAGAACTGGCAAGATTTTGGTGGTCAAAGGTCAATTTCATGTCACCGCACATGATCAGGATATGTCAGGGTTGGGTGCTAGGATCCATCCAAGTATTTTACTGCTGTGGGGCAGCAGCACGATGCTCTTTTGGGTTGTCCATCCATTCCATTCTTGTGTGAACACGATATCTCAGGAATGCCTTGAAGGAAGTTCTTCAAGAAAAAAAAATACACGGTGGTCAAACATTAAGGTTGCTTTGCACAAAAAACTGGGAAGACAAAAAAAAAAAAAAAACAGTCCTGGTGCAAAATGGGGAAAAGGTAAAAAACTGCAAACTGCAACAGTTTGTCATCCTCTTTGTAGCGGATTGATCCAGATGTGCTCCGACAATCTACAGTTCAACAAGTCCGACGAGGAAGTTCGACTGATGACTTCCCTCACTGTCTTCCCTGCAAAGCACCTGCATGCCCTCAGCTCATGCTGGTCAGTCACCTTGAAATTGCTCACACATGTGCCTAAGCTAGTTCACCACAATGACTTTACACCTTAGACTTGCTCGGGTTCGGTCCTTTTAACAGTTTGTGGACTCGTGTAATTGAGATGGGTGTAGAAATAAAAGATGTTCGGGTGCCAGTCGTAACGTGGCGCACATGGAGAGGCAAGCGGCATGTGCTGACGGGTGGCAGCGGTTAGCCGATTAGCTCATGGAGTTGACAGACAATATTCTGGGTTTCCACTCTTCCACTTTATTGCAGAGAAACTCACATTGACCATACAAAGCTAGGTACTTCATTCATTAGTCATACATGAGTACTTGAACATCAACTAAACTGCGCCAACTCTACTAAAGAGAGTTCACTATTGTAGCATACAGCTTGTAGCTTAGCTGAGTGCACAGTAGCATGTAGCTGTGTGCGAGGTCTCAAGTACATTCACACAAAAAAGGAGGTGATGCCGCCTTGTGGAGCTATGTAATATTGCAGTAATATAACAGTATATTCTGAGAGCTGCTTGCCCTCATGCTTAGCTTTCTGAATCACCTGAGCAGAGACTGAAGTTGAAGGGACTGTCAGTGAGACATGTTTGAGGATTATTTTGAGTCTGCCCTTTTTTAAAAAAACAAACAAAAAACCTTAATGTTTGATTCAATCATTTAAATAACATCAAAAAAAATTTGTAAGTGCCAGGATGGCAACAAATAAACACAACACAAGGAGAGCAATAAAAGCACATACAGTTCTTGTAGTCAGTCAACCTGAAGTTTAAAAAAATGACGTGCTATTTGCTGTGTTAAATGGGTCTGCACCAAAATTTAATATAGCCATGCTTGATCCATGCTGCATCCTTCCACCATCGCTGGTGAAACTGTTTACGAACCTGACCCTGCAAGACTCATCATCTCCAGAGCGATTAAGCATCATTCAGCTCTTCGTGTGGGTTTTTACAGCGCCCACCTCCACGCTTTCAATTTTTCATTTGCATGACTTTGCATGTCCTGTTGCAACACCCCTGGAGAGGTGTTATTTCATTTTAATGACCCTTTTCGAGGCTGTAATTTGGGGTGCTGTGTAACTGGGCTGTAGGTGTTCCTGACATTTTACATTTTTTATTGTTGTTTTTTTTTGTAGGTGTATCTAATAATTTAGTTGCCTCTTTCTGCTATTTCTCAGTGGCCAAAAGAAGTTGTTGCAAGTTTAAGGACTCTTTCTTAGCATTCTAATTTTCCCAAAAATTAGGTACAACAACCCCCCCCCCCCCCCCACACACACACACACCTATTCATTCTTTTATTGATATGTAAAAATGCAGCGTGATGGATCTATGATCACGGCGCTGTTACTTTTTTATTTGTTTATTTATTTATTGCATTTTACATGAAGATATTCTTTTTTTGTAGTTTTTCTGTACTTGTGGTGAAAAGTGCTTCTTCTTGTGGTCCAATAGAGATACAAACTGAACTGCTTGCTGCCAGGAGTTACCAGAAGAGATGTACCGTTATCACCACTTTAACTCAACACTGATGCACTATTGTGAGGTGCCACATGATGGCATGTTTGCCGAGACGTCCAGGACCCTGTATATTTATAACCCCTGCTTACTTGACCCTTTAACAGGAAACAGTGGTTACATTGCATAAGAAATGACAAAAACTAAAACCTACTTTCACAGCCCACCAGAGCAACAAAGTGATGAGATGACACAGAAGGTATTTTCCGTTAAGGTGAGTTGACTTTGACTTTTTAAAAATACATTCAAAATCAAGCTTACGACAGAATATTAATATATTTACAAATGCTTTCATCCACTAAATAAACCAAAGTTGGTCACGTACTGATGCCTTGTACTTTCATAAAACATTTTTTGTCTGATATGTCAGCTGCTGCTGCTTCTGCTGCTGCTGCTGGTGTATTATGCCACCCAGACTCAGGCAGAAGTTCAGGCAAACTGTGGAGAAGATGTGAGTCTGGAGTGTCCAGGTGTTGACGTTACCAGCATGACTTTCCTCTCAGTGACATGGTACAAGGTCAGTTGTCTTCACCCACCTCAGCCGTCTTTTTCACTTCACCTGGACTGTCTGAGACTTTCACCCCAGTTGATGTGAAGATAAATATGACAATGGCTTATCTTTAAGGTCAACAACAAAGGAAAAAAAGGCATTGTCAGGAAATATAAAAAGGAAAGTGTAGCAAGGCTCTTTGGCTTCCCTCGTCCGGCCCAGTTTGGAGAGAAACTGAATCTGTTTCTGCCCAATGTGTCACCTGAAGATTCAGGCACCTACCAATGTGCCATCAGTGCACCTGTAGGGGGTCAAAATCTCTATCCCAGCGTCAACCTGTCAGTTCCCGGTAAGTCTTTAATTTCTTTCCACCTCCCTCGTTGTTTTTCTACCCGTCTGTCTTTGTCTCTCTTGTCGCTCTATTTCATCCTCATTCAGTCTTTGGCACATAAGCAGCCCAAAATGTCTCCCAATAAGACAAATTAAAAAAAAAAAATCTGCTTGATGATGTTAACTTCATGTAAAGTAAATGAACAAATAAATACGTAACAAATGTGGACTCTGCATCGGTCTGTCATGGTGAAGAGGGAGCTAAGCCGAAAGGCAGAGCTCTCAATTCACCCGTCGGTCTACGTTCCCCTCACCTACAGTTATGAACTTTGGGTAAAGACTGGGATTGATCTGATGAGATTGGGGGTACAAATGAGGGTGTCTGACCCTGGATGAGCAGAAGAAAATGGATGGATGGAATAAGGTGATAACTGCAATATATTTCTTTTCCTGATGGCTTCAGCTTCAGCTTCAGCTTCAGCTTCAGCTTGTCTTTCATCTCCATGCAGTGTGTGTGACTCAGGCTGCTGAGACAATCAGGATGTCGACAACAAAAAATCTGTGGAACACAACGGCTGACCAACAGTGCAAAAAACTCGAGGAGCTGCCAGTTACATGGAGCATCGTAGGCTACCTGGCTGTGGGCGGCAGCAAGATTGTTTTATCTCTCATCAGCATTTGGGTAAAGAAACTTCATTTGTCACAGTAGTGCACAGATTTTTTTATGGAATAGGAATTATCAGTCAATATATTGATAGAGTGAAAAAAGTGCTTCACAAATAATTCACTTGGTACGGTTAGCAAATCTACTGCAGGATTCTGAAAACTCGCCTTGTGACGATTTGCAAGAATCAAGACATGAAAAGTTTTTATGTCCCCAGAAGAAAAAAACAAAAGGTTTCCACAATCGTCAGAAGTCTCATTTGTTTATAAAATTTTAAGGCATCCAGCATATGACACTTAAAACCCAGAGCCTCGTCTGGTCCTCAGGGAAGTTTCTCTGGATTTCAAAGGCACATAATGATAAAAATAATGTAGATAGAGTCTAAAATAGAACCACCGGGGAACTTTGAGAGACAGATGCGGATTGAACAACCAGGTTTGCTGTATGAGACCTGTCTGAGAGTCAGTGCCAAGCCTCGGTGTCTGTATTTGCCTTCGACCGATTTGAGAAAGCCAGGCCAAAAGAGAACTTGAAAGTAATCGTTAAAAAAAAATAAAAAAAATAAAAAATTAGAGGGACACAAAAAAATGTATTTCCATTCTGAAGTGGAATTAAAGAAGGTAGAGATTCTTGGTGGTGAAGTGAACACCAACCTCAGACCAGAAGTCGAAGCGGCTGCTCGCTCTCTCAAATGGCAAAATCCACCCCCCCCCCCCCCCCAAAAAATCACTCCTTTGCTCAGGCTGACATGACAACTGTGCTTCATTATATCACCACATATCATCACATATTATCACATATTATCACATATTATCACATATTTGCTTTACTCTCAATCAGTTTGTTTTCAATAACATCCAGAAAAAACTAAATTGACCCCCTGACAGGCTTAAAAAGGTTTAAAACTACTAAACTACCTGAATTTAATTTGTCACTCAATTTTTTATGCTAGTATTGTCCTGATTTTTGTTCTTCTGTCTCCTCTTGTGATCTTTCAGGTAATTCATAAACTTAGACTCAGATCTTCCAGACCGCACAGGAAGAGGTGAGAGGTGACGTTAGGGAGATCATGTGAATAGAAAGACAAAGCTTTCAAATCACACTGAAAGAATTTAGGTTTTTTTTTTTTCCCAAGTATTTTTTTTTTTTTTGCATGCTGCTGCATACTTAAAATAAAAGAGAACTGGGAAAGAACTTGTCATAAGTGAACAGGATATGAACAGATATGAGAGGAAGTGCTGCCTCTACTTGAACAACACGCAGCCTAGAAGAGCTGAATTATTCTGAATGCTGTGTGATAAATGGTTATGTTGCACTCTGTAGACAAACTTTGAAATTGTGATGATTCAGTAATAAAATGGAATGCATTCTACAGCGCTGATGTTACTTATCATTTACTCAGCTTGTATTAAGGATGAACACTCAAAGCTCAACTTCTGGCTCTGAACTCACCACACAGTTTCAAGTTCCTGTCTCGTTCAGGTGTTAAAGTGCCTCTCTGAAAGTACTGACAGACCTTCACAAAGCAGCTGGAGTCTCAGGCTCAGTTGACTTAAATGCCTGATTTCCTCTCCAGGTGAAATCTTGTGTCTTGTCTTGGAGGTGAAGCTGCAGCTCACCGTCAACATTCTACCCTTCCGACTTTCTCTGTAGGGGATGTAAAGAAATCCAGCAGCTTTAAGAGACTAGTTTGTGGACACCATGAGAACAATCGTGCAGTCTTCACAGAGGAGTGGACCTGGACTGCTGAGTCCTCCTCTGGATTCACGGTCAGACGAATGCAGGAAAGGCATTGCACGGATCAGAGCCGTCTGTAAATATTAATCTGAGATCTCACTGAGAGGAGCTCAGCAGGCAGCAGCTGGAAGACAATGAGCACAGATCACCACCTACTGGCAAATCCTCAGACAACAGCACCGTGGCAGGGAAAATCAAACAGCTGAAGTAATATTTATTCTACGGAATATATCTAATATAAAATAGAAAAAATGATGTGGATGCGAAGCCTGGAGTGGACTGAGGGGGATAACTGCACAATAGCGGCAATTAATCTGCTTTCATGGGCTTTTTAATTATGCAATAACAATGTTGCAAAGTAGTTTTACTCAAGGACGATGCTCGAGTGCGCTGTCGAGGTATTTGTACTTTGCTTGAATATTTTCATTTTATTTTCGGGACTTTTTACTTTTACTCCACGGCATACATCTGATCCTATCAGTTAGTTTGAAAAAAATATTTTAAATAAAATTTATGGCAAAAACCTGTTGAAAATTATTTACTTTCAAATTCGAACGCCGCCAATAAGAGGACATTATCATCTGAAACACGTCATACCCCTCCGCAAAGCAGCTGGAATTTGCTTTAATTCATGTGCTTACGGGGAGTAGTGCATACATTTGGGAAATTTAACAAATAAATAAAATATACTTCAGGCTTTGATGATACGATATTGAACAATCAAAGCCAGGTGCTACGTGTCTCCATACCAAGAATAAGACGCTCCTGATAGCCTTTCCATGTATCAGGAGATCACCTAACATGCACAAGTCAAACCTTTCTCCCTCCAGCCTATCCCACCTGACACTGGGCGAGAGGCGGGGTTCCCCCTGGACGGGTCGCCAGTGCGTCGCAGGGCCATCAGGAGCAATTAGGGGTTCAGTATCTTGCTCAATGATACTTCGAAATGGTCACCGGGGGAAGTGAGGATGGAACCTGCGACCCTCGGTTGCTGAACGGTCACTCTGCCTCTGAGCCACGCCGCCCCGGTCAAAGGGCACAATCCTGTCTCAAGTCTCAAGGCTCATAACTAAAAGCTGTGGTGTGTGTTTTTGTTGGCACAAGGGTTAAGCTTCCCTATCATGACGCAGGAGGGGCTTTTCCCACCCCCTCCTGCTGCCTCCAAAGATGCACCATTCTTGTCTCCGTGGGAGAGGCCAGTGGGGAAACCTGACTATCCTGCTTAACTATTTGACACCCCTCTATGAGTTTAACCTGTAGCAAAGCTTCTAGTTAATCTTCCCCGCAAGTGCCAGAGGCTTCAAAGTGCTGCCTCCCGGCTTCCTCTCAGCCAGTGTGGAACCATTTCCCTTGAACGCAGCCAATTTCCCGCTGGAGATGAAACTTTCAGTTGTGTCCAAGAAGCTGTGGTGCGTCCACAAACAGCTGGTCCTCCTGCTCACTCCGCTGGTTTTTCTGCCTTTACTTTTTACTCTACCAGAAAAGGTGAGTGATTTAGCCGAATATGATTCCGCATATGTGTCTTGTAGCTTTTTTCTTTTTTTTTCCATGACTGATGTGTCATTTGAATTCGTCACACTGAGGACAAACTCCGTGAAAGGGAATGACAAGAGCAGAGGGAAGAGTTTCATGTTCTTACAATCAAATTCTCAGTTTCATCAACCCTGATTTTCCTGCTTTCATTCAGAAAAGGAACAGAATTAGTGTTTGATTATTTAAGTGACACAAGTAATGTCCTTTGTTGTTTTACATTGAGTCATTTGACAGAGAAACTTGAAGGATTAACTCTTACAGTCCGAAGAAGGAAGATTAAAATGATTAAAATCACCAAACCAAGAAAAAAAAAAGCTGGGAGATGAATTAAAAGGAATCTTAAAAACATGTGACATGGTCATATAAACAGTGTATACAATGTAAAGTGTTCTCTAGATCATGCTTTCAAATCTCTGATGTATTCGTTTTTGAGTTGGTTTTGTTATGACCAACTTCTGTGCAAGGGGGTGGCATGGCTCGGATCAGCTAGGATAGGCTCCAGCCCCCCCAGGAACCCTTGATGGATAAGCAGTATAGAAAATGGATGAATTTTATACACAGACATGCAGTGCTAGACTGTCTTTTTGTTTGCTTTCACTTTCACTTTTACTAGCTTTGTCTAAAGTGAAAGCTCAGTCGACAGCCTAAATCACAGCCTGCTTCCTATGTTTCAGGAAGGAAAATGTCTCTATGTGGTGGTGCTGATGGCGATGTTCTGGTGCACGGAGGCCCTCCCTCTGGCTGTCACTGCCATGATTCCAGTTTGCCTCTTTCCAATACTTGGAATTCTTCCATCCAAACAAGTCTGCCCTCAGTACTTTTTGGAAACCAACTTTCTTTTCCTAAGTGGCCTTGTGATGGCGTCGTCCATTGAGGAATGGGGCCTTCATCGCAGGATAGCTTTGAAGGTCCTCACCATTGTTGGAGTAAAACCAGCCTGGTGAGAAAATATCCAGATAATTAACATCCCTGGATTCATTTCTTTTAGTGTTGTTGAAATTTTGGGGCCGAGAGATAAAACAGAAACCGTTGAGGAGGGAGAACAAACACCCTGTGGTTTATGTTTCTGAATTATTTTGCCAGGCTCATATTGGGGATGATGATGACCTCCTCCTTCCTGTCAATGTGGCTCAGCAACACGGCCACTACAGCCATGATGCTCCCTATTGCTAACGCCATCCTGGAGAGTCTTTTTGGAGACCTGGAGACCCTGAAAAAGAAGTCCAAGTCTATAGAGACTTGTGAGAGTGACATCATTAACGGTACATTGAGAGGTTTACAGACTGATCAAGCAGGCAGATTAACAGCCTTCTCAGCTCATTCTTTTGGCTTCACGCCTTCCTCCTGTGACTTCTCCCTGCAGTCGTTAGAGTTAACATCGTTTTCCGTTGTACTGCAGGAGAACTCTGACAAAGAAACTCAAAAATGTTGGCATCAATTTTAGGAAACATTGTGAGGCATGTAGCAGCTACAGGTTTATGTCCCTCAGCTGGCCAGTTATTCAACTCCAAAGAAATGATGTGCTCCCTATCTGCTGGATGTGTAAATTATCTGTTATTAATATAATGATAATGAAAAAGATATTGTGCTTTTAAATTGAGCTAACTGTAGAACGTTGGTCCACCTCACCCTCATACTTGAACAGCAAAGTGAAGATGGCTGTTTTATTGTTTTGACCTCCCCTGTTTGAGCCTTTAATATGTAATCTAAAATGAGAACTTTGTACAGCTTTTCCAATACACTGAGTCCTTGGACAGTTAGTCAATATTCAAGTAGTAATTGATTAATAATCCTGGATTGAACAAAAGTCATGTATTAATTCTGTAAAAGGCACATTCTAAGGTTATTGTTCCTTATAGAGTTATGGTTTCCTTTGAAATTGTCATAAATTCTACTTTCAGGTCAGTCAACAAAGCTGCATTCACTGCCATCAGTGCCATCGGAAAAACAGATATTGTCAATAGATGGGTAAGGAGCTGTCTCTGCGTACTCTGTGTACACCTGTGCTTTATCTGTTAATCAGTCATCTTCAGAGCAGCCTTGTTCCTGTTGTCTCCTCCCTAATAATCTCCTTGCCTCCCCCTCACGTGCATTTACTTTCGTTGACCTAGTTTGACTTTGATGTGCATGCACGGGTTGATCCGTCGGTTTAGGTCACCATTTAGTTCCTGTTCACCTCATTTGTGGCGTCATTGATCGTGAAGAAACCTGTAGCACGTAAAGCAAAAAATGTATTTTGAAAAACTCAACAGCAATGAATATTTCCAGCAATCGTGGCGCAAAATAATTAACCAAAATGGTAAGTGTGAGCAGTTTTGGTTTAGGAACTATTTTCTTTTCCCCACCATTGAAAGTGCATAACAAAGTTTGTTGATGGTCTTGAGTACCTGGACTGGTAGACATTGCAAAAGAGTTCCGGGGCCTTTGAGCCCCACAAGACAAATTGAATTCCTTTCCATTGTGTTTTAGAGAAAGCAGACACACCCCTGTGTCAAATGCTAAATATCCCTTATCTTATTCTGGGGAGAGCTGTGTCTTTAATTACTGCTCACACCAAATTCAACTGCAAGTTTTATTTTTACACTCATATTTACATGTAAAACTCTTACTCCAAGTAATTGCATCTACACACTTCTTATGTTAATATTTTTTGGCATGTTTCGATAGTGCCTCCTGACTGAGCCAGGCTATTGTTTCCATTCCTGTCTCCAGTGTTTGTGCTAAGCTAAGCTAACGTCTTCGGGTTCAGCTCCATATTCAACAAAGATATTGATCTTTTTTGTAGCTGTTTTTCTGGTCAATACAACCCCATGTGGAACTCTGGTAAACTCTGTTCCAGTTCCTTTATTAATCTGCCACTCTCACTCGATCATGATAAGTCTCTTTAAACTTCAAAAGGATGGATGGGATGGAGATGAGTGACATGAGGACAGAAGAGGAGATCCGATCTGAGGCGGAATATCAGCTCAAAGTGTGGAAAGGTTTCTTGATCTGTATTCCTTATGCAGCAAGTATCGGAGGGACTGCTACGCTGACCGGTACGGCACCCAACCTCATCCTGATCGGACAGCTGAAAAGGTAACATTTTATTGACTTGTCTTGTGCAAGTGAATTTTAAAAACATCACATTTGACGTCGTCCTTTGTCTCACAGTTATTTTCCAGACTGTGACCTCATCAATTTTGGCTCTTGGTTTGCTTTTGCTCTCCCACTCATGCTTCTCTTCCTGTTTCTCGGATGGATATGGATCGCATTCCTCTACGGGGGATTGAATACACGGTAATTAGGTGTCAAAAATTAGGGAATTACACAATAAATTGCTATTAGAATAGAATTCTTCAGCACCACTCAATCATTGTATATGGAAACATTACATTGTGTGGTGCCATTTTTTTTTTCCTATTTTCTTAAAATATCTGTGTTTCCAAACAATACTTTTGTAGATTGTGCTTCAGGAAAGACGACCACAGAAGCCAGGCGGAGGACAGAGCCAGGGCTGTCATACAGGAAGATTACAGGAAACTAGGGTCGATAAAGTGAGGACTCGTGTATGTCGTCAGAACTCACGAAGAGTGATTTAGTGGGTTTTTATAACAGGTGCTTTTACTTACGTTTATGCTTTATCTCAGTTTTGCAGAGGGAGCAATCTCTTTCTTTTTTGTACTGTTTGCTGTTCTCCTGTTCACAAGGGATCCTAAATTTTTCACCGGCTGGAGCGTGGCTTTTAAAAAGGGGTAAGAAAGTTGCTCTTGATTAAAACATGACATAGGTGCCTTTAAATGACAATAGATCTAACCCAATGTCTCCCCTCCCCTTGCAGGTACGTCTCAGATGCGGTCACTGGGGTGATCATTGTGTCTATCTTGTTTTTCTTCCCCTCAAAGAAACCTTCTCTTAGCTGGTGGTTTGACCCTCAAGGTCAGTGAGCTGATGAAGGATTAATGTCAAAGCTAGTGTATTTTTGGTGTCAAAGAATGTGTGCCGTGCAAATTTCTGTAAAAGTCAGAATTCGATAAATCGGCCAGAAATTGATATTGGTAGTATTAATGAAAGACACTGTGTTTGTAGCACCAATATTGCAAAACACTGAAAATAACCTGAGGAATGTTAATAATGTAGATTACAGAGTCTGAGTGAATTTCCCGTCTGGATGTGAGACTATGAGTTCTCTGTTTCTGTGATTATAGACTAATCTCTCGAAGCCATGTTGCCACATTTGTGTGTCTGTGTGTGTGTGTGTGTGTGTGTGTGTGTGTGTGTGTGTGTGTGCGTGTGTGAGCACGTGTGTGCACGCGCGCACACACATGTCTTTCTATGCCTGTGTGAACCATTCTTGGACAGAACACCAACACTGTGTGGATATTTTGACTTATAAGTACATTGTGGCCAGTCCCCACAATTTTAAAGGGTTAAAGGGGCTGCTCTAGTGTGTGTGTGTGCGTGTGTGTGTGTGTGTGTGTGTGTGTGTGTGTGTGTGTGTGTGTGCGCTGTCACGACTGTATGCACATGTTTTGTGTGTGTCAGAGAAACACGTGTATGAGATTGTGTATATTATGTTCAGCTGGTCAAATAAACCACTGGATGCAGCCAAAAACAAGCAAATAATGGGGCTCATTTGTTCCTTTCAATGTGGGTGATATTTTGACTTTTCCATCTTGGTGCTCATCATGTTTAATTGAAACTAAACTGAATTAGCTCTTGATTTAATACTTCTTGGCCTTTAAACTGTACCAATTGTGAAAGTATGAAGATTGTTTTTCTAATGAAACGCAGTGTTGAATACCATAAAAAAAATGAGAACAAACTATATTCATCTGTGTCTGCAGTCACTAGTTATGTTTTTGAAACATGCTACCAAAGGATGTGATTAATAATAAGACACATTTGCCTAGAGGAACACAATAGAGGCGTGTATGGGTTGGCACATTTTACCAGGTGATGATGTTAGCTATGTTATCGTTTTTATTTTTGCTGCTAGTTACCCTCTTGGAAATCAGAGCTTCTGTTCAATCCCTGTTACAATACGAAGTTAAAAACTTGATTCAATTGTTCCCTCAGCTGCAAATACGCCGTATGTCCCTCTTTTATCATGGAAGAAAGCCCAGGAATCTGTGCCATGGAATATCATTCTGTTGCTTGGAGGTGGATTCGCTATGGCTAAAGCATGTGAGGTACATATTCTATATGAAAAATGTCCATGCTAATTACAGTTCTACCTCATTTTTCATACCCCTCTGCAAGATGACATCAGGATATGAGAGTTTACATATGCAGTGTCCTTACTTTTCCTGCAGCCAAACCGATAGCTGAATCTTTACATTTCTAGTCATATACAGGCTAGTTCTTCTCTCCCCTGTTTGGGTCCGTGCTCTGCTTTTGCTTTATTATGTTGTGAATTGATCTTTGACCCTTAACCTCAATCTTGTGGCGTTTGGCAGGAATCTGGACTTGCCTCCTGGATCGGAGGCCACCTCCAGCCTTTGGCCCAAGTCCCTCCTGCTGCAGCTGTGATGCTGATCACAGCCTTCCTGGCCTGTTTCACTGAATTTGCCAGCAACACTGCAACAATCATCATATTCTTACCCGTCATTGCAGAACTGGTAAGATTTGTTTCTCGAACTCAGACCCGCATCTGTCGTTACATTACATGATTACATAACATGAAAGCCTCACATCAGAATATTACCAGATGAAGCACTGGAAACCACTGACCTGCCGAGGGCACGAGGGTTGTCACTGACCTCCATTTTGTTTCAAAAAAGCTTAGTGGGCTTGTTAAACTCTTGCAACAGATGCTGTTGACTCTGTAGCCTGTTGGACATTAACTGCTGTTGTCACTAATCATTGTCTGGGGCTTTTGTACTTTGCAGAGGTTACCTGCGCTGCACAGTAACTCCTCAACTAATCATGGAACTGTTGTTACAGCTTGTAAACGTGTAACATACTTACTCATTCACCTTTACAGCAGAAGTCGTGCTGTTTTTAGGAGAATCTCTCTTTAGTTGCAAGTGAGGTCATGACACATTTCTGACATCACCATCCCTGCATTCAGCAGAGCTCCTTACGTGTCATCGCTTGAGTGTAATTACATCAGTGTCATCAAGCTACTTTCACTTGGGTGTTCAAGATTCACAGAAATTTGCAGTTTTGAATTATCTTTTCAGATAAGTCAGAAACACGTCTACAGCGGTTGGAAGTTGTTTGCATGTGAACGTGTGGATCGTTTCAGTTGCGGCGGAACGTAACATAGTTCGTATTTTTGAATAAAGTTAGATTTTAACTAGAATAAGCATGTTATCACTTGAAACAATGACTGACTTTAACATTTAACCTTACAGTAATACCCCAGTAAAGCTGTATCATTTGTTTCAGCTATGGAATATGTACAATTGCCCTGACATTGTCCTCATGTTTGTCTTTGCAGGCGATTCATGTCTCAGTGAACCCGCTGTACTTCATGATCCCTGCAACAATAGGATGTTCGTACGCGTTCATGCTGCCAGTGTCTACACCACCCAACTCCATCGCCTTTGCATCCGGGCATCTCATGGTGAAAGACATGGTAAGAACACGGAGATCTCACAGAAAATATCTGAAATGACCACCACCTGTCTGGGTGGCGTGTAATGTGGGAAATTCCCATTCATTCGTGGAAATAATGTTGCCGTGGCGCTCACGTGACATCTTCAGTCCTGCGTCACACAATCACCTAACCAACAATGTGGTTTTGTTCCTCACCATAACCGCATCTTAACTGCGTTGGCTCTAGAGGGGGAAAACACCTCTTGTGATTCTAAACTGATTCTTAAAGTTTATGATTAAATAACTTCTATTTAAGTTTGATTGGTTGTGGACTTTGCCTATTTAAGACTGACAAAAGCTAACTTATAAAGGTCTAGAAATTAAAAGTTGCAAATAAATTTCATATATTTTATATAGAGAGTGTGCAGGAGCCCTTTTTTGAAACATTTCTTAAGGCTACAATCAGTGTAAAATGGTGGTCCAAAAAGGTTAATTTGTAGCCTAACTTTTATTGTTGACTACAATGTGATAAACAGAGTACATTCAAAATGTTTTTGTACCTTGACATGTTTGATCTGTCAAACTTCCTGCAGTCTTTCTTAAGTGGTCATTTGATTTGGCTGGTGAATGACATTTTACACAATCTCTTATTTCTATATCTTTGAAAATGCAAACAAATCAATAGAAATATTTCATCAGTAAATGACAAAATTGTAGGCATAAGCAGTAGCGACACAAATTCTCACTGTCAGAGGCCTGTGCAATAGCTGAAAATACTCGAATATCCACAGATAAAAAAACTATTGACCTCTAACAATAAAAGCATTATATTTCTGCAATGTGCAAGGATTGTTTGGCATTTGGTTGATGCATTGCAAGGTGACACAACATAAAACACTTATTTTCCAACAGTGAATTTTAAGAAGCTAATTGTTGGTGCGTAACAATAAATATCAGGTAGACATCCCCCTGGAGTGCTGCGCTGTTGGACTCTATGTGTCTACCTGGACATGATCCTAACAGACTCCGACTGTGTTCCACTGGCGTTGTGTCAGTGATGCCGATGCTGAGACACCGCCACGTAAGCTAGTGGTCATTTTCATCATGATTTTGTGTATTTATGTTTCACTTGACATTAAAACCCACATGAAGAGTAGTTTAATGACTCTCCTCATGTTGTCTCCCCAGGTGAAAACTGGTTTTGTCATGAACATCCTCGGCGTCCTCTCGGTCTCTCTTGCCATGAACACGTGGGGCGTCTCCATGTTTGACTTGAACTCGTACCCAGAATGGGCTCGCCCCATCAACAAGTCTGCCGTGTTTACTGACGTGCATTTCTCATCTGTCCAGTCCACGAACGCCACTCTCTGATCTTGGAGGGATCACAGAGGATAAAGATTTAACTCTAAAGAGGGACGAAAGTCTTTCAGTGGACATGAAAATGTCAGAGCGCTGTGGGAGCTCCAGCTGTTATCTGTTATGATGAATTTAAGGCAGCGACAAGATGCAGTGAACTTTGCTGTGAATGCTCCAAGATTTAAGAACAGGAAGTTAAGCACAACTTTTTGCTCTCTTTCTTTAAAAAAAAAAAAAAAATTGAGCAAGAGAGACACCTAATTTGCAACAGCTTGAGCTCTGAGAAGTATTTTATGTATAAATACTTGGAAGCTGCTGTCAGACTGCTCCATGTGCTGCTTGTGTTGTTGATTCTATGACCTCTGCTGGAAGACTGAAAGAGACCTCTGTCGATACTCTTAATTAGCTGAAATCACCCAGAGATCACGTTACCTGTTTGTGGCACATTTAGTTAACAAAGCAACACATAAAAATTAAATCTTTCAATATTTTGTTCTTAATCCTGACAAATTGAGATGTAAGTTTTATTTTAAAAAAATTAAAAAAAGAAGATTTTCATTTCTTAGAACTGCCGACTGTTACACATCAAGTAAATGGTTTAAGTCTGTGTGATGACAATATAGTTGTGTAGTTTTAATATTCGCCCAGGCTGACACATCGCTGGTGTGGTGCAGAGAGAGAGGAGATGTTCCTGTCTTTAACCCTGCCGAATCATGACTTGATAGAAACCCACCACCAAAAGTAATCTTCATGTTCTGATTAGCTGTTAGGCTTATCAACAGGTTGTCGCAACTCATCCAGACTGACTGAGGATGTGGTTTCAAATTCTTTACAGTGTTTTGTTTTGTTTTTTGCTGGTTTAACTGTTTTGAGTCACACGGCTGACAACAATGGTTAACTTGTGCAAGACTGCTGTGGTTACTCAGTGTTTGTGAGGTCAGTTCAAAAGGTCCCGAAGTGTCCAAACGCAAAACTATAAACGGAGAACCAAAAGTCACAGTTTAGGACAGAAGGTATCCAGCACAAATACACTTTCAAAACGTTTTGAACCAAAGCTGATTTGTATTTCTCTTCAGGAAGCATTGGAAAAGACAGATGGAAAGTATTTATTTCTGTTATTACTCAAATCAAAGCAGAAGCTGAAGCTCATGAAAAATTTTTTTTTCTCATGTGACACAAAAGATGTGTTTTTTCTATGATCATCATTCATTTATACTTTTAGTTTGTTGAGAAATATTCCTCGAGGCTGTAACATTTACCGATTTCTCATTCTGACAACAAATCTGAGGCTTTACTCTTTGGTTACTTGTGCAATCATTTATTTTTTTTGTACAGATTCAGAATTTATGATTGATCGCGTGTTTGTCTGAGGAAAATGAAGCTGATTGTGTGAGAAAAGTAATGCTGTTAAATTAAAATAAACTAATTGTGATTCACAGTGAGTTTATTGAGTGAAACGAATTCTCATAATGACAAATTCTCAGAAGTTCTGAGTTGTGTCAGACTGTGTGGGAGTGTGTGGGAGTGTGTGTGTGTGTGTGTGCGCGTGTGTGTGTGTGTGTGTGTGTGTGTGTGTGTGTGTGTGTGTGTGTGTGTGTGTGTGTGTGTGTGTGTGTGAGTGATGCTTGTGTCATGTATGGTTGAAAAGAGCTGTCTTTTTCCACGTGAATATTGTCAGTGACTTCTCAGGCCACTTCCCTTTTTGCCATCTTCACAAGACTTCCCACTCCCGTTCGTTGTCATCATAATGAGAAAGATGTTTGAGTGTGTTATAACTCCTATCAGGTAAGAACTGTAATTATCTTAAGTGTTCTTAAGTGTTCTGCATTCTAATTAACCCCTAAGGCTTCGGTGGCTCACGAAAAGGACAGTACATAATGAAATGTTTCTAACTGAGGTAATAAGAAAATAACTTTACTTGTGACTTTTTGTGATGAGTGTGTTAAGTAGACAAGCCGTTTGTTCAGATGGGATGGGATTTGCTGTGTGTGAGACAATGCCAAACCACATGTGGGCGCAATGATAGTTAAACAACCAGGGGAGAAGCTGCACAACATTAATTATATACTCACTAACGAAGACCACAACAATAGGTTGGTTTGGATGGTAGTTTTATTTAGATTGGCGAAGGTTATGGAAAAGATAGGTTGAGGGTCACGCGTGGTGAGAATGTCTTTGGCATCCCGTAGTGTTCCCTCAATGAGAGGGGGAACAGTTGAAGATGAAGGTGTAGTCCATGACATGCATGTCTTTGATGGAGGGAGGAAACCAGCGCAGCTCTCTAAGAGCTGAGAAGGGTTGAGTGCTCTTATGTAGGTCTGCTCAGGTCATTAGGGTGATGAGGCACAGCTGATTACATTAATGAGGCTGGAGTTGTTGGATGAGGGACGGAAGGTGGCATCATCTTGTTTCTGAACTTAAGTTGACATAATTTCTTTGTTGGCGGCACGGTGGTGCAGTGGTCAGCACTGTCGCTTCACAGCAAGTGGGTCCCGGCTCGATCTTTCTGTGTGGAGTCTCCATGTTCTCCCCGTGCCTGTGTGGGTTCTCTCTGGTACTCCAGCTTCCTCCCACAGTCCAAAGACATCAAGAGAGGACGAGGCTGATTGATACTCTAAATTGACCGTAGGCGTGAATGTGAGTGTGAATGGTTGTCTGTCTCTATGTGTTGGCCCTGTGATGGACTGGTGACCTGTCCAGGGTGAAACCTACCTCTCATCTGAAAACTGCTGGGATAGGCTCCACCCCCAACCCCCCACGACCCTTAACAGGAATAAGTGGAAGAAAATGGATGGACAGAATTTCTTTGTTCTCCGTGCAGCAAAAAAATTCACTTGAACTCACAAATGATCCCGTTTACATTTCTGACAAACCAACAGAAAATGTGATATTCAGTTTCCTGTAAGCGCAGTCTTTACGCTGAGCTCACGTCGTCTTCAAAGCAGCATAAAAGAAGGAACGCTTCAACATTTTGGATTTACAAAGAACCTTTTTTTTTTTTAAAAGCAGATGAAAGGCACTTGAGGCACCCCCCCCCCCCCAAAAAAAAAATCACAAATTGCGGAAGCACCTATCTGACAAGTTCAGGGATTCTCAACCAGAAGGTTTTGCTGCATACAAAAGGCGGAAAAGATGCTGTGGTCCGCTCCTTGTGAGGAACAACTGAAAAAATATGCAGGTTTACAGGGCAAAAAAATTGGCCCTGATTGGAAAATTTGATGAGAAGAACCTGCCATCATGTTTTTCTGTCAAATATCAACATGGAGACAGGAGATGATTAGCTTAGCTTAGCATGAAGAGTGGGAACAGCTAGCCTGAGTGTTCAAAGGTTAAAAACCTCCCTTCTGTCAGTCCCTTGAAACATCACAATGTACAGCCGATGTTCTCAGATCTATGTAACAAAAGCTGAGACTATTTAATGTTTTTATAGCTGATTACAAAGTGCCTCTGTAACTTAACTAGGACATTACTTTTATGTAAATTTTGACTGGGACAAAACAACTTTAAAAGTAGAAGAAAGCTCCCGCACACTCAGCAAAAGATAGGCATTAAAGCAATGTACTTAAGTTTCGTTGAGTACAAGCAACCGCTGAGCAAGACGGGTTTTTTTTTTTTTTTTTTTTTTTAGTAACTTTCTTGAATTGAAAACAAGAGGCGTAAAGTTACAGGTTCATGGTTGTTTGATATCTCTACGCCTCTGTATTGACTGACGGGTGTCTTTGGAAGCCACACACCACAGCACAATGTTTAATTTTATGCTCTACACGGCACTGTAATTTACATAATTTCACAGTGTAGGATCTCGTGACCTCTATTGATGAAAATCAAACCAACTGTCGCCTTCACCCCTCCCAGTGTGCAGAGGAGGACACGGTGGCCTGCAGTTATCAACAATCACTCTCGTCAATCACGTTCGTGTTTGTAACCAAAAGAAGATATCAAGGTTACTTCTGATGGACATATTAACTCTTTTAAACCCACAAGTCGTAATAGATTCATCAGTTGGGAGACTTTTCTTAGCAATGGTAACAACTGCCCCCTGCTGGCCATACGGAAGAATGCAGATTTAAGACATTGCCCCACTCGTGACACTTTTCAGACCCTGGGGTTGTGTGTACCTCTCCACCTGAAGCTGAGCTAAACGGTCTGTTTTCCCCTTGTTTCCAGAGTGTATGCTAAGCTAAACTAGCCGGCTGCTGGCTTCATTATCAATACTGATCGTATATTAAGTAAATTCAATTTAATGCGTAACAAAAAAAAAGTAGATTCATTAATGTCTTTGCTGAGGTTGTATTTTTTTTCTCCTCAGGACCAGGACTGGATCCTGCAGGAAAGCAGTAAAGTCCACCCTGTCCTATCTGTGGCGGGTTTACTCCGCACCTGCACCTGCTGGCAGGGACATCCTAGCCTTGCTTATCCTCTGCTTCACTCTGGCTGTCATTACTGGTGGTCTGCTTTACCACTGGCTCTCCAAAACACTAAAGTACAACCATGACACATCTATTCAGACCGCCTGCATCTACGGTGTGGCCACGTTCCTGGTCTCATTCTTGTGTCACCCTCTGCGCTGTGTGCTGACTATGACTCTGCCGACGGTGTGCACCAAAAAGGGACGCAAACTCGTCATCTCAGCCTCGGTCATGATCTTAGTGCTGAACGTCATCCCTAACATTACAGTGAACATCGGGTCAGTCGTGCGCATCCTCAAGTGCACCGCTGAGGGTTTTTCAAAGATGTTATTAAACTCATCTGAACCCTTAAACGAAGCAAAGCGAGACCTCGTTGAAGAAACCATCAAAGTGAGGAAGGAACACTTGAGCATTGTCACTAACCTAAGGAAGTTAGATCATTTCACCCATGTGGATGTGTCAGAGGTCCAAAATAGGTTCACCAAGATTATTGGGCAGATAGAAATCAACTTTTCACATGCCAGGAATCTAATAACTGAAGGCAAACTGCTATCAAACCGAATTCTTGCTGCTATTTTTGTTGCTTTACTGATCTTTGAATCCGCACGCTACCTGAAATCCTACCTGACATCACTCCAGTTTGATAATAAAAACATCACCAAAGAGCTGCAGCTGAAAGCATCGGGCACCAAAAGTCAGGCTGAAAATAAAACTTATGCCACAAGATGTAAAATAACCAGTGAGGAATGTACCTCCTGTTTCATATCACTGGTTGTGGTGACTTTATATTTCTTTGCCATAACTTTAATTGTAGCCTTAGATCATGTTGTGTATCACATCGTTGAGATGATTTTGCCGTGGCTTCTGGACTTTCCGCCAACGTCTGCCAGCATCATGGTCAATTATAAGGCAAGTGCAGTTTTGTTTTTTTTGTTTTCTAACATTATTTGCCTCCTCACTTTTAGGGTGTTCATATATTTGTTGTGTTTTAAATCTCGTGATAGGTTCAGTGGTTCTCTCCTGCATCTTGTATTATCCCACAATCCTGCATCACGAGGGAGCTGATGAATTTCCACAAGGAGTACCGGTGGAACTTCAGCCCCGGGCCGTCGCTCTGTGACGCTACAGCTTCGGCTCCAAACCTTGGAGTGGCTCTCCTTCTGGGATGTCTGTGGCTGATGAGCTACTCGCTGGTGTTCATTGAGGTGTATGCGACGCGACTGCGCAGGGAAATCTCAGCATCCTTTTTCAAAAAGCATGAAGAGAAGAGAATGGCTTACTTGATCAAGAAAATACAAACCAAGCAAGCTAAAACAGAGGAGGCTGTTGTGGTTGCATGTAGATGAACGTCACCCTTCGGCCATGTTGATTCTACACCATATAATTTCAGCTCGCCAGGTGCTCAACTCCTGCTACTTAATAATGTTGCCGGACTGAAAGTGGGAGGAAGCACATTATACCAGACGAAAGACGAAGG
Source organism: Aulostomus chinensis (assembly GCF_037954235.1). Classification (NCBI taxonomy): domain Eukaryota; kingdom Metazoa; phylum Chordata; class Actinopteri; order Syngnathiformes; family Aulostomidae; genus Aulostomus; species Aulostomus chinensis. Next base: position 5,653,713 of record NC_141328.1, on the reverse strand, counting down.
ATGTTTGTGGAAGGAGCTAGCAAGAGAAAAACCCTCATTATTGCATATCTGCATCTCTGATAATCATCATGTTGTACTTGTCTGGTTAATCTGTAAAAGAGAAAGTATCATTCCTGTTCCTGCATATTTGACAGTTGGCAGTCGAGAGAGTGAACAGGGACCCGGATCGAGGGGGTACGACATGCCGGGTCCATGCTGACCAGAGTTTTGCGGAGACTCGCCGAGACGGAACATTCACAGCAGATATGAGAAATTAAATTAAATATTATTCCTCGGCATAACACTGATAAGAACATTCTAAAAGGTTATAAGATACCCAGGAAAATAATCACTGCAGGCTCAGAGAGCTGGTAACTTGACTGGGGGTTCTTGTTGTTCAGGTTTGTGATACATGGTTGCTGTTTCCGTTCCAGAATAGCGCATGTGAAGCATCCTGTTTTTCAGTCACTGTTGCGAAGCCTTTGGCCTGCAAGTGCGTCTCCAAGCAACAGCCTCCTCCAAGAATCTCAACCTGTAAAAGGTTGTGGTTTTAGAAACACTGATGTCACCTTCTCAGAACGGCTCTTTTTTTCTTTTTCCACACAGAGCACAAATGTCACAGGTTTTTTTTTTTTTTTGTTATAGATTTCTGCATTGTTTGTTAGGTCAGACTTCCTCTTTTACTTTCAAGAAAAGCCACCTTCCAGTGTGTTAAAATAAACAAAACTTTGCAAGCGAGCAGATGTGCGTGCGGTCGCTTTGACAGTCCTGCACTCTCTTCTCAATCACACTGCTGTTCTTCTGGAAACTACGAAACTAATTCAGTCCCACTCTTCCCACAACTTTTGCTCCAAGTGACACCAAAATTGTTCAACTGCTACATCTCACATTCTCACCAAAGAAACATTCAATGAAAATGAAAAAGAAAAGACATGGAATTCTTTTTTTTTTGTGGGGGGGGGGGGGGGGAGTTCCCAAGATTCATATTAAAAACGGAATTTATTTTAACAGAATTGTGTCATCATGGAAAATATTAGACTTAAAGAAAATAGGCTAATTTTATTGCATCGGTTTGTCATTTATGGAACCATCAAACAAATGCCTGTGTGTGTAATTTTAATGTAATCAAAAATAAATTTGTATTGATAATTGAATCTTCCATTTTCTAGTTAGAAATCAAGTCCTGAGAAGCATTTTTTGTTTCCTTGCATGGCAGGTGTAGCAGTACAAGCTTATGAGCGCGATGCGAAACAAACCAATGCCTTGTCAATCATCGTGATGTGTGGATATGAAAAACATGATGAGAAATGCCATTTTTAATTCACGTTAGTGTTTCATGATTCTCTATAAACTGGTCATACCCCTAACCACCACTAGATGCCACTGTGGCACCTTGGACCGCTAAAGACATACAGGCCCTGAAATGATCTATTAATAAATTGTATTATTTAATTTTTTTTATTTATTTATTTATTTTTTTTAGAATTATCACATTGGGCCAGTTAGCTTTAACACATTGCACACATCCAATAATTGACCAGCCTATTTTAATGTTTAACAACAACAACAAAAAACAGAATCACCTTCTTTCTCTCTCTTATTGCATTTCATCAGTAAGCTCCTGCTTTAAATTCCCATGAGCCTTTGAGAGATTATTTTAAGACCTCAGCTCTGAGTAATAATAGAATACCCCTTTCTCATCTATTTTTAAGCCTGACTTTTTGTCCGCTTCATGGTTGTCTAAAAATTGAGCTCTCTGAGTAAAGTTTTTTTTTTTCTTACAGTATGTTCTCTCATAGTGTGATTTCTCGGTTCTCCGTATTCGAACGCCCCACGTGTGACTTCCCTGTAACAACCTCTGCACGTACCCTCTGAAGAAAGCATTTATTTTTATACAACTTTCTCAACCAACCTGATTTATTACATTGCAATAGAAAATAAATCAAGGTCATGATATTTTTGCAGGTCAAGTGAAGGACAGACTTTCAATCAGAAAATCACCGGGATAAATGGGTTTTGCAGGATTTTTTTCTACTTCTGTTCATTAGAGAAAGCCATGATGGACTGAACGCTGTGTGGCAGGAAACGATTCTGCAGTAACAACGCAAACATCTTGTGTTATTCATCAGCATTTCATGCCAACAGTCGGTCCACAGATGGATTCAAGGGTCTTTCTGTTACTGAAGGTTGCATTCTCAGCTTTCTTTCAGTCTCACTGGAAGAGGTGATGTCAAGTATTTTCACTCAATTACTGCACTTAAGGTTAAGGTATTTGTATGGAGTATTTGTATTTTAGGGGACTTTGAGCATGTACTCCACTGCAATTCAAAGGAGTCGTTGCGCTTTGTGCCTCCCTGCATTTGTCTGAGCTCATCAGTTACTTTGATGAAAAAGATTTTGCGCTGGGTGAAACTTGAGAGCCTGCCGACTTGTAGAAGATACAATCTGAGCAGCACATTTTGTACACTTCAGTCTAACCTGTAGAGGTCAATGGGTCTATTATTGAATGCTCTTATGTGCAAGCATCATGTAGAATGTGCTTTTTCTTTTGAATCTTGTGTACATTCACCAAATACTTCAAATACTTACCTGTATTAATCTGAGTAGTGTTTTGAATGAACGCTACTTTATCCTGGTATTTGTACTTGTTATGTGAACAAAGGAAGTGTGTATTTCTTCTGTCACTGAGGTTAAGTGATTCTGAGTATCACACTTCTGGAGTGTAAACATCCAGCCTGCAGTGCCTGTTCCTCAACGTGCCTGCAGCATCACTCTGGATGTCTCTCTTTTCACCCTTGTGGAGAGCGAAAAATGTCTATTTGACACTTCTGAACTTTTGACACTGAATTTGTTAATTTGGCCAGTGTCTTTAGAAATTAAGTAAATTATGCCTGTTTGTGTAAAAAAAATATGTCTACTTCCCAATTAGAAGCATTTTGGTTGAATGGTCAATCAGTTCAGTGGCAGAGGGGCTCGATTGCAGGCTGCCTCCTCAGTTCTCTCAATAATTACATGGTTTATTGTTATAGCCATGGCCACCCTGACGATATTCTCAGTTTGGATTGGGAGGAGGTGGAATTGATTTTTAAATTGGTGGCTGTGTGTTACATTGTGATATAATGGTGTGTGAAGTGAGAGGGAGGGAGAGCGAGAGGACGGGAGAGACAGATGTGGACGACTGCAGCAGCGCTCAACCGTCATCTGAGTGTAACTGAGCCCTGCTGCCACGCCAGAGTGATGGTAGGATGCTCCTTTTCTTCTAGCACTTTTCTCTTATTGTACATATTTGATAACAGCAACTTTAAAAGTACTAGCATTTTATTTCTGATTAGTCAAGTCACAACATTTTACTGATACTTTGGCTAAGGAAATGCTCAAGAATGGCTGGATGAGTGGGTCAGAAAAGGGTGAGAGTAATGTCATTTATAGTCTGATATTTTTGGTCAGAGGATATTGAATATTTTTGAATTTCTATTTCCCTCTAAATTCATATTCAAGTCTCCTCTTGGAAGATTAATGTCTTTTAAGTCAAATGCGAGACTGTGCTAGACTAAGGCAGTTCTGATCAAAAGCAGAAGATAACATCTAGTCGCTGTTTCAGGGCTTCTTTTTCTCATTTCAGTAGAAGCACAGAATGTATCATATGTTAACCTTTGGCTGTAATTTGGCAGAAATACTTATATTGATTCCTTAAATTTTTTTTTTTCAGCCTGTTCTTTCCATGATTACTTAGCAGTTGGTACACTTTTTAGTTTTATACCAAAAGATGTAGAAAAAAAGAAATGTGTCACATGAGAATAAAAAAAAAAAATCTGCTGTGAAAATCACACCCTTCCACGTCATCTATGAAATGATGAATCTCTGTGAGTGTGGATGTCTTTTCCTCAATAATCTGAACATCCGCCCCTCAAACAATGGGCACAGTAGTGTTACTGTAATACTGCAGGGAATCTGTCTGTGTGCATGTATGTTTTGTGTATTTAAACCTCCAGCTGTGTCTTCAAGGAAACTAATATCCCGAGTGTGTGTTTTTGTAATGTTTGAGTTTGCAGCAGGTTTTCTAAATGTGAAATGATGATTTTCGCTTCATTTTTGCTTTTGTTCTGCCCATTTGCATGTGTCTTCTTAAGGTAAGTTGCAGCGTGTTGATGGAGCTTTCAGGGTCACTGTGAGAGCCCCAGGGGTCCCAAAACTTTTCAGCCAACTTTTTTGTGCCACCGAAGATCAACTGGACTTCGACGTAATGGAGAACAGCACAGCCATCTTCCAGGATGTTGCTCAGGTGGTAAATCTGACAAGAATGCCTCTGAAACCTCTTGAAGAACAGGTCATAACGATATTTTTAACAATGCTCATCTGTGGAGTTGGGATCGCTGGGAATATTATGGTGGTGCTGGTTGTGCTACGCACCAAACACATGGTGACCCCAACCAACTGCTACCTCGTTAGCCTGGCTGTGGCAGACCTCATCGTGCTGCTGGCTGCCGGGCTGCCAAATATCTCTGATGTTGTCGCCTTTTGGATATACGGCTACACGGGATGCTTGTGCATAACTTATTTGCAGTACCTGGGCATCAACGTGTCGTCCTGCTCCATCACAGCGTTCACCATCGAACGATACATTGCCATTTGTCACTCCATAAAGGCACAGTTCATATGCACCGTTTCCCGCGCCAAGAGGATCATAGCTGGAGTCTGGGTCTTCACTTCACTCTACTGCATTATGTGGTTCTTTTTAGTGAACACTGATGAAACCGTCTACATCAATGGAGTCGTGGTTACCTGTGGTTACCGTGTCTCCAGAAGTCTCTACATGCCAATCTACTTCCTGGACTTCACTTTGTTCTATGTCATCCCACTCGTCGTGGCAACTGTGCTGTATGGTCTCATCGCCAGGATTTTGTTTATGAACCCTCTGCCCTCACACCTCAGCGACAGAGGCGCAGGAGGCTCAGTTCATCAAGGTCACTCCAACAGCTCTAACAAGGCCAGTAAGGGAGCCGTCTCTGCCAGGAAACAGGTACAGTTCTGGGACGACTTGATTGACTCACAAAAAAAAGCTTAGATATCTTTTTAGTTCAGCTGGTGGCCTCTGTCTGCCTGTGGATGAAAAGTAGCAGTCTAGTGGTCCAAACGGAAACAGCTCTAGAATTAAGGAAAAAAATATCCAGTCGTCCAGATATCATGTCCTCTTTAGGACAACCTGCTCATGTCACTCCCATCAGCTTCAGCTATAGTTGAGCTGAATCAAGTTAAGCAGCAAAATGAGATCTCAAACACTTGCTCATCTTCATTTTGTGTCATCAGTAACAGCAAAGGTACATTTTTATATCAGCAAATTCAACCAATATTGTGGGCAGTTGTGTACAAATCTGTGTTCCTTGTACAAATCTTTTTGTTTTCCATTACATTTACCTGAGTGCGAAAAGAAAATGGAAAGGTATATTTCCCGAGCACACGACAGCAAGTACAATGTACCAAGTAGACCGATATACTTGAAAGAGTATCACTTCAATCCTTCTAGGGACTAAATCAGCCCATTTTACATAAACCTGAGGACACAACTAGTTTGTATCTGTACAGTAGGTATACACGTACATGTGAACTGTACGACAAATAACTCTCTATATTGCTAGTTTACTAGTATACTTGTTTTTTTCAAAAAATACACTTTCAAAGAGGCAGGATAAAATATAGTTTTATACAACTTCCAACCCACCTTACGAAAGTACACATTAAAACACATCTAGATAGACTTTTAGCTTACTAATTATGTAATATTACTCCTCTTTTTAAATTTATCGTAGTGCACTTTGAGTTTTCTTTTAGAGCACACAACTAGTCTTGTATGTTTAATTTGAACTGCAAAGATACTGTGAGCTATACTACAAGTCTTCTGGTAATTGACTAGTTATATACTTCCTAGTTTATGAAAATACACTGTATGACATCACGGGCTGTTACATATGGAGGCAAATGTAATAAAGCTCAAGTCTTAAATGAATTTTCTGTACAAGGCAAGAATACGTGAGTGCTTCATTAAAGTTACTTAGAGTATAAAGTAAAGTGGATTTGGCTTACACATGTGCTTAATTGACTTCTGTAAAATTCAGCGGAAGCCAAATATACTTGCTTCTAATTTTGGTCTGTTTAGTGCGACAAAAAAAAAAAAGTGAACTGTGAACATTAGCTGTCATTTTTAGTTTCAAAGAATCCTAGTGGTAGCACACTGGAACTAGACTCCTTCTTTTGTAACTGCTCCAAACACAAAGAATTTTTATAGAAAATGCTCAGTACTCTGAGGAGATCGCGTTCCTTTAGTAAGAACAAAGGAAAGATTTCATCTCAAAGCCATTAAACGGGGTCTAGGTGCACCACAAGGAACCTGAGGTCTTCATCTCATCCCAGATTATCTGCTATGTGATAAGTAGCCCTCCATGCATGGTAGCTGTTAGGGAGCATTCAAAGCCCCTTAGCAAGCAACCCGGGCATCACATGGCTCAGTCGTTAGCCCTCTTTGGTTGGGAGGGTCACTCAAACTTCCTAATCTATCTATTATCCTAATCCCTTCGCTATTCCTGGCCACGAATAGATTTTAAATATATCCAAGTGGCCAATATCTAAAACTTTTTTGTGGCTGCTAATAGCGAAGGAGTCCAGTCATTTCACAAATGAACTGATTGAATTCTGAGTAAGACTGGACAATTAATCATATAATAATAGAAACTGAGATTAACAAAGATCAGCCCAAATCAGATGGAGCTGACTGATTAATCTAAATGTTTTATTGAAATCAGAATATGACCTTTGCTCATGACAAAACATGTCAAATAAAAGCTATCGATGAGCTGCAAAGAGATCCTACAAATTTCAAGAATTCATCTTTGTTTGGCACAGATCCCCACAAAAGTCACACTATCATCAATTCAATCTGGTTTTCAGCAAAAGTAAACGATGACACAAGCATGATGATTCTGTGTAATGTCACCAGTTGTTAAGTCAAAACTAGTCAGAATAGTAACAGTTCGATATTTTCCAAATCCTGAAGATACTGAAAACCAACATTTTGAACCTCTCACTGACTCCAAGGGATAATCAGGTTGCTTTCCCTTTAATATTCACTCATTGTAGTAAAGAGCTTGATGGGGAACTTTTAGAACAGTGTTAGAAGTGTATAAACGAATCATTTGTTAAACATAACGGAGGAAAAGATGATAATAATCCAGATATTGATTTGAAGTGATATCACTAAGCTCTAAATGTGAGCTCTTTAGTCTGCCAGTGAAACCAGTGTCAGCAGCCATTTCCTGCCCCTGACCTCCAGCTGGTATATATCCCTTCTTATACAGTGTATTTACAGAAGCTATCGTCAGCTGACGTCACTTGTCATGGCAGTGTTTGTGGAGAAGGATGTGAAACGGACTCGCTCTGTCAGGTTTGAGGTGAAGCAGGATCCAAACACAGAGACAGGAGGCCGTGATAAACCGATGACATGAAGTTTATTGAGCATAAACTAGATCTAAACTGACAAAGCAAAACTGACAAAAGCAGAAAAGAAACCTGGGACACCGAGGAATGCACACACATACAAGAGTCAAACGTAAGAGATGAAGAGACAAAGACTGGCAGGAGAAACAGAAGTAAAATACAAACTCCACTAACAATAGAACAAAAAACAGGAGGGAGAACGCAAAGGCTGGTTGAGTAAGAATCACTGTGACTGATGAAACCTGATTGAAGAGCTGAAGAAAGGTGGGGAAACAGACAGGAAGTAACACAAGGATACGCACGAGGAATGTTTATTTCAAAATAAAACAGGAACTGAGGAAACATCCCTTGAAAACAAACAGCAAGGAAAACAAAACTAGGGTCCGTGATGATACCGTTAAACTGTCCAAAAATAAATGTTCATAAGTACAAGTGCAGTCAGGCCAGACGAGACGGTCTCAAGCAGTAATCAGATGTTGATTTAGGTCACACTCATTAGGGCAGGTGGTTGCGATCTGAAATGACTCTTCAGTTTACGTTTATAGACTTTCATTGGTCATGTAGCTGCAGTAGATTTTGTTTAATTCAATGTCAGCTACCTCTTAATCATCATACTGAAACACTGACCTGCAGACCTTCATGTCATTTAATTTATCTGGTCAATCCCCTTCCAAAAGGGGACTTTCCCACTGATCCTTATTTCTTTGCTTCTCTCACGTCCTCTCTGATGACAGATAACAAAGATGCTGGCTGTGGTGGTTGTCCTCTTTGCCTTACTGTGGATGCCGTACCGCACGCTGGTGGTGGTCAATTCCTTCATCGACCCACCTTACCAAAACACATGGTTCCTTCTCTTCTGCAGGATGTGCATCTACACCAACAGTGCGATCAACCCCATCATTTACAACCTCATGTCTCAGAAGTTTCGCGTCGCGTTCAAAAAGCTCTGCAAATGCAACTGCCGTCACAAAGAGAAGGCGTGCGAGTACAATGTGCCGATGTATTACAACGTGATAAAGGATTCATCCCATGAGAGCAATGAGCCGGTCACCGAGCAGGAGGAGGAGAGTGGCCAGATTGTCAAGAGGTTAAACTTGACCGATAATAGCACGAGCACATTCAACATTTCTTCATAAAGGATTTATTTGTGTGTATGATAAATTATCCCAGAAAGATATTCTTTTTAATGTGAAAATGTTTTGCCTGCTAGAGTCAATATGTACGAAGGCCGCGAACTGTAGATATTCATGTTATTGTGACGTCACAGGCTGGATCCAAGAGGTGGGTATAGCAGCTGGGGCCTCCATTGAAGCTAGATTACTTTAATGGCCAGCACTTATAGAAGTGGTAAGCAGTGATTTGACACCTAGTGGTAGAAGACGACTGCTAATCATTGCCAACTTTGTAAGAGAGAACAAGGGACATTTGATTCATTGATTGAATTGACATTCTATTTGAACAAGAATATGCAAAGAGGAAGAAGCAGAGAGAGCAAGACAGGATGGGAGGCGGAGTCTGTTTTCCTGCATCTAAAAATGATGGACAGTAAGGGTGTTTCTACAAAGTTGGCATGTACCCTCAAAGTTAAAGCTGAAAACCTTGCAGCCCTCTGCGCACTCATATTTTCAACATAGCATTGTGCGCTTGTTGTTCATGTAGCCATGTAGTGTAGGCGTCAGATTATAGTGGCTGTGTAGCAATTAATAAGAGTTACCTTTACTACACTAAGTTAAAAGATCCTCAGTTCACATGTAGCGCTGACAGGTTATAGCCATAGCCTCAGTAAGTAATATCTAAGTTAACCCAAATGTTGCAATAATTGGAACATCAGTCAGGAGTGCATGTGTGTGTAGACCCGCCTCTGTCTTCTCAGGCTCCACCCTCTCACCTAAATATGGTTACGTCTGGCTCCAACCTAGCGAAGTCAAGTCAACACAAACATAAACAACAGCTGATGTCAGTGGCTACATCCACTTCTTTATTCAGTCTGTTTGTGATGCAGTTATTTTTTATAGTACTTTTGTATCAGTATTGTGTCGTCCAAACCTCATGAGAGAACAAGCTGTAGTGAGGCTGCTTGATGCTGCACTGTCATAGTATTATGATGTTAATGTGTGAGTTCCTCAGAATATTCAGAAATGAATGGATCATTGTACCCACTATTTTAGAGCACATAAGCAACACCTGAAGTATGAAACACTGATGCTTTGAGTATATGTTTTGCATTTGACAAGAGCCTGTATATGTACTGTGCAAGTGTGGTCCAATTAAATTGTCTGCATAATGTCTCTTTGCGTTGGTCGATAACAAGCGTGCACTTGAGCTTCAGGTGCTGCTGCTGTTTGTTAGCATGTGCTACATACGGAGCCTCTTTACATATTTATATAAATGTTCATATATGTCTCAGAAGAGAGACGCGCGTCGTATCGTGAAACGCGTTTTAAAACATGCTGGCTTCACGCATCACGCATCCCGTCACGTAAATGCATCTGCAAACACACGCGGGTTTTTTTTTTCTATTTAGTTTACAAACGACACCGTTGCACACACAAAAAAGCTCAAGAACCACTTTTGTTTAGAAATGCTAATTGCGGTTGAATCAGAAGTAAAATGCTTGTCATTCATTCATTCATTATAACCTGTGCAGGTGTGAAGGGCTTTTGAATATCTTAATTCTCACTCTCTATAACAGCTGTTCCTCCCTTTTATTCCATGAAAACATTCACTTAGCAAATAAAAACAGAAATAATCTTCCCTCTTGTGTCACTTAACAAAAGTTCTCACCTCCAGCCAACAGAGATGTTCAACAAAGGACGTGCTGATTAGGGGTTTGCAGTTCTCTTGTGAGCATGAACCTCAACATTTCCAGCTCTACCGTGCATCTCATCTTTCCATTTGTGAACCCTATTCCTGGTTATTCATTATATGTTGTTCCTGCTGGGTGTTCACCGTGTGTGTTGATGTTGTTTTAGACTGACCTCAAACGATATGTATATCACGTTTATTTATGTAAGCTGTGTGTGCCACATTCAAATAAATTGTGATACTTATTCATCCAATATTCTAGTGATGTTTGAACCTGCTGCATTTAAGGATGTAAATAAGACAGAGACAGCATGGTCATAACACCAGTAGCAGTTGGATTTTTCATGTTTTGGTTCACATGTGAAACAACTTCAGGAATATAATCAAGCTTTTCCAGTATGTCAGTTTGCAGCGTGAGTGGTTTTTATTTCTTTGGACAGGATTCAGGATTGATAGTGTTGATTACCTCGTGTAAAGAGCTTTTTTTGATGAGTGACTCTTCCAATGACTCAAGGATGAAATCCACGAAGGCAAAAATACAAAATCGGAACAATGATGATAAACAGAACTAGGTTTTTTTTTTTACCCCCGCAGCTTACATGCATATGTTCAGTCAATCTCAGTTTTACAGTCTCTTCTCCTTCTGGGAACTTTCGTTCCAATGTCCAGATGGAAACTAAAGACATGATTTAAGATAATGTTTTCATCTTCTACAGAGCAATTACATATTTTAAAGGCAAAAAATGTGACGAATAGCGACAGGTTTGATCATTTTTTCTTGTTGTTTGACAGCCACCTCCGCTTGATAATGGCCGTTCTTGAAATGGATCACTGATCACTAAGCCGCAAGGTGATGTTTGACAGTTTTCCCCCGTCCTATAACAAATAATTCACCGTTTCATAAATATTGCGGTGACACATTTCTTGCTGTATTGCCAGCAATGTTTAACACTCATTTTCCTTCACATTTTCTGAAAAAAAAAGAAAAATTGCGAATGAAGTTCAAGTGTGTTTTTCAGCTGATGGCTGCATTTTTCTGTATGACTTTTCCTTTATCCAGTGATTCTCTATGAGAGATTTTTTTATGTATTACAGAGGAAAAAGAGAAAATTTGATGGGTTAAAAAATATCCTACACATACAAAACAAAAAAAAATCAAACAGCTATTTCAAATTTGAAACATATTTAAATTATGTCGATTTTTTTAACCCAATACTGTGCCCATTTCATTTTTGTTTTCAAGGACTACACGCCAGACAGTGCAAAACATTTTTGAGAGCCCAGTACTGTAACATTACTGTCTGATAACAGGAAGAAAAAAAAAACCAAAACACTTAAATGCATTGTTTCAAACATTTAGAATCATCTCTAAATTCATTGCAAACCAATAGTTTAGTGAGAAATGTGCTCTTCACTGAGAATCTGCGGCAGCTGGCAGGGAGGTAACTGGTTTTTTTTTTTGTTAATTATATGATATTATGTTATCATGATGATATCCTTCTTTTTTTTTTTTTTTTTTTAATTACTCTCTCATATCCCCTGCAGAACTCAGAGGTGCCCCTGAGGGCACGTGTGTCTCAATTACACAGAACCACAGATTTGCTGTATTGACATCATTGGGCAGTTGCCAGGCAACCGTTGGCGACCCCCAGGAACTTGCTGCTTTCAACTGAAAACTTCAAACAAATGAGTTCACATATGAGACTGAGAGGATACCCCTGAAAAACAAGATTTGTTAACCTCAGTAGTACAGTAGTAGCTGTTCTCTATTTCAAGTATTTATGCTAATGCTAGGCTAAGTGAGCTAACACATGGCTTTTGTTTCTGTTTTTTGCAAACTTAATAGTGGTGTCAGACTTTGAGTCTCGACAAGAAAGCTGACAGCTGTATATCACACTTTTAGCAACTAAACTATTGCATTTATTTCAAATCCCTTTTTTATGTGTTGATATTTTGATAAAGTCTCATCTTCAGATTGCTGGTACCCACTATCTTGACATACAATCATGTGAGTGGTAAATGTTGCAGGCAGAATAGTTGGAGTTAATTTGCATAACCAGATATTAATCTAAAAAAAAAAAAAAAGCCATATCACCTGACAGCTCTTTGTTTAAAAAAAATCCTGAATAAATTATAATGGCTCGAAACATTGTTGGCCAGCATGTATTTTACTTTATAATAATGGAGAGCGGAGGCTCAGTGGCGCAGTGGTTAGCGCTGCCGCCTCACAGCAAGAAGGTTCTGGCTTCGAGCCCTGGCTCAAGCACGGGATCTTTCTGTGTGGCTGTGAGTGTGAATGGTTGTCTGTCCCTGTGATGGACTGGCAACCTGTCCAGGGTGAACCCCGCCTCTCACCCGAAAGCCTGCTGGGATAGGCTCCAGCCCCCTGCGACCCTTAACAGGATAAGTGGAAGAAAATGGAAGGATGGATAATGGAGATCATGAAGTTGTTTTTTTTCTGTGGGAGTTTAATTTAGCCACCTCATCCATCAAAGCGCTTGTCTTCTCAGAATCCACACAAATAGTCTGAGACCAAATTCACCATTGCATGTTGTTGCAAGAAGATCCTGCTGCCCATAGAAACGTTACCAGTTCTTGTTATTCCTCTATATGCTCTTGTAATGGCTCCTGTGCATTTATCACTTCAAGAGCTTCCTTCCTGTCAATCATGTAATTCAGACATTAAGACACAAATCAGGTAGGTGGGGAATGGGTTCAGTGTGTAATCTACTCCATGTTCTCCACAGCAATACCTGGATCTGCAATGATGCAAAATGAAAATCAGCAATAATTACAAGCCTGCTCAGATGCATTCTAAGTAAAGTAATGAGTCAGTGAATAATTAAAGTACAAAAATGAGTATCAAAAGTATTTGTACTTTTAATGTTTTAATGTTAGTTTGCACATCTTCTTTCATGTTTACTACGTAAATATATTATAGTTGTGTCTTCTTCAATTCAGTGCCTTTTATTGTCATTGCGCTCCTGTACAATGAAATCTGGTGTCTTTAGAGATACATTAAAACATCAAAGACAACCAGACAGGTATGAAATCAATATATCAAAGCCCCACTATAGATAGGATTTTGTATTTTCCCCTCGCTTACAGCTTCCACTTGCTGATCGCCACTGGAGAGAACGGCTTCACTGAATCCCATCAAGCTTAAAACATGTTTTCAATATGATCTAAGTTGGTTTTCCATCGTTTTTGGTTGCTTTTTCTCATCTGTTACACAATTTTAATGGATTTTGTGCACTGTGAAATATTTTTTTCCTGTTGAGCCCTCGCAAGTGAGAGGTGGGTTGAATAATGGTGGGTGAGCATATCAGATTGAGAGGATGCCCCTGGTAGTTACAACCAACCATGTCTACCTTTCAGCGTTCGGTATGTATAAACACTGTACTAAGTGAAATGGGGCACAGCTCACATTGCTCAACAGCAAATGTTGGAAGAGAAAATCCTTTTTTATTAGTTTGAATATGTCGTTGGTTAGCAACATAAATCCTTATGACTTGAAAGGTAGTCTCCTCATCTCAATACTGCATAGAGCTGCTATACTGCATGATAAATTATTAATACGTACACCATAAATATGCATTTTTTTATGATGTAGTGAGTTGTCCTTTTTCTGAACGTCTCGTATGTAGTCATCTAGAATCAAGGGCTTATTAGCATAAAAGCCCTCATTCAAAACGTGGCCTTTAAAGAGAGATTGATACGAGACAGCTGGGACTTTTATCCTGAGACGTAGTTTGAAGTGATGCTAGATAAGACCTGATCAGTATATGCGTGGCATGTGTGTGTTTAAAGGAGTTTTTGTTAGCACGCGTCTGTTCACCTGTGACATGAATGTGTAATTATTTTAGGATCCATAGACGTTATGCCATTTCCTGTTGACGTCATTAAGGTTCTTCTGTTCAGAGTCGATATCTGACCCATTCATGCTGCACTTGGAGGCTGGTGGTCATGGAGTTTAGAGGCTTTGACCATGTAAGTTCAGAGTCCCTGGTTCAAGACTTTCTCACTTGTATTTCCTTTTGTGGGACAAAACAACATTTTATGAATACAAAAAAATTGTCTCAGGTGAAAGACAGTTGCTAAGTCATTGACCGGGTGTAATCCAGTGATATGCCGTTTCAGAGTCGTAAGGTTTTGTGCATGTGGATGCAGCGTCAAATAAAGATCACGCTAAGCCACACGCGCGAATGAATGCTTCAGTGGCTGTGCAAAGCTTTCATCTTTACTTTGCACAGCCACAGCAAACATTTTGAGATTGATTGGCGGTTATCACAACGTACTTTGAACCGTTCTGAGGCTTCTCTTTGGTTCTCAGTCAATATAACAGTCTGAGATGTTACATTTATAGTCATTAAAAATGATGAGAGCGTGAAAGGTATTAATGAATCTGTGTAAAAAACATTGATCAAATGTGTGTTACTTATAGCTTAAAAAAAAAGCAAGTACAAGAGCCGCTTGCCTCTCAGTTTCAGTAGTATTTTCAATTTAAGAAGATTTCAAGAACGTAACTGATTCATTGGATACAGATGCCAGCAGTCACCAAGTCAAAACGCTTCATTTGGAGATAAAACATTATTTATCAGGTGGATTTTGGATGATTTTCCAGTGGGTAAATGACAAAATAGTGTCACATGGTTTCAATAATGCTTCAGGCTTCTAACATTTTGAGAAAGACACTCAAATCCATCCATCCATCCATCCATTTTCTATACTGCTAATCCATTAAGGGGGTGGGGTGAGCTGGAGCCTATCCCAGCTGACATAAGGTGAGAGGCGGGGTTCACCCTGGACAGGTCACCAGTCCATCACAGGACCAACACATAGAGACAGACAACCATTCACACTCACAGTCAGTTTAGAGTATCAATCAGCCTCGTCCCCTCTTGATGTCTTTGGACTGTGGGAGGAAGCTGGAGTACCAGAGAGAACCCACACAGGAACAGGGAGAACATGCAGACTCCACACAGAAAGATCCCGTGCTGGAGCCGGGGCTCGAACTTGGAACATTCTTGCTGTGAGGTGACAGTGCTGACCACTGCACCACCCTGCCGCCGACATTCAAATAAAAAAACATCATTTATTTTCACTGACCAAAGCAATTTTCTTTTAAATTCATAGAGTCAATATAACCTCCTTTACATGGGCCTTGAAACCTCTCAGGTGAAAAACACATTTTATTTACAGAGGAAAAGTGATCATGATCGATTCTCCCAGCTCTGCAGTCACAAATGTCATGAACAATCACACACTGAGAGGTCTTGTAAATCAATTGACTGCATGTTTTTATATTTCAAGGAGCAACCGGGCCATCAACAGAGTGTTATAAATACATAATTCATATGGAATCGGAGGAGAAGATTGTCCTCTATCGCTCTCTCACCTCTCACCAATCCTGCAGCGATTATTTTTCTCTGATTTATGAATGTATGGATAGCAGATAGGCTAAGTACAGTATGTCTTATAACTGCAGATTAGAAAATGTTCACATAGGCAATTGTTTAACATCCATTCCATTAATCATTCCCTTTTACGACAATAACTGATTGTTTGAGCCGTGTTCAGTACAGAGAACCAACATGAGAATCACTTGACTGCACAAATATTCATTGAAGCTTGTGATATGAAAGTGTACAGCTGCAGTGCTTATTGGTCCTAAAATCCATGCAAGCATGTTTCAGCTTTCTTCAACAAAATAAAACATACCAGTCAGAAGTAGTTCTTCTAAACTTCCTGCAGATGAGAGTGAATGGTTCTCTGCCTCTGTCAGCCCTGTGACCGGCCGGCGACCTGTCCAGTAGTGGTGGGGAGACAGACTCTTCTTACATTAGTGATTATTTTGAGTTGCTGCATTTAAATGCATCATGCAACTCTGATGCTGCGTCCTACTTGTATGTAGACGTGCGATATAAGCTCAGTACAGTAATACAGATACAAAAATGTGATGACTCCAGGGATAAGTTGCTCTTTTTCATTTCCTAGTTCTAAAGAATTCATCGTGTGATCCCATTCGGTGTAGCCTTCCTCATCTGGTTCAAAGTCTCCTTCAGTCTGTCAGTCAAAGAGGCAAAGAACACAACCAACAGCAAGAGGGTGGGTGCAGTTTGGAGAAGAACGGGGAAGTCTGATTCCCCACTGATAGGCTGAGCTGGTATCAGATACTAAAAACTTAACTTTCTTAACTTACTTAACTCACTTAACGCTACTGTCCATGTTTTACCCCAGCTCTTGCTTTACAGGGTAAATAGTGTAATAAATACATTAGAAATTAGCACAGTAAGTTCAAATGTTCTAATATCTACAACTTTATGATCGTATGATTGCCTGCAGGTATGAGCCTCCTCGCTAGCATGTGTGCCTCTCATGCCAATGGCAACGGGTTTGAGTCTAGTGGCCGACTGACTCACACGACCCAGGTTACACTAGAAAAGAAAATGCTTCCGTGGGTCATTCTGTAGTTAGTTTAAATGAACATATTTGGGCATAGAGTTTGTACATCTTGCAATTAAAATGTCAAGAAATCCCTCAAGCAAGAATGACACATGTGATAGCATTAATGATAAGCACACAATCATTATAATCAGTAGGGTTCATCTTCTGAGGGAGAAACCAATATCTGTTAAAAATGTGATCACAACCCAGCCCACTGAGAGATCAACAATGGAGTCGACATGCACACCTCCAAAACCAAACAGACAAGCCTTCCACTCATTTTCTCTAAAAGCACTCCTGTACACATTTCGCTTATCTTTCAAGTGTTAAAATAGCATGTTTTAGTTTGATGTGCCGCAGCAGACAATAGAACGATGAGTGATGAAAGGAATGGCTCCTGCTGTCTCCCAGAGGAGGAACTTAATTCTAACCAGCTCCGATTCACCGACCATGTCAACCTTACCGCTGCTCGCCATCTCTGCAGTTATGATGATCTGCTGCTGCTGCTGCTGCTGCTGCTGCTGCCGCTGTTATTAATCTGCTCCTTCTCCCCTGACATTTGCTGTTGTGTTTGTGCCATAATTCAGCCATTAACTGGACGTGAGGTCTTTCATGCTTGGCTGAAAATACACCTCTGTTCAATATTGTGCTGCAGATTATGAAATGAGAAATGCAGGTTTACAACAGCGAGGGGCCTGTGCCTAAAATATTATGAATACTGAGAAACTGTAACCTGGCCAAAGCAGCTCCCTCTTGATTGAGTATTGATTTGACTGCATTTAACCTCTGAAAAGCACAAATATTTTGAAATTGCCAGGCTCAGACTTCGACTCTATTTCAGTGTTATTATAACATCACCGTAACAGCACCTTTATACAAACTACTGTGAAATCAAAAATTGCTATATTCATCTAAGAGACCATTTGTCTGTCAGGGATTATGCAGAAACTAGAAAGCCACTTTTCAACAAATTTGGTGGAAGAGTGTAGCACGGGCCAAGGAAGATCGCACTAAATTGTGGGGCAGATAAGTCATAGCACCACCTGCTAGCAACGAGAAATTTCGTGGGTTATTTTTTACACCTTCGTGTAATAATGGGCTTTGGGATATATTGCGTTACCATTTTAATTTGAATATTTCATCTTAAAACTCCAACCAGTAGCAACAGGACTCCTCATGGTCAGATCATTTCACATGTTAGTTGCGAGTGAGGACATCTACGAGCTGAGTTTAAATCATAGTTTTGGTGACACCCAGCGATTACAGAAAGTAAGGCTCATGTAACACGCATCTTTTGAATTATACAGTGTTGTCTCCGCATGATGACCAGCAACATACGTGTTCTCTTGTGCCACCTGTAGGAATCCATGTTTGTTCCACATTAAACTGTTCCTTCATGCAAAATCCAAATATCATCGCGTTTGAACTTTAATCCAAAAATGAGAACAAACCCAACTTTACAGAAAACTACATTTTCACTTACGTGCTGGGGTTTAGGACTTTGTCCACCTCTGATTATTGCTTGGGAGGTCAGTCCCATAACAAAGGGATGAAATATATATGTCAGTGGAATCCCACAATTAAAAAAATATTAGGGGTCAAAACAGGCTCCAAAGTAAAATCCCTGTACTTCATCGTGACTTGAGCCTTAATAAAAAGTGACGCTGAGTGGAATGAAGGTCAGAAAGGGTCATTCTATATCTGGATCAACAAAGAGCTTGCTCGTCTCCTGGGGTTCTACACAATAATAACAAAAGAATTTGAAATCACATTGACATGATTCCCAAAATATTGAAACTGATAGTAACATCTATTTTGAGTGATTTTGAAAAAGAATATTTAATGTCATGGTGTCTTATGTTTATGGAAGTATATTCCAGATGGCAGCGGCTCTGTACTAAAGCAGAGTCAATTGAGGTTCCTGGAGGATCATGGGTAGCGAGGGCTGAACCCTCGGCCTCGGACTTGGCAGCAGCCTCGCGCTGTCGCTGGGGGCAGATGGTCTCCCTCTCAGGCATCAGCTGTTCACATGAGCCCAGATGAAGGTCTTAGTGCGTCAGACGTGGAGTCTCACCCACAGCTCGCAGAGGGAAACACACACACACACACACACACACACACACACACACACACACACACACACACACACACACACACAGTCACTGCTGACAAACTCCAACACGCTCATTGTTCGCTCTACTGCAATCTGATCAACCACCAGTGAGGATTCTTTTTCGAGTTTAATGCTCACATTAACATTTTGGGGATATGACTCATCCTAGGTAAGTTACATCATTTCATTTGTCTGCCATTTTTAATTGTTATTTATAATTCATATTTTTTTTGATTCATGAAACAAACTTTTTCAAGATGTTAAATTTCACAAAACATCTAACCATTTAAAAGGGGTTCCTCTACAGGACTTTAATTTCCATTTTGAGTTGAAGTGCTTTTTTACACTCCGCTTGAGGGCACAGGGTTGACATGAGCAGACAGGAGGCTCACTCACCTGCTAAACTCCTCTAATTCCATTTGCTGAACGTGAGCTTTGCCTGAACAGCTTAGACACCCTTACAGTAACACAAACCGTAGCCAGACACTTGAACTGCAATGTAGCATAGTTTATTATTTTATGCAGTCAGTCAGTTTGAGTCAGGAAATATTGGCCGTGACACTACTGTCTTTATTAGCCGTAGGGATATAATCTGTCATTGTTTATCTGTAAACACAGTAACTAACCACATGCTGAGAACAAAAGGTCTGTCTGTGGGAAGCAACCAGGTCACTTCCTCATCTGTATCCTGCTCTGGAACAAAACATGCAGGAGAAATAGCCAATAAACTCGGAGGAAGGTCCCCAGTTTCCTCCTCTGGTTCCTGGACTGGAAGTTGAGAAAGCTGCATCCTCTTATAGATTAATTTAAATAACAACGCTAAAGTTTAAAGATATCCAGTGTCTTACAAATTTAAATGATAGCAATGAAATTACTTGATTTTGTGCAAACATGGTGTCAGTAATTGTTAAACAAAAATATGGATTTGTATTTGTATTTTACAGGTGCACAACAGGAAACCGCTCAGTACAAGTTCTTCATTCAGGAGCTTCCCTTTTCCCTGGATGCCAAATGCAGGACGTTCCAAGTTCCCTTCCACAATGAACAAAGGACATTCACAACCACAATAGAGATTATAATCCTGCACGATGGCAGTCAATTCAGCCTATGTATCCGAGGAGCCAGGAGCTGGTTTAGCCGAGGTGGACATATGCATGCTTGAGATTAATACCAACCATGAAATCATCACATCTATCATCTGCTCGGTTTGCCTGTCACTCGGCCTCATCTACAGCTTTTTTGGTATGTATTCATGATACCAGATACTTCCTAGAGGTCAGGGCGGGCTAATTACACCCACCTTACCTGCTCGCTAAACCCAGGGTGGCAGGTGTCTTGGAGCTGCCAGGGGTTTAGGGTGGATAAGCCCCAAGCTACAGAGGTAGAGTCTGTCTCTGACTGAGGCAGCACAAGTGCAACCTGTGGATCTGACCGAAATCGTGCTGGGTTCTTGACAGCAGTTCAGTATTTTTATATAAATCTTTAAATTCCAAGACATCGCTGACTTTTAACCAAACAAGCAACTGAAAGCTGAAAAGTCTGTAATTCCTTTTATTGACTGTGTTTTCGTCTACAAACACGCATGACGATAGGAGCAGTGTGTACTGTGGACTTGTTCCCTTCACACATGTGACGATAATGCAAACACACATGTTGCCAAAGTCTGCGTTCCCCCAGTCAACCTCGCAAAAAAGGGGGAGGTTTGATCTCCTGCAAGGAATTTAAACAAATAATCATCCGAAATAAAAGAGCATGCAGGCAGCGTTAATGGAGAAGGAAAATACTTTTTCCAAAACATTTCACCATGGCTGAGTTCATTTTAGCTCCAGTATGAGACTTAACCAGACTTCCTGACTTCAATTTATGGAAATATAGCCAGTTTCCCCTTTCAGCCTGAATATGATTTAAGGTCTTATGGTCTTAGGTCTAATTTACCCCCCCATTTATCTGCAGTACTCTAGATTATTAATAAAGAAAAGTTATTTGATTTATAAATGAGATGGAGCGATATCAGAACTTTAAGTGAGTGAAACGTAAGGTCTCATCTGTGCATTTTATCTCAGGGAAACATATGAATAGATCTACAGCAAATGAACTTCTTAAACAAGAAAGGATATTTTGTTTTTATTGATTTGTTTGTATTGTTCCTTATTGGTCTAAATGGAGCAGGTCAGAGGCAGCGAGCAGCAGTTTTCACCCTGGTTGATTGTACCTCATTATCTGATCAGTTCATCTGATGATGATGAGAGATGTCAACAGAACGAACTTTAACTACTCACATTTGAAGCATGACTGACTTCTATAGAAGTTAATCAGTGTCCTCAGTTGTAGTTGTGAGCATACATCAGGATAAAAAAGACATCGAGTACACCCGACGATGTACTTGAGAGTTTGCAAACTGATATTTTTGGCTATAATGCTATAATTAGAGTTAGTCGTTGTTATCTGAGAGGCTAGACATTACACGTCTCAGAGGGAGAGTGGCCGTCAAGTAACCGAAGGGTCGCTGGTTCCGTCTTCACTTCCCCCCGGTGACCATGTCCAAGTATCCTTGAGCAAGATACTGAACCCTAATTGCTCCTGATGGCCCTCCGACAGACTGGTGACCCATCCAGGGCGCACCCTACCTCTGCCCTACCCTCATCACACCATCCACAGCAATCTCACTTAATGTGTTGATCAGGGGCCGTGTAACTACACTAAATAAACTCAGACTTCGGAGACTGGCTCCTGTTAACAGCATTATGTTAAAACTGTGTATGTATGGTGTGGTGCCTAAACTTATCTTAACTGTGCTGACACTGTTTTTATAAAACGCCTCTTATTTTAAGAAAAACGCCAAGCAATATTTTCCTTTATTCCATTGGTAGGTATTATAACTAATTGGCCTACGAGGAAATAGTGATGTCATGTAATGACAACATGTTTCAAATCAGGATTAAATGTATTTTGTTTTATTTCATTGTTCAATGTATTTTACTTTACTTCCAGGATACCGCTGCTTCAAGATGGTTATGTTCTTTTCCGGCTTCATGTTTGGATCTGCAGCCGTGCTCCTGTTGTTCCACAAAGAGCCTGTGCTGGAAGCCCACCTGGGCGCAGAGACCAAAGTGGGGATTGGCCTGGGTGTGGGTGTGCTCTGCGGTCTGATGACTCTGCTGGTGTCCACTATGGGACTCATCCTCTGTGGTCTCCAGCTAGGCGGCTTGTTCTCCCTCACCGTTCTTCTGGTCATTGGCCAGTTTCACAGCCTTTCTCCAGAGTGGGTGCCTCTTAGTGCCATCATGGCTTCCAGCATTGTCACCACTGTCTTCACTCTTCAGTGGCAGAAACTTTTCACTATCATCTACACGTCTGTGTTTGGAGCCACTGCCGTGATGCTGTGTGTGGATTACATGGTGGGGACGTTCATGCTGCCCAGTCAGGTGTATGATGTGATTTATCAAGTTGCCCCACGTCCAGTCTGCTGGTATAACTGGGTGATCACTGGGATCGGTCCTGTTTTGAGTCTTACAGGTGTGTTGGTGCAGTGGAACTGTACTGCCAAAGGAGTATCACACTCAGAAGATAAATCCAGTCTAAGTAAGCGATGAATTCAAGTTCAGGCTGCTTTCATGTTGAATATTTTTGCGATGTAGTTCACTCGGGATCATTTAACTCATCTCTGATCTGGCTTCTCCTCAGTTGGACAAAAAAAACAGAAGAAACATTCCAAGAAGCCAAGATACACTCAGTCGAGGAGAAGACCTCACCATCGCCGCAGACCCCCACCCCTAAAGCGTTATGCTGGGGATGTCCTGGCCCCGGTCAGTGCATTCAGAGAAGCTAACTCTTGCCCTGACAAGAACGTTTTCATTTCCTCTGATTGCAGCAAACCTAATTTACACACGTCACAGTAGCAGTAACAGTGTGTTTCTCCTTTTTGCCAGAGTTACATCCAAAGCCTCCAGGAGCGCCAGATGGGGACTGGCTCCTCCACCAGCAGCATCAGCACCATCACACACACTCTGATTGACTTTGACTTTGAGACGGGCTCCATGGTGCCTCTGACTGCTGCGTCACCGGTTTTTGAGGTCTGAAGATATTCAACTGGAGGACATATGTGAGGAATCCAGCTCCTCATCATTCATTTGAACTGTTCACTTGCACAGACACAGTTCAAACATTTGGAGCAGGTACATCAGCTTCTGAAGGGTGACAAAAACAACACAGCGGAGGTTTTGTTTTCCACAGTAGTGCTATTTTGTTTCACAATCTCTTATTGTGAAAATGCTATTACATCGTATACATCGTCTAAGAAACTGTCACTGAATTCATACAGTCCATGGGTCAGAACACGTGTAAATTAGGGCTTCTCTAGTACGGTTACAAACAATAATCTCACACTAACATGCAATATGATTCAAGCTTGTACAGTACAAAAAAGGCTAAAAAAGCTAACCACTGACAGCGGAAGGACAGTTTCATTGAATGCAGCGATTAATGCTTGAAACATCTGCATCTAAAATCCATAAAATTTTAAAAATACTGAGATCAAGAGACCAATGCTGTCAATCCAATTCGATACAAAGAAAATACACATCTGTAAATATACTTCAATTCTGAGTTAAAAAAAAAAAGATCCAGCTTTAAAAGCAACTAAACAAGTGTTTCAGTTATTTCTTACATTTACATGATAGATTTTTTTTTTCTTTGGTTTTGCATGTTTTGTCATAGCAGTCAGTGAAAAAATCAAACATTTCAATTACCGGCATTATGAACCACTTTTTGTGTGATATATTTGTTCAAGTAGTTAAAGACTTTAATTTGCCCCCAGGGGCTATGAAGTCCCTGCATCACACACACGACTCTGTGAAGGTAAGAAAAGAAACTCTCCCTGTTAATGTATTGAATCACTGTGCAGTGAGGTTTGTGTCGAATCCCTGGTGGCCTCTAGTGGCTCAGTCTTCACACTGCATCCAGCGTGTTGCCACGTTTTGAGAAGTTTGCTCCACTGCCTGCTGTTGCTGGTTTACACGCCAGAACTGGGTGCCTTTGAACATGTATATATGACCGTTTGTCCATGTTACGGCAGCATCGGTGTGGCTGGGGGCCCCACGGAAGAGATCTCCAATGGGTTTGGGATATGAACCGAAGTCTGTTGGCCTGATCTCATCCCACTGCCAGTATTCAGAGCCCTAAAATAAAGGAGTGAATTGTTTACTAGATGTTTTTTGAAAATAAATGTGTGAAATAAATGAACTGAGGCAAATGTAAACTCTTACTTTGAAAAAAATCAGCTTTTTGTTTTCACTGAAGTACAAGGCGGAGTCAATATTCGCAGGAATATTAGCCAAATGTTTGGGGAAGCCGTGGTCAAGCTTGAATCCTGTGTATCTCCATACTTTTTCTCCTGTGAATTTGTAAAGAAGAGAATGGTTCTGTAAATACTGCAACAACCCCCACACAGTTGACTGGACCCCTCATTTGCAGTAAAACTCAGCCAGCGTTATATATCATGCCCTTGTGACAAATTATGAAACTATGCTATTAATCCACCTCGCAGAAAATAAGACTTCCCAGTCCTCTGAGAATGAACAGCTGCATTGAGACTCCCTGGCAGCTCCTTCCACAGCGTAGAGATCAGGACCGGAGCGTTGTAGCCTGAGCTGGAAACCGTCCACACATACTGACCACTGAAAACATATGTCTTACGCGAAGGACCTGAGGGGACACAAAGCGGAGTTAGGAATATCCTGCAAGGGGGCAGTCTTGAATCAGTCTTTTAAAGAGGCAATTTTCATGCTCTAACCCAACATAACTGCATCCAGGGGGGCCTTGCAAGGATTGGGAGTAATTCCTCCTGGAATTAAAGGGCTGGGCTTTCTGGATGAAGAAGTCTTCACAGGCTTTCCTGTAAAGAAACATCCACAAACATGCTGCATTAATTTACCTCACACTCAGCAAGTAGAAGCGAATAAATGGGATTTAACACACCAATGTAGCTGGAACACATATAGTTCCTGCTGTGAGCACCAGTAAGTAAACAATGGTTAATCTGCAGTTTATGAATCAAGATAACAACTAGAGTTAGAATATGAACTAGAAGTGGTGAAAGTGATTAAAAATAAGCAGAAGATATCCTTCTCTCCCGTGTGTGTGCACTAGCAATTCACTGAGACTTGCTGAAGGCTTGGTTATCAGCTAATGGTAACGGTTGGGAAGTGTTAGCATACCTCAGTCAAAAGTCATCAAATAGTTCCTTGCCTGCAATAATAGAACTATAGTTGTACACATCGCTTGTTATGAAATAACAAGTTAAGATTATGAGACCGTAGACTTAGAATCAGACAGTCGGAAATGCTTTCCAGACACAACCGCTGACAAAACCTCAAAACTTCCACCAACAAAAGAAAATGTTTTCTTGTCAACTAGAGGAGTGACAATGTGTAATCACAGCCTTTGTAAAAGAGGATGACGATGATCACTCATAAACAAACCAAGGTCCTGGCCCTTATCAATTTGAGGACTGTTGACTGAGGTATGCTAACTTTCCCACCCACTGCCATTCATTGCGCTAAGCTAACTAGCAGTCAGCTCATGTCAGTGGGTCTCCGCTCCTTAATGCAGCGCAGAAGAGAGAAGGCTATCTATCTTCTTGTCTGACTCTGGTCAGAATGGCAAATAAGTGAGTTTTCCCCAAAAGTATCCTTTACAGTAGCCAGTAAGGTAACTTTAAAGGGGCATTGGGTGACATGTTTCTGAACACATACCCCATCATTCTAATATCACTCTGATGTTACCGTATAAAGCCTGGATCCCTCGGACGTCATCAGGATGTAGCTGGAAGTTGGAGCGGTACCCGCTGTACACAGGCCCCATGACTGCGCTGTAATGCTGGGAGTGACCCAGGCCGAGGGCGTGGCCAATCTCGTGCGCAGCAACAATCCTCAGGTTGGACCCGTGATTCTTCCCTTCTGTCCACAGTTCATCTTCATCAAAATGCACCTTACCTGACTCGGGAAAGTCAGCATGGGCTAACACATGGCCTGGAGGTAAATGTAAATGAACGTCTTTAAGATGTGGAAAAGCGCTGAGATCACAAATCTGCTCTAAATCTTTCAGACATCTTTTTATTTTTTAATTTTAAAATAAGGATAACTGCTCCAACCTCTCCCATCGAAGGGCACTGGACACGTCTTATCCTTCCTGTGAAACGCGATTTTTATGTCTGCTCTTCCCGTCTGCAATTCCTTGAACCTGAGGGGTGACGCATCACTCCAGTACCTGAAAGCACTCTGGATGGCCAAGCGGGTCTTTGCTTGACCCAAGTCAGGGGTGTAATTATAGATGCGGTAGGTCAGCAGTTTCTTACGCCAGTGACCTATTCATAAAGAGAACATTTCATTTAATTTTCACAAGGGTTACACAGCCGTTTCTGTAAGAATTTGTGATATTCATAGTTACCTACCCATGGCTCGATATTTGAGATTTTTGTGATTAAAAAGGTCTTCTTGACCGCACCGAGGTTTGTACATCATCGCCAGGGTGGCTGAATCTAGTTTTCCTGTTATTTGCAGGCCAGTCACTCTCTGAAAAATTCTGGGGACACAAACAAAAAGGTTACAGCATGATTCACACTGGTACAAATACATGCAAACTTTCCTGAAAACGTATCTCAGATGAAATACGGTCACCTAAGAGCTTCTGCCACAGCCTTCGGTTGATAGTCACGACCTTTGCTGTCCAGCGGGATGTGCAGATAACCGTATTTCCTTAAATAAACCTGAAGAAAGACAACTCATTTTAACAGAGGCAAGGAGAGACATGCATCTCCACTGAGTCCTTGATTTTATTTTCTGATTCACACAATTCACAGGCGGCACTGGTGTTATTACCTGGACCTCGCTTTGTCTTATCAAAGCCTCTCTCACCGATCAATTATTGCATCCGAATAGATAGCAATTACATTTTATTCGTGCCGGAGGAGGAATTCTCAGCCTTTGCTCGAGTATAAATACAAAAGTTGCACATTAAAGTCTTGCATTTATGTAAAGGGAAAGTACTCAGTGCTTTGGGACTGCAATACTATTATATTTCACCAGATTATTACTAACCAGGCATGAATGTCAAAGCAGGATTTTACTTTTGTTTCCAGTGGATTTCATTTTGAACTTTTTTTTCTTAACAAACTGCAATTAAAAATGATTGTCACTATTCTTGATTGTATCTCTCTTAGTTGTTACTTGGCTGTTATTTAATTTCTAAAAATGGTCAGAACGGTTGCAACAGATGTACTAAATATTATGAAGAGTGTCAGTGACTGAACAGTGTACTGATTTGTTCAGCTGTACTTGTATACATTTTTACAGCATTTGATGAATGCTTCATGCTTTGCTGCAGAAAAAACATGGAAAGTTGTCAGACAAACGAAGTCAAGCAAAAAATACGAACGTTTTCTTTCCTGAGAGGAATCAAAGCTGAAGTACTTCAAACGTGTGCTTAAGCAGTGCACTCGAGTAAATGTGTGTAGTTACATTCCAGCCGTGAAATCGGGTTGCTGCAGTACTTCATGGCGATATTAAAACTAGATGAAGATGCTTTCTTTTTGTTTCTGCAGCCTGAACGATAGAAATATAATTGATTCATATTTATCAATAATATAATCTACAGTTCTGAGCATCTTCTTACCAGTGCTTCCGTGTATTCCTCTTTGCCCGGGGTGATAGATGAAGCTGCTGTGAGCAAAGCAAGAAGCATCATTAACTCCAATCTATATTCCATCTTTAGGTTTGGGTCTTTTTCCATCGCTGAGGAATAAAGTCAGTCTCAACACAGCTTGGCCTTTTCCACGGATTGAGCTTTAATTCTCCCTCAATGTTTCTGTAGACTCATTCCATCCGCATCTGCCCCCCTTTGCTCAGTGTTTAAGCTGTGTGGTTCAAATTAAAGACTGAGTTTTTATACCATGAAGATCTTGTTGGGGACCTGCCTCCTAACCACATGGTAAATCTTTAGCAGGAATTTGATGTGCAAACTAAAAAAAAAAACCCAAAAACCTAAACTCATTCATATTTCAGACACACGATCACGCCTTCTTCAACTATTATTTACAGCCATGTGTCTCAAGTGTATCAGATAACTTCAGTGCTTACATCAAAAAAGAAACCAATAAATGGATGAGTCGACTTTAAAAAATATATAAGCTGCCCATCTTTTGTTTCAGGTGATAATCAATGATGCACTGTTGTGGGGAGAAAAAAAGACAACTTCAATTTTTAATTAAATTAAACGGTTGAAAAAAATATTCCAGACAACATGACTTAAATGACAGATGTGCCAATGATACTGCTGGTGTTTCTTATTCAATATTGATGAATCCATCTATGGAGTATCCATTCATAAAGTGAACATTCTTTCACTGCATGTTCACAGCTGTGCGAGGAAAACAACTAACCCTGCCTCCCCCATGAGACAGCGGCTAATTATACTTGTCACAGTGCGGAACATTCAAGACAAACATTGACGCCTCCGTGCAACCGTTGCCACAAACTATCTTCTGAATGAGCTACGCCTCTGTTTCTGCTGGGACATTGTGGAGTGAGGCTTTTAAAAAGTGGGCAGATGCGGGGTAAAGACACATGGTTGATCCACACAATGCATTCTGATGTCTCGCCGGTAGAGGGCGTGTTTTGGCTGGAAAAACTAATGGTTCTCTGGCGTCTCTGGAACAGCTTGATTTGTTGAGGTTTCTGTGGCAGAATCCAGCCTTACAGTGTTCATTTACGACGTACTACTTTAAGAATGCTTTAAATACGCTTTCAGACTGTGTTCTTTAAACTGTCTGTGAATCCCGGCATCCATGTCCTTGATGTCTGATTGTGCTTCTTACAGCGTTCTCACAAAAATGCAGTAGAAATACTTCAGTATCATTCAGTTGTCGATGCAAATTTTACTTGGTCGAGAGGTTAAAAGTAAACAATTGTAAAATTAGCTTGTAATTTTGAATCTAAGGCCCTTTTTCTTGACCACACGTCACTTAGTGGGCCACAATTCTATCTGATAGGTTTGGAGATCTCAGCTGGATTTGGAATCTGTTTTCAACATTAATAATTTTCTATATGCCGGATTTAAACCTGCGTTTGCTTTCATGGGTTTCATTCAGTGACGTATTTTCTAACTTTTTTTTTTTTAAATCCCCGTCCTCATACAGATCTGGAAGACCTATGTGTATATTAGGGCTCTATTTAAAAACAATTAAGACATCCAAATAGCAATAATTGAAACTGAGGTAATAGCAAAACAGAACTTTTTAAATTTAGCAATTTATTAGCTTTGTACCTGCGTGGGTTCTCTCTGGTACTCCAGCTTCCTCCCACAGTCCAAAGACATCAAGAGGGGACGAGGCTGATTGATACTCTAAATTGACTGTAGGTGTGACTGTGAGTGTGAATGGTTGTCTGTCTGTGTTGGCCCTGTGATGGACTGGTGACCTGTCCAGGGTGAACC
The DNA here is from genome assembly GCF_037954235.1 of Aulostomus chinensis. Classification (NCBI taxonomy): domain Eukaryota; kingdom Metazoa; phylum Chordata; class Actinopteri; order Syngnathiformes; family Aulostomidae; genus Aulostomus; species Aulostomus chinensis. Next base: position 5,624,393 of record NC_141328.1, on the reverse strand, counting down.
CTGCCTCTCGCCCAAAGGGTGCTGGGATAGGCTAGAAAATGGATGGATGGAGTAGCTTTGTGGTATTTACTCTTTTAACATAAAAAAACCTGGTGTGGGCGATTCATTTCAGCAAAAGAATAATACCAAGTAAGAAATAATACCAGTTCAAGGTTTTAATATTCCAAAGTAGAAAATACAGTTCTTCAGTCCTAAGTAGGGTTGCAGTAGTATGAGAGTCATTTCATGGTAGTGCAGCCAAATAATGCACTCAAATGTAGTACTGGTACACACGTCCACCTCCCGTCAGCGACAGCATTAACGAGGGCTGCAAAATGAACACAATCTCCTCATGAAGATAAATGGAAGCCAGCCACCATCCATCACTTCTGTCACTTACATCTACGTGCTTCATACCATGAAAGGTGAAGCGGCCTTTCCTTAATCAACGAAAGTGATTAAAACTCGACTGTGTAACGGGGCAGGCAAGCTCCAGAAAAAACATTTTGAAACTTCATTTGGGAAAACATTTTGCTTTTATTTGGTATTCTAAAGTTGCAGTATGCGCCAACAGCAACACACATAACATCTCCTAATCATATCAGGAAATGTTGCTTTTATACTGACTGAAAATCATCTTGTAATAAGTATATACTGTACAGTATACAGTTATTATGAAATCAAAACACATGAGGGAAAACAGTCAAATATGTCTTCTGTTGGCCTGGAGGGAGATGGGGGGTGGGGGGGGGGCAATTTATCCTAACTTTTGCTTCAAAGTGAGCATCTGGTGTTAAAAAAAGTGTTTTACCATCCAGGGAAGGAGAAATCACCGGTAGGACTGAAATGCATTGTGGGAAATACCAGGCTTCACTATTACTAGAGCCTAAAAATTGGAAGTTCAGGTTCTGCTGCATCAATTCCAACCTTATTTTAAAAACTGTCCATCACGAGTGCCCCAACTTTATGAACGTAAAAATACTGCATTGCTGGAGGGCCCCTTTAAGAGCTTCCTGAACCTCGGAGCAGGAACTCCCAGTCTCAAAAAAGACAACGGTCATTTCAGAAGACAGAGGAGAAATCTTTCACAACTTCGGGAATCATATTTCAGATCATTTTCACGACAGACATTCTGCACTGTCCGAGCAGGAAAAGTACACATGGATCCATCACCAAAGTCACGTAGATCCTTTGACAGTTGAGACTTGCAGCCATGAAAGCACTGCACCTGCTTTTAATCTGAAACTTCCTTATGACGACCCAACACCATGATGTTAAATTTCGTCTGTCTCCTTCCAAAGTCCCCTGCTGGATTGCGACCATTGAGGCCATTTGACTTTAAATGTAAATGTTGACCAGCTCCAGTGACATCATTTAATTATGATTCAAAGCATCCTAAAACAGCTGGTCATTGTAGTTTTTAAGTAAGTGTCACAAAAACTGTAGATTAAACGGGTTTGGACTAGTGAGTATTTACAGCAGCAGGATGGTTATTAATAGTTTTTTGGAAAACATGATGGCACAGATGAATATGATTTATCAGGTTTTGGCTACACAGACAACACTTAAGATCAGTTACGTTCAAGTAACTTGTTAGTTTTCATCTCTTCATGTTGACAATGAGACAAATGTGGATTATTACTAGATGCTAGTAATGCTTTGTTGTTGTTTTTTTTACATAATTGTTTCACTAAAAAGCTACGAGATCATTTATTTAGGTTTTTTTTTTTTAATTTTCTTTAACTACCTGTAGACAGACAGCGCCTCAACATTATTAGTGCTCCAAGAGCCCATCCAATTACTGGCAGATCAACCAACTAGATACTTGTTAACAGTTTTCTGGAAAGGTAAAAAAAAAAAAAGAGGAAGTAAACAGACATGCACAAACATCGGTGGCTTTAAAAAGATGGGCTATTTATAAATGAACGGCCTGCTGACTACCAACATGTGCGAAGGAGTCTGGATATTAATTAAGAGGTCTGAATCTACAAAACAAATTTGTCCTTTTCTTCTCTGTGGACATCCAGGTGATGGGACAAAGTTCACATCTGAGGTTCATGATGTCAAATAGGTAGAGGATGTTTAATAGAAGCTGTGATAACAATGCTGCCAACAGCCTTTTCCTGTCTTTCAGTGTGTAGTTTGTGTGTGCGTCCAGTCCCGCTCGGTCGCCCCTTATTGCTTTAAGAGTCACGCTCCAGCTGCTCCAACTCATCTTGTAAGGCTTTTGCCCGACCCAGCTTCTCCAACTGATCCTTTGTCGGCTGTTTTATTTCCCCCGAGTCCACTTTCTGCTGCAGCTCCTCAATCTGTCGCAGCTTCTTTCTCAGATTTTTGATTTTCTTGGTCTTTTCAGCGGCCGCGGAATCATCCGGAGATGAGACGGGAACCGCCGCCTTGTCTGAGGACTCGGCGCCGTCAGAAATAGACACACTCTCCACAGCATCGGTAACCGACTCCACGTCCGCATCCCCGTCCGGGCCCTGTTGTTGCTGCTGTTTTCGTTTTTCTTTGCGTTTCATGTTGCGTTTGGCCGACTTTGAGAGACCAGCCGTCTCAGCGTCCACACAGCCAGGGATCTTCTGCTGCTGCTGCGGAGCTGGAGCTGCCTCTGATGGGTTCAGGCCAGGTGGCAGGCCTGGCTTGCTCTTGAAAAACTTCACATATTTGTTTTCATAACTGAAACATTTAAAAAACAAAAACAAAACAAACAGAAAATAAATGTTTGTGTTGCTACAAAAGCCCATTTGGCTCAAAACATTTGAGCCAAATGATCACATTTGATTGGTCCATATCTGGTATCCCCTCCTGTTTTCTCACTTAGATTTTATTTCACAGTTCAACTAGAGGAAAGGAAGACATTCACTTACACTGGGACTTCTTCCTGGGGGACATAACCTTCCTTCACCCGCCGTGGTTTCCTCCACGTTCCATCGGGTCGCTGAGTGGCAGCAATGTATTTCCCTGAAGAGAAACATTTTTAAAAACCAATGTCATTTTCAATTTTGTGTCTACATGATGTCGAAGGGCGCTTTTCCACTGTCTCACTCCGGCTCGGGTTGGGTGGGGACGGCTCGGTACGGGTGCCTTTCCACTAGCACTGGGTACCACATCAGCGTGGGTGAACTCACCAGCCGAGAGTTCCCCAGAGTAATTTGTGTGCGACACAACAACAACAAAGGAAGACATGGAGGCAGCGTGATGCCTGTTGCTCACTCAGTCTGTGGTTTTTGCTTAAACTAAAAGTAAGGGAGGAACCCTAACCCTAACCCATGCAAGGCTTCAAGTGGAGAAACAGAACACCCAAGAAAAGTATAAAAGACTTGACCAGTATTCCACCGAGGCTAAGATGATATGAAGTAGACGACACAAGGTGGTAAGTTACCCAATCAGCAACCCGCTATGTGTTTACATCACATTTTAGTCCCCGCTGGGCTCGCTTGGAATCCCAGCGGAGCAGGGACCAAAGTGGTAACGGTTAGTACCAAGTTGGGGCCAGTGGAAACAGGGCCAAACCGACCCAACCACACCCGAGCCAAAGTGAACCAGTGGAAACACACAGTAAATGGCCACTCTACCACCAAACCATGCCACAGGTTTGATCTCAAGAGCTCTGACTTTCATCGTGAGGGCTCTTACTTTAATCTCTGACAACTTCTTACTTGGATCTGATTTGGGTCTGTTAAATTCTGAGTCCTCACTTCACCACTGATGTATAATAATATTTAAAAACAGAAAAAAAAAAAAAATTTTGTCATAGCCTACAGAACAATAATACATGCATTAACTGCAGCCCTTGTGAACAAGAACATTACAGCTTTAATAAATAAAACCAAGGCTGCTTGGACTTTTACTACACACATGAGACTGGAAATATGAAATAAATGCAGTATCGCTGCCGTGTTTCGGCCCCAGTATTGATGGACTGCAAAAAGGTTTACCAACCATCAGATGTCACTGTTAAAGGCTGCAAAGCTTCTAATCTTTTTCTGGCACAAACAGAGTTTAAAGCCCCACAGCTTAATAAGGATTCATCTACTCATCACTAGTTTGACGAGCTCTGTCTGTGTGTGTGTGTGTGTGTGTGTGTGTGTGTGTGAGCGCACGTAAACCTTCATCCCCTTGCAGACACACATGTTCAGTCTCACACTCCTGAACCATTACATTCATTATTAAATGATGTTTAATGGTTATACAGACACAAACTACAGCTTTTGCACCGTGGGTCCGAGAGGAATGAAATTTCATTTATGCTGTATGTCATGCACGTACAGTATACTTGACAATAAAGTTGACTTTGACAAACCCAAAAATACCTCTGAAAATATGCCAGTGGCTCCCAGGCCCTAAATCCAAAGCACCCAAAGTAAATTAAGTGTAAAATAAATGTGTAGTTTAAGGGCATTTTTCACCAAATGGTTCCCTTATCAATTAATTTCTTCATAATTTTATCACTTTGGTATTCCAAAGATTAAAAAGGTACACAGTAACTTTCATACATGCCAGCACAGGTCCATCACACTTTGTAATACTGCTTTACGCCTCGAAAAGTGAAGATGAATGCAGTAACACAGAGCAGCATCAATTCTAGCCTGAACCCCATCCAGATCAAAACTCCACGCGACATGAACTTCATTCCGTATTTCATAAGTTTAAAGACCCATAGTAAGTATGTATATGGGAGGGCATTTTCTTGTTATTTCTTGTGGTATAGCTGGACATTTCAACTTTCAGGTATTTTGCTGCCACCTGTTGGTTTGCAGTGTGGAGTACGACGTATAAGCTTGATTTCAAAGTTGCAAATTGCACCTTTTAACAACAACAACAAAAAAAAGGACATCGCGTTTAATTTGTTCTCTTGTATTGGAAATGTAACAGGCTGAGAGGATGAATACTTGTGCTGTACTATCAACAGGTGGGACCATTAGAGGGAACGAGCAGGACTGCTTCAGGGCACTACTGCAGTAGTTCATCATTTTAACATCAATGAGACTGGATAGTTCTCAGCCAACGAGGATATACAGTGTACAGTTCAGATTACTTTGGTTACGACGTGAGCTTACTGTCCAAACAATTAACCCTAGTGTCAGATGTCTGATCATAATACAAAAATCTATTAGACACTGAAAAGCCTGTAGCTTAACATGAGACCAAATATGAAGTTTTACACTGTTATTAACAGAGGTATGATAGCGACATGCTAACTAGCGGCAGTGGCTAGCATTTTAGCTAAGACTCGCTTTAGCCACCCGCAAAACAAACGTCGTTCAGTGTTTCATAGTGAACAAAAACAGCGAAGATGAATTTGATGGAAATGGCGCCAATTCTGCAGCCTTTTGTAGAAAGAATATGTGTTTTCAGATGGACAAAGATCTGCCACATGGGTCAGCCTTACCCGATTCATCCGTGACATAGGGGGTTGCCATTTTGGTGTGCTCCGCTCCCCTCCAGTCGCTCGGTTGGTCCCCCTCGCTTTCCTCTATCCCCCACGGACGCAAATTACGGCTTTTGTAGCATTTGCTTTAAATAACTTACATCCCTCAAGGCGAGACGTGTCATGGCAGCTTCTACTGACAGTTATGGGAGTGTGGAGCTGGACAACAGAAGCCAAACATCGTCCTGTATGTGTAGTCGGGCGACAGAAGGTGACAAAACAGGCGAACCCTTTTCTTCGACCGCGGAAGTGACGACGTGGAACTTGGGTTGCCAGATTTGCACAGAAAACCTCTTCGATATAAATTGTCTCTGAAACAGAAAAAACATTCAGCACCACGTCAACCACCAAGAAACGCATTTAGAGAGAAAGAGTCGATTTAAAGGTTTTATCTAGAGTCTCAAGGGTTTGACCAGAGTGACAAACATATATAAATATTATTTATGCCTCTATTTGTTACATTTCAGATCTAAAGTAATAGTGAAGCTGAGTCTACTTGTATACTTTCATTAATGACAACCATTTTGTGATAACTGTCTGACCTGCTTGTGATAATTTACTTTACTTAACGTCCCCCAGTGACTGAGTGAATATGGCCTCTAAACAGGGCACTAAATGCTTAAAACCGTTGGTTTGGCTTTTTTTTTTTTTTTTTTTTTTTTTGCACGCTCAATTAAATTAAACTGTTGAATTATTAAATGTTAAATGATCAACAAGGTCCAAAATGTCTAAGACTGTAAGAGCACCATTTTGCTATTTTGATCCATCAGTTCATAACAGATTTGTACAGGGATTTAGAATTGAAATTTTAAAAATTCACACTTCATTTCACCGACTGGTTTATTTATCATAAGGAATAATGCTAACTAACAAAATGATAATGTAATTGTAGAATAATTTAGATTCAAGATAGTCTAGGATGTGCCAGAAGAAAATTACATCAGTAACTTGTTCATCTTATTTAAATAATTTAAATATCTAAAGATAGATCAGAAGCTCTGATTCATGCAAAAGGCCCCAATCAAATCAAAAACATCCATTCCTGTCCGTTTTCAAACCTGTTAAAAGGGTGTTTTTTGACTCTGAGCTGGCAACCCTGGAAGAGTCTAGTCGAGGAAAATTCAGCATACTTCTCGGCATTGAAGACGGCTGGTGGTAGGAGCTGCGTTTCCAGAATCTACTGTCCAGTTTTCTTGCCAACACCAAGTAGGTATTTGATGTTGTTTACATACTAACACAACGGCCTAATGTCGTTGTTAATCTAAAAAGTAATGTCTTAACAAGTGGTGAGCATTTTGAGTCAGTAGCCAAATGATGGTTAACCCCACAGCAGAGATTTGAATAATAAAAGCAAGCTAGCTGCGCACTAGCTAGGGCTGCATTCAAATTTCCATCCGTAATGGAAGCTCCTAATACTTAATACTGCACCGATTTACCGCGAGTGTAGTGCTGGTGGTAGTTTAACCTTAAATCCTAATAAATGCGGACAATAACGCAAAACTGTTAGCGTCGCCAAGCTAACGCACCGTTAGGTAATGGCAGCAAGCTAACGTTACCCTCGGAGTTAAGCCAAATATGTGAAATAAACGAAAGCTCATTGCGTAAGTAAAGTTTGGATAGGGGTTTAGCTCATTGTATTTGGGTACTACAATAGTTTTCAGCCACATTACATGATAAATTAATTGACTTTGCCTTCTTGAAAGGGGGAACGTCTGTTGGCTAATATCACACGAAGTTGCCATTTAATGATCAGCGTTCGTCCTGACTCTTTAAGAAGAATTTTGAGATTATTTTCTTCTCAACGACATGGTAACCAAAGCTAATAATTCACTTCTGCATTAAAGTGCAGTAGATTTTGTTTTCCCGCCTATGCTGCAAGCCAAATTTTACGGACTGAACTTTATATATATTTATATATATCTTTAACGTTTTATGAGGCGAGATTCCAGCTTTTGTGGGAAATGATGACAGGGATTTCTGTTTAATTAATATCCACGTCATTGCCCGTCATAATTAAAGACATGTATAGTATAATTATCTGGTTGAATTAAGTAAGGTTTTTGGCCGCAAGGATAAAAACGTTTACAAGAACACATGAAGACTCTTGGCCTGCGGCCTCCTTTTGATAACCACATAGCCTTACAAGCCCATTTAGCTTTCACTTGGATGTGTCACACTCACCTACCATCTTTTAAATTTGTTAACTCATTTGGTTTTCCTTTCCTCTAAGTTTTATTTGAGCGATGAGTTTGCACTTCTTTTTGACTGCGTCACTCAACTGAAGGACTCTTGGCTCTCTTGCCCATTCAAGCACCAACCCACTTGATAAACACAATGCATCCTTGTGATAGCGTGAGAGGCCACTGCAGTTTCACTTGCCGATTGTGTAAAAGTGAGCATGACGTCTGTACAGGTGTGGAGGAAACATGACTATGGCATGCCATGTCTTAAGCAACAGAGTGTGGAGTTGCATGACTTTTTAAGTTTCATTTTCTGGAGAACAAGCAACAGAAACCTAGCAGGGGGAAAGAGCTGACCCATAAAACAGAGTCCAGATTGCTGAGGGTAGAGTTGGAACATTTCAAGGGCTAGTGTGGACATGATTGAAGAAGAGTAAAATATGTCAGCAGTCAGCAATTCGGTGTGGGGTATCAGTGGAGAGATTGATTATTCAGCAGCATCATTCCAAGAGGAACAGCTATTGTTTTAGGGACTTGCAGATGTTACTTTTTTTTCCATTTCAAAGTGCAGAAATTGCATTTTTGGCAATAAAGATGTAACCCTCCTCAATGAAGCTATTTCGTCATTCATGCAGATCTGATGATGAATATTTTGGCATTCCTGCCTGCCTGTTCCCATTTTGCTGCTTGCAGTCTTTACTCAGGCTTCATTTCCCAGAGCCAGTAGTGATGTCTTCACATATATTACTGCATGAATTTATGAGAAGCTTGTAAGCAGCAACTGTTTAGAATTTTTGTTCAATAAAAGAAGGATTCATTGATGAATTGACTAAGTATTGCAGCGCCAGTCATGTGAAACATCCTTTTTTCCTCTACTTGTGCCTTTGTCACAAATGATGTGTCTTTTCCATTTTGAAGAGTTTTCCAATAACGAGAATCCAATGCTCTTTTCTCAGGGATACATTTGTTTGCCTTCTCCTATGCTTTTTACCAGCTATTAACGGTGTCCCCTTCCTCGCTTCTTCAGAGATAAAATCTTAGTGTGTGTGAGATGCAGTTCTTGGCTCTGAGCTGCCTCAGTCTCAGACTAACTGTTTACAAATGCGTTCAATCAAAATCGCATTTATCTTCAGCATGTACACATTGCTGACATCATGAAACGGCCACCCGTCCCATTAATTATGAGTTTTGCCATCGGAAAATATGTGCGTTCGTCTTTGATCATTGCTATTGAGAGCATTTATCAGAATGTTTGAGTTTGCAGTCGTCAGCCAGTTTAAAGGGCCAAGAGTGTGACATTTGCTTGGTTCTTATTATATCACCTACCAGTTCTCCAGAGAATACAGAGGAAGGAATTGCCCTTCAGAGATGTGTTGCTCTGCAGGCCTGCTTAAGTTCTCCCCCACAACTAAAAGCAGGGCTTCTGCCAAGGACAATATTAACTGCAGTTTCTCCAGAATGCTCTGCCAGAGAGACAATAGTTTATTGAAATCTGTTTTTCATTGATATTAAAAGCGAGAGGAAATGGATTTCATGTGATTTGCATTTATATTTTCACTTTTTGAAGGTACACATTGGTTTTTTATGTTTGTTTCATATAGCATGACTAAAGCTGAATTCATACATTTTAAAAAACCGTTTTAGATGCAAGTAGTAAACAGTTAGGAATCAATAACTTTTTATAACAACTGAGATTTTTTTCTGCATTTTTCTCACACAGATTTGAAGAACTTGGCTGAGAACCGAGAAGAATCTTTGCCTGAAGAGTGAAGGCCTTTCTGAACCTGGTTCTTCCAATCCCCTTTCCAGTTGTGAGCCTTGTTAGCATTTTTCCTAACAAGAAAAACTCAAAGTGATACTGCTCTTGGATCCAACACTTGAACTCCTGCTTGAGCAAATCGGAAGGGATAATAAAGTCTTGAGGAGGAAATACATATCGAAGCATTTCTTGGATACATCTTTGTGAACTTGTAACATGGCAAAGAAAAACAGCCAAAAGGGTACGTATTTGTTTTATGATGTTTTTTAATAACTAACCAGACTAAAGCCGATGGATGCATGTCATACCTATAGCGTGCAAATACGCTCAGAAGATGGCATCTTCCAGAAATGTCCAGAGATTATCTGCGTTGCATTACAGATAGTAGATACAGTGAATTTGCATAGTTGTGTAAAAAAAAAAAAAAATCACTATGAACATTAACCTACTTCCATGCAAAAACGGCTTGTAAAAGACCACAGTTTAACTTTGGACTTTCATCTGTCTCTCATACTCCGTTGTGGGGGTTTTCCCATCACAACGTCCTCTGATCACAGTTGGGCTCATTGCTCTGAAAAGAATGCCTTTTTGGAGGCGGGTATTGGTGGTTATTAGTTCTTTAAATCCAATGCAGATGCCAGACTCTTGAGGCGCAGATGTGATGAGTTGTTGTTATGTTTTGTTTTTCCTCAGTGCTTGTTGCTTGTGCTGGCAGCAGAAGTAGCTGTACTTAAATGCTTTGTTAGTTCACTGCTGAAATTGAAATCCTTCCACCTCCACAGTCCAGCTTGCAGGAAGGACATCTTCTCTTTTTTACTCTGTGGTCAATTCCTACTACACAGACTGAAGCTTTACATCTCATTAGTCCAATTAATTGGACCACCGTTGTTGTCCCGCTATATTTGAATGATGATCTCTTCATTGACCAGAAGTACGTCTGCCTGTGGAATAGTTGTTGTACTCCTCTTTTATAATTTGCGGGTCCCCAGCTTTTATCATCACATTCCAAAACAGGTTAATCAGCAGTAAATGACGTTTCCCTCCAAGGACGATCTTAAATTCAAAGACTTATTAGGACAACAAACAACTCGTTAAATGAGACGGCATGAAGTTCGTCTCTTTATTGACTTCCAGTTTACACACCACAGTGGATCCCACAGAACACGCCGATTAGGGGCAGATTGAAGCGTATATGAACCTGTGTATCTGTCGATACCCATCCAATACAATCGTTTTCCTTCAGTGCTACAATTGTAGGCCGTCATCAGCTTCATCTGCCGTCTGAAAAAATATATACATATGGAACATTTCTTTTCTACATATTCCCTTCTTCCATAAAGAAAGAAATGCATTCCATTTGGCCCTCAGTGTTTACTTGAGCATTTATGTGGGAATTTGGGCTCCTGGATCAGATCAACCTATGTATCAATATCACTGCCGGATTCGTTGGCTGGTGCTCTGAAATGGAAACTTGTTTGTACAGAGCAATAACTGCAGAGATGGAAGATGCATGTCAGATTAATTCAATTGTGTAATCAGAATTAGTCCAGCAGAATGTTGTGTTCAGGGAATCTCAGCGAAGATATTTGTTGGTTGTTTTGTTTTGCAAATGATTCTCTGCACTGGTTTACGAATACGATTCCAGACCCGAATGGACAATGGAGTTTTTGTTTGTTTGTTTTTCTCCTAGATACCTCTGGAGTTGTATTCGATACTGCCTCAAAAATGGTCATGTCCCAAGGAGGAACAGCTGAGAGGATGAAGGAGAAGGTAAGAAATGATGTCAGAGATGATGTCAAAACCTCTGATGACCTGAAATCCCATGGGGGGGGGGGGGGGATGCTATAATTAAGTAATGAAATTAAAATTAGCCTCCAGAATGTAATAATATTTTAATCTGAGATAATTGTTGTCTTGATGTGTCTCGCTGAATGATTTGCAAAAAAAAAAGTCACGGCATCTCTGTGGCACCATTGTAGCTCTGTCTTTGCTGGCCTTGAGTGTATTATGATTTTGATCATATTTGGATTAATCGTGATTAGATAAGTTACGTATGCTTTTCCAGGATTTTGTAAGTGGCACTCGGTTATAATTGGTGTCAAAACTACTTTTGGGGAAAAAAATCTGAGTGTAAGGAAGCAGCTTCATAGGTAATAACCTAAGTAGTTGCAGTGGTGTTGCCGGTATGCATGTGTTTATAGAACAGCGTGTGAATGTGATCAAGAGTTTAGGACCTCATCCTCGAGCTAAATGACTTTTAAATGAGTGTGTATGTAGTAAATGTGGAATCACTAATGGAGATGATCCCCTCGCACTCACTGTGATGCTTGTGTGTTGTATTTCTTTTACAGATCAGTGCCGTCAGAGCAGTTGTCCCCAACAAAAGCAACAATGAGATTGTTCTGGTGTTGCAGCACTTCGAGAACTGCGTTGACAAGGCTGTGCAAGCATTCTTAGAAGGTATGAGAATGTTTCAGTGATGAATGAGCAAAGAATTTCTGAAAATAACTTTCCGTTAAGTTCTCATCGTAACGAATCGTGTGTGTAAAGGGGAGAGCTGGAAAGTTGGAATTACTCACTCTGCGACATGTCATGCCTCTGACTGTTGAACGCTGCAATGCTATTAAACCACGTACCTCTGTGGCATTGCGTCAGCATTATGTGGTTCAACTCTGAGCAAAGCCTCATAATGGCCGTGCATTTTTCAGCAGTGTTGTGAATCTGTGTAAAAGTGGCTACTGAAAATCCAGGGTTGAACCTGAAGCTAGCATGCTAACCCTAAACTGCCAACCCTGTCCGTGCTGCCCTGGCCTCGCGCCGGCTGTACGTGTTTGATTTGACCTTGAGAATGGCGCCGTGAATGCCTTGCTTTGTATTGATAAAACCATGAGAGTTATGCATGTCATTGTTTTCTCAGGTATAATTTTAGCACAAGGAGCCTCTCTCATTTTGTCACACCAGTTTGTTCCTTATTTAGCAGTGACTTAATAGCACCTCGGGGCATTTGGATATTTTATACTGGTTTTGATATAATTTCTCACTGAGTACCTTTTGTACTTTTTGTCATAGTTGTTTGTGTTTGGTTTTTGTTTTAGGTAGTGCAGTTGAGATCCTGAAAGAGTGGAACGTCACTGGCAAAAAGAAGGTAGGACTAATACTATGTTTTTTTTTTATTCATAGTTATATGAACTATATTGCGTTAAATGCAGCTTTTAGTTGTGAGTGGCTCTTACGAATGTCAGTCCAAGTAAATTTCAGCTTAAAATCAACCTGTTCTGTCCTTATGTGTTCTGAATTTGTCCATGGCACTGCACTGATTAGCGCAGCGATAATGAACAAAAGAGGATTGGAACAAAGCAGATTGACATTGATATCTTGATCTCCAGCCCAAGAAGAAAAAGAAGCCCAAGCCCCAGCCAGAGGCCTCAGCAGAGCCTGGCCCACCTGAGGCCGTCACCCCAGAGGAGGGCAAAGACGAGACGAATGGCTTTCATGCCAACGGATCGGTAATGGATGGGGAGTCCCTGGATTCCCTGAGTGAACAGTTGGACTCTGCCTCCCTGGATGCATCCGAGCTGGACTCTGAACCTGCCACATCCGAAATCACTGGTAAACACAGCCTATACAAGATATAGGAAAAAAGAGGAAGGGGTCAAAGATTTCGAAGGTTTTCCTTCAAAGGGATGCATAGATGATGATTTCCCCGCCCCAGTTTGTGTGAATTTATTATTTTGAAGACACAGGGTCTGTTTTAATCGTGCCAATGCGGCGTGGTAAATCTGAGGCTAACACACCTCTGGCGAAATCTTGCTGATGTCAAAATGTTGTTTTTCATCAGAAAGTTTTGCTGTGAATGAATCACACCCAACCTGTGAACCATTCTAGTTCTGTCAGTTTTTGAGAGAGTTGCGTTGTGGCCTTTCATAGGTGCAGAAGCAGAAAGTCCTGCCTCTCAGCAGGGAGGGAGGAATCATCAGGGTCCTCGAGGCTACAAAGGTCGACACCGGCCAAACTCGCATCCCCACTCCTCCTCATCAGCGCCCACCAATGATGAAAGTCGGCAAGCATCATCGGGAACCAAAAAGATTGGTAAGAGAATTAACTCTGTGGCCCAGAGCTGGATTGATTCACACAAATTAAACATCCGCTGGAACATTGGTGTTTCATTCAAATCAAATGTTTACCCCTCAGCTCCAAACATTGACCGCTCTGTGAAGGATCTGCAGAGATGCACTGCCTCTCTGACTCGCTACAGGATGGTGGTGAAGGAGGAGATGGACTCTTCCATCAAGACCATGAAGCAGACGTTCTCTGAACTTCAGAGCTGGTACGTTCATTTCTTTTAAATCTGGCTCTCGTCACAGTTGTAGTTCCAACGCTGAAATCAGAGGTACAAGAAAACTCTCCAAATGCAGGAACTTTACCAGGCGTCGAAGAACCTTTTTCTTAAGGGATTCTGGAGATAAATGTGTGTTTCAGCTGAAGGAATTGGAGACTACATTCACTTTCTGATAGTCCAGAGAGGCTCATTGCCACCGACTGGTTAAACACTCATATCACAGCAATTGGTGCACTGCTTCATTGTTATAACAAGTACTAACTTAAAAAAAATCATAGAACAAAATACATTAAAATTGGTAACAGCTGAGAGTCTGAGTACGTGGGTAGAGCAGACTGAGAGAGGTACAACTTTCACGAGGATTCATTCTACAATTGGAAATAAATAACCATCAGACTCTCAATAGAATGCCGACTTTGGGGAAAGGTGATCTGAAGTTTTTGGTCTGACCCTGCTCTGCTGAACATTGCTCTCCTCATGACATTCAAAACACTCTTGGTTCTTTAGTTCCTCTTCCTCAACAGTACCAAGAAAGGGCCTGGTGTCAAAAATATCTTCCTTTAAGCTCATGTTTACATAAGCAGTTTGAGTGTTGCAGCATTTTTATAGATTCTCCTGTGTGTCAAAGGGCATCTTTCTTACCTTTGTCCCACTTGACACTGGAGTCCAGGAGAACACTGGGAGATTTACACAACAGGAACCTGAATATTCTTTAAGTTGACCCTCCAGTGACTCTTACAATTATGCTCCTTCGTGTGATGAGTCAAAAAAAAACTACAGATCACAAATTTTAGTGGATGAAATTGTGGCCTATTGTGTAATACGGTTTAAAAAACTGCAACCATGCATCCATGTGTCTTTTTTTTTTTTTTTTCCTTCAATATTTTGTCTACTTACGCTTTGAAAAATCTTTGAGTAACTTTACACACATCTAAAAATGTAAGTGTCAAATTTCAATACTGCATTGTCACAACTAACCAAACCTATTTAAGATCTTCTGATATTTTTTGTGTGCAGTGAACTGCGGCAGAATGAACAGGTACAGATGAAAGCGAGAGAGAAGAAATTGATCCCGCTGGAAATAAATCGCTAAAATGAGCCGACAAATGACAACTGTCTTAAACACACTTTGCTGGGAATACTGGCCGAAAATTTAAATTTTCCACTTAAGTTCTGCAATATAATGGTTTGAGCTCCGCTGCTTTTGCAAAGAATCCCTCTCTGTGAGGAAACCCCTCCCCTGCCTCAAGGGTGTGGGCACGCACCCACACACACACACACACACACACGTGCGCGCGCACACTCCATCAATGTAAAACCACAGTGTTGGAGATTTTTCATGTTACTATGAGAATGTACAAATATTTTCAGTTCATGGTTAAACTGGCTGGACAAATTGGTGGGTGGACAGTCAATTTATTTAATGGGAAAAGCAGACAAAAAAGTAATTTATAATGTCTGTTTTTTTGTTTTGTTTTGTTTTTTTACCAGACATCTTCAGTAATGACCCAGAAAGTTGATTTTGGGCTTTGATTTAATTTCTGGCTTTTAAAATCTCTTCATTTACTGTCTTTATGCAATAAACATCCGACGGCCTCTGGGACAAACGATAAAAGTGGTGTTTATTCGGCTGCACATATAACCGATGTCGCCATGTCAGCGTGGTGCAAGGGTTCATCCAGCTTGTTCGGTGATTACTGATTAGTTTCCAAACTGAGAGGGAAGAGGGAAACAAGATTACCCAGCAGTAGTAATAAATTGAAGCCTTGATGGGTCAGCAGAGTTGCTGTGGATGCTTGCAGCAGATAAAAAGCTCAGTAGCTAATTGATTACAGTAGATTGAGGATTAGCTGGAATTCATCCTAACCGGCTTGTGAAGTGGAGGCACAGATGTACGGCACTAAATATTTGGAGTACCGCACATTCACAATTAGCCGTTTGAGATATATTTGAATTAGCCGTGCACTTCATCCTAAAGAATCTTTGGTATGCGTTTCATTTCTCACAGAGAAGCTCCTTCATTCTGTCTGAAGAGCTGAAACATGATCTCAGGATCCCCATTCTTAGATCCTTTTAGCTCTATACTCTGCCCCCCACCCCCACCCCCACCCCCGCCTGATCGCTCACCCGGTTTATAAAAGGTTAGCGCCTGACCGTTTCAGCAAAGACTCTTAAGATTGTTTTGTAAATGTTTAACATTAATAAATCCCTTGAGGCTCTGAGAACACTTGTGTGACATTGCTGGTAGAAAATGTTTTATTTCCGATAGGTCATTCATTTTGTGTCGGCAGTTGTTAGGCTAACCTTTATAAATAACACACTTACATGTCCTATTGGCGTGCAGTAATGGGAAGGCTCCAGGTTCGATACCCCGGCTCCACAGAAAGGAGTTGCGGTGGACTGATAGAGAACCTGTTTATTGTTCCTGATGAGTAGGTTGGCAGCTTACATGGCAGCTTCCGTCATCAGTGTGTGTTTGCATGAGCGGACTGTGTTGAATGGGTCAGGGCCCCCATATGAAGGGCTGCAGAATGGAGCCGCTGGGATGTATGACAAGTGCAGCAAACATCCTGGGTGATTTGGGCTGCCTGTGAAGGATTAGACCTGCTCTGTTCGGACTTGATTTCTTTTCATTTCTGGCAGAGAAGACACCAAAAATGAATTTCAGCCTCTCACAGAGTAAAGACAACGCGCTGGGTCTTTGCAAACAGAAAGGATTGCGTATAGTGCTAGGAAATCCAATCACAAGTTGTCACTGAAGACACAGAGTGGAGGAGTGCGAATCTCCATCACTGAGGCTGACTCAATACATTCATTACCACAACAATATGCAGCATTTTTGGGTTTTGTGGTATAATTCTGTTAAAGTTGTCAGATGCAAAACTCTGAATCTCACTGTCAGTAAGAATTTACGGTCTATAAGAGGCCTTAAGTGGAATTGGATATGAAACGAGTAAAGTAACTGGCAGCATTCATCCATGTTTGTGATGGCGCTGAGCAACAATCGAGAGCTCAGTGGGGTGAATTTGTGACGATGCCGTAATGGCACTGTTTTGTTGTTTTTGGCAGTCGGGAGAACTGCAGTCGGCTGGAGCTGAAAACACATTATTGAGCTTTCAGGATTTTTTTTAATGACTGCATTTATGTCATTGTGTGGAAATCATCATCTTTTACCGATGCCGCTGTGTTTCTGTTGGCTCTCATTTCCAGGATTTCTCTGGAATCTCAAGTCGGCGTGTTCAGTGTTTTGGAGCCAGTTAAGAAAAATGACCCCTCTTCTCTTTCCTTTCCAGTTTAATGGACAGAGAAGTGACTCTACTGGCTGAAATGGACAAAGTGAAAGCAGAGGCTAGTAAGTACCATATTTTATATATAGACTAAACCTCAACCCTGCCTGGCACATACCACCCGGGAGCTACTCGTATTCCTCGCATATGATCACCTGGCTCTAGGGCTCAGCGAATCTGACCTGAATAATTTCCAGAAAGGTAGAAAAAAAGATTGTTGTGGAACAGGAAGTCCTAGTTTTTTCCCCACTACACTGGTGCCCCGGGGGTCCTGCTATAGCTGCAGCATGCCACTGTATATGTATGTGTAACATGACGGAGCAGGACTGCATTTTTTTGTACAAGTAGGCCATTCTCCCTTGTTCTTTTCTTACAGTGGTAGCGTGTTGTGTGTTCCAGGCCTGGAAAAAGTGAATAGTGTCAGGTGTCAAGGGAGACTCAATGCTTTCTTTGTGCAAGGTGTGTGGGGAATTGAGAGGAAAGCGAAGGAAGTCGAATACAAAACCCAGGTTTCCTCAAAGTCTCTTCAAGTAATCTCCTTCCTTTGTCACGTTCAGTAACTGCTGGTATTCTTCGAGGATTATTAGCTGATACACAGACCCAACTTCAGGATTGATTGGTTCGTGTCATTTGTATATATTTAGATTCAATTTTCATTGTATTTAGGGCTCATACATTCATGGGGGAAAAAAAACCTGGAAAATTCATTGCAAATTGCCTCCAAAATACATTCATGTTGGAGTACATACGGCTTCGTGAACGTAGATCGGGAAAAATCTTTTTGTTAATTTTTTTTTCTTAAATAGACATTAATATTGTATCAAGCCACATAGCTTGTACCTTGCGTTGGTAAATCTTGACATGGATTTGTTTTTAGTGTGTAAATGGATGTTTCATAAAGAGCGCGGTGTCTTAAAGGAGCAGGAAAGTCATGGGAATGTACATGTGTGGTCAAAGGAAATTCAAATTCCCATCACATTACTGACCTTAAAGTCGCATTTGGGTGCACTTCTCAAATGCAGACGACCTCTTGTGTGTTCCAGACAATGAAAAGGCTATTTGACAGGATGACACTAAAGAAATAAATGATCAGATGTTCACATGTAAGGTTATTGTGTAAAATTTTTTAAAGGTTTGTAAACCTGGTCCCCAGCAGAACAGTCGTGAGCCCCCACAGCCAGTTTTTAATGGGAAATTTTGAGCTGATTTTTGATTTGCGTGAGAAATCTCGCCTCAAGATTCACTGATTTGAATACAGTTTTATTTTCTGTTGTGACTCAGAGCGGCTTTAGTCATTGTTGCGTTTCCGTAGGTTTCAACAGGCCACCTGCTCTCTTGAAGGTAACGTGATGATAATGAAACCAAAGACAGTTGACCAGCGGGTTAGAGAAGACACTCAGTCCTCCATTTGATCTTTGTCAGAATCTATTCTTTTTGATGCAAAGCCACATCACGAAGTGGGAGCAGACTATTAATTTGGTGATTAACTGGAGTTCATAGATTTAATGAGCTGTGTGAGAAGGAGCACAAACTCCTCATCATTTTAAACTCTTGTCAAAAATAGCAGTTCAGAGCAAAACCTTGTACTTGGAGTATCCTCCCATATCGAGAAATGACAACCCTTCAGGTTGTGAAAATCTCACAAGACCTTCGATGCATCATAATCACAAAGTGCCGTCTTCTTCATTGTGTGTAACCTTTTTTGATTAAAAACAGTCATTATTACAATGAGATTTGAATTCTATAATGAAAGGATGGACAACAACATCCAAAAAAGCATCCCTTTCAATGTTGTCAAGCTGATTTCAAACACAAAGCTCAGTCCTAATGTGGATTTGTTTTTCCTCCTAGGATCATCACATTTTCTCTGTGGGGGTCTTGAAAAGGTTTTTTAAGGAGCATTAAATTAGATTTCACAAAGCACCGGCAGCCCTAATGGAGCTGTAGGAGTTCTATTTTGGACCGCAGCACCATGCCCAGCTGCACTCGAGCTTCAGAAACGTAGCTGGACGTCTTTGTCGAGCTGTTTGATTCAAAAAGGACGTTACCACCTCCATTTCTCACCTGCATTTAAAGTGACGCCTCTGCCGTGAACACTGCATTGCCACTGTATGTTTACGTTAATGTTACTTCCGACCTAACGCACACACTCTCACGGCAGAATTGCTGATGTTACTGCCTACACACTGACTTCTTCCTTAAGTGAACCCTGCTGTCATTTTTGATTCCTGCCAAGGAGCTTCAAAGTGCTTCGGGGAAGTTGGTGCCACCTTAGGTGTCTCCAGGCTCACATTGTGCTGTGATCACTCACACACACACACACACACACACACACAAGTTGAAAACAATAGCAGCCATGCACCGTCACGCCTGGTGATAATTGGACCATTAGTCATCGCTAACCGTTTACTAATCTCTTTTTAAACATAAATACAAACATTCTCTCACTCTGGTTTCTCAGATATGAGGATTTTCTTTGAGCAATGTGATGGTAAATTTAACATCTTTGAGCTCTGTATAGTCGGTCAGAGATGAAAAAATATTGGACTGCACCGTCCCGAGGCTTCAGGGATGGATACGTTTCTAAATGTTACATTTTACAGCATTTTGGAGTTGACAGGGGTCGCATGAAAATGACTTCTTGGTTGCTGATCATAGCAGGTCGTTAGTTGTTGGTTTCATGTTGTGGTGCTGTGTTTCAGTGGTAATCTTGGACGCCAGGCAGAAGAGAGCCGAGGAGCTCAGGCGGCTAACCGACCAATCAGCTTCCATGTCTGAGGAGCAGCTGACTGAACTGCGTGCCGACATCAAGGTATCGACTCTGTCATTCCTGTCACAGCCGACTAACTTTGAAAAGTCAATTCAGTTGCAGTTGAAACACGTGGAGTCGGTTGTTGCGAGCCTGTCAGAATATAATGAACATTTGCATATTTGAGAGTGTGAAGCTTGTCTCTTTTTCCTCTCAGCACTTTGTGAGTGAGCGTAAATACGACGAGGACCTTGGGAAAGC
Source organism: Aulostomus chinensis (assembly GCF_037954235.1). Taxonomy (NCBI): domain Eukaryota; kingdom Metazoa; phylum Chordata; class Actinopteri; order Syngnathiformes; family Aulostomidae; genus Aulostomus; species Aulostomus chinensis. The sequence goes on along the minus strand of NC_141328.1, from coordinate 5,604,405 downwards.
TGTAAGATTTACGTTTGATCTTGAGCCGATGAAGACGAGCATCTCCGGGTTTGGATCAGGTGAACAGTCCCGTTCGTCTGTGTGGTCCTGCTCTGTTTATTGATCTCCTATACCTGATCAGCGTCCTGCAGTTCCATTCAGTGCCACCTCCAAACCCTATCAGCTGTTCTTCAGGGGCTTGTCGTTCAATATTGGAACTATTCTGATCATTTCTATCCTTCAAATCAGAGATTCTCAACATTTTTGGCTTCAAGTCCCACCTACTCATAATTATCATGGATCAGGGCCCATATTGTGGGCCAGGAACATGCCTGTTATATGGGTAGGAACCCTGGAATTAAATAAATGATAAAACAAAAAAGTTACTTGCCACACCAGGCATCTCAAACCAATGTTGTTTAAAGATGTATGTAATTATTTATTTTAATACATTACAAACTTGATGTGATTTGAATTTCAATCATTTTAGATTAATATTCTACCCGACAAACAATTCTTTCACTTGCAAAAGGTGAGCTTCAACTTTTCACAGCCCATTTGAGGGCGCTCATGGGCCCCAGACCAGTAATTGAGAAGCACTGATATTCATCATTTCAACCCCAAAACCCAGGAGTCATGGCCCAGGTGGAGGGGTGTTCCTGTGTCACTTTATTGCTGCTTCATGTTCATGTGTGCTTCATGACGATGACGATAACGTACCTTCCTGTCTATTCCAGTTTACCACCCACGTACAGGTTACTCAAATCGCTCCCGCTGTAGCTCCACATCCTCTTCTGTGGCCAGCCCAAGTCTAGTGGAGACCCCCCCTTCCACCCAGACCCAAAGCATCCCCAGTGAAACCCGCCCCCCTCCAACCAAACAGGTCAGCTGGAAGAGCAGTTACGGCCATCAGACGCTCAGACTGTGAAGTACACTCCAGAGACGCATAACTCCTTTTCTGCTCCTCAGATTTTCCAAGGCAACAGGCGCACTTTCCAGGGACAAGGTTACCACTCAGGTGGTCAGCGGTATAACGGCGGCTCCTACCATGAGAGAAACGCCGGCCGCGCCCACCACCGCTACCAGAGTGACAGCGGCTCTACTTCACACCACTCGAGCAGCTCAAGAGGTCCCTTCCATTCCTCATCGTCCTCCTACAACCAAGACCGACCCTCTCATAACGGGCTGCCCCAGAGGCCTCCGCGGACGCACTGTCCTTGACAGTGGAATTCCTCGGCTCAATCAAACCCCTTACTAACCTTTGCACTCCCCTCCCCTTCCCCTTGCCATACCCCACACACTCTCCCTCCCTACTAATCCTCTCAATGAAGAATAGAATCCAAGTTTACATATTTCCACCAGTCGAGCTCCTCTCTACATCGATTCATTCATCCTTCAGACTTGAAACACTCGCTGTTCTTTAATGGCTTTTTTTGTTCATTTCACATCTGGTGATGGTAACGGCTTCTATCTTTAGGAGAGATCTTGTGTTGTGCTCTCATTGGTCTCCTGTTTTTCATTTCTGCGCCGCTTCAGAGAAACCAGTTAAGCATTCTGTAAAAGACTGACGCGATTACCTGCAACAATTTGTGCACTATTGAAGTTGAACTCTTAGTACTCTTTCTATTTTTGCTGTCTTACTTCAGCTGTCGAATTTGCACCTCAAATCTTTTTTTCCTCTTTTCCCAGAACCATTTCAATGCCTTCACTATGTAAAGTGAAAGTGCAACTGTAGTTGTAGGGATTTCTGTCATTGAGAGAGTAGACATGCAATCAACACTACAGACTATCGTTAATCATGTTTTAAGGTAGGAAAAAAAAAGGAAACATATCAAACTATTTCAGAGCTTTTCATACATGGCTGCTACAAACAGTAGGGAAGTTGCTCTTGTTTAGTAACTAGATTTGTGTGAGAGTATCTCCGGGAGCACAGACGTTGTCCTCTGTCAGGAGTAGTTTTGACATTTGCTGAATACAAATACATGCTATTCTTAGCTTAGCATAATGACTGGAAACCAAAAACCTGTTTTTGGACAAAAAAAAACAGAAATTGCTGGACTATTTGGATTCAATACTGTCGCTTCATCTTTAAGCCTTTCATTCCAAATTAAACAAAGAAAATAAAGGATGCTCGTAGGAAGATTTTGTACTGTTAGATTGAGCTCATCGTTTCCCGTCTTTATGCTAAGCTAACAGCACTTGGCTGACCCGATGGTTTACTCTGATCCTCTCAAAACGCTCGGAAAGACTGAAACGATTTCTCAAAAATGTCAAACTATTCCTCTCAACATTGCCTACGGCAGTGATGTTCTCTCCTCCCACTGGCCAGAGGGGTTATCGTGTGCTGTTGTCTTACTACTTGCTGTCTGTTGTTTTGTAACTAAGAGAGGGCTCATTTTCTTTTTGTAGAATAATGTTAAGGGATGTCTGATATAACATTAACGTTACTTCAGATCATCCGAATGACTTGATTTTCTTCCACATGCGCAGTTTGCTCCTTGTTTTTGTTTATATGCACATAAACAACATGCTTGCCTTTTTAGTCCCAGAAAGACTTCACATTTGCCTTTCTATAGTCATGGATGTCTGCGTCACCACGGCTTTCTAAACAGATGGTACTCAAGCAGACGTGAGACACAAATATAGATGTGGGAACCCAGCGTGAGATTTATTCCTCCTCTTCTTTAGGCTTGCTTTCTCTCCTCAATGGAAGTAGAACTGAACACGGTGGTTTGATTTGACAGGCTGTTGTAGTGATCAAGTCTCCTCGTAGCGTCCGCGAGATGTGAACAAAAAGCAGGCAAGTACCTCATTGCTGGCGCTGCGGTGAGGCCTGTTCTCAAGTCGTGTCTCTCAGTCGGCTCTTAAGGGAACCGCTGAATTTCTTCTTTTTTTTTTTATTTCATCTGTTATCTTTTGTAGAGCTGAAGTATGAAAGCAGCTGTTAAATTACTGCTGCATCTTGCGGCGTCTTCCCCTCCAGCAGCCTTTTGCAGGAAAAAAGTAAAGATGTTCTCTCCCCAGTTTTTGTTTCCTTGTTCTTACAAGAGGGTGTTTTTTTTTTCCTTTTTAATTTGACATGGCATTGATATTCATTATGTTATGGATTGATGAGGGGAAGATATTGCTGGTTATCTTTTGACTTGTAGGAATAGTTTGAGACATTTTGGGAAATATTTTGAATGGAAGCTACAATCAAGAGCTAGTTAGCTTGCTCTGAGCAAAGCAACATGTGACCCCCAGAATTCATTGCTTTACATGCTAGTTCTTCGCTGGTATCTGGTCCCAATAGAGAAGTAGTGCAGCATATAACCTCCATTTAAAATTTTGCTTTCACTGTTTTTGTATAAATTATATAAACTGGTTGGTTCATGTTGAACAGAGCCAGGCAAACAGTCTTCATGCTAAGCTCAGCTAATCAGCTGCTGGTTGTAGCTTTGATAGTGGACAGATATCAGTCTTCACCAGGTCTGAGTAGTTTTCTAAAAAAAATGGCCGACTATTCCTTTTAGTGTTTTCAGCGGCAATGATTTGTCAGGAGCTGACTGTAGGATTCTCCTCCACCTGTCTGCTCAGTGATGGAGGGTTTCAGGTTGAATTGATCAAAGCAGCGTTCCAGCCTCTCTCCTGGGAGATGTGCAGGATTTCTTGAGTCGCAACTCAAAAGGCTTCTCATCTGAGATTTTGTCATTAGTCTATTTTTGTTTCACATTCCAAACTATATGAATATTAGTTTATAGCCAAAGATTTAATTTCATCCCGTTTGAAGTTGCTGCATTTTTTTCTCCTTTCCTCAGTCTATAAAAACAAAAACAAAAAAAACAAAGGGGATAAATCCAATGCTTCACTTTCTGTTTGTTCTTCTCCTCTCACCTTACTTCCCCATTCCTCCCTGTATATACATATATGTCGCTATATAATTTGTGCTCACATGGGGCATTTTGTATGTGATATTCATATTAGGCATAATGGAGGTTTAATCATCTAGTTTATTCGTACTTCCTGTAGACCTCGTGTCCTTCTCAAGTCAAACTTCTGAGACAGCTGTAAACTCAAGTGCCTTTTCTTGTCTCCCACCGATCCATTGACATCCCCTCCACCGGAGAATGGACCAAAGACATCGGCCGTCCCTGATGCCCCCACCCTTTCTTTCTCCCTTTCACTGAATGGCACACTTTTCATTTACTACGAATAAACAGTTTGCAATACTGACTGCGTTCTGTTGGGGTTTTTGAAGGAGGAAACTGTGAACTGTGTAAGATAAAGCAGAAGTGCTGATGTTAAACATTTCCCAGAAGAAAGGTTCCTGCAGGTTCAAGATCTCTTTAGATATTAAAGACCTATTTCAATCATACTGGCAAAAAGCTTCTGGGTTGCCGGGTGTCCTCCGTCACCAGGTTCTGCATTGACGCTGGCCATGCTCACTGTAGGGGGAACTGACAGGTTATTACCCAAAAGGTTGCTGTACAGCCTGTAAATTTCTGATTAGATATTGCAACATTGAAGAAACTTCCTGATATTTTTACCTTCATCTAAGCTAAAACCAAAAGACATTTTCTTTATTAAGACCGCAAGAGGAACCCTGCTCAAGTTGACACTGTATGAAGATAAACATGTTTAACCAACAGAGGGCACTGCTGGTCTTGGAAAAACTGAACATGGAGAGCGTGAGACACTTGAAATTATTAGAATGTTCATTTAGTAGGACATCCACAACCATTTGATTCACAGACTCTGTCTTCATTCTAAATAAAATTCAAAGAGGAAGTTAATCATGAGATTCACAACGTTGACCTAAATCTGAACTCTGGTTCAGTCAGAAATGCTAGAAAGGTAATATTTCTCATAAGTCCCAGGCGGACGAAATACCCATTCAACTTGTTTGTTTAGCGCACTGAGAAGCCTTCATTTTTATCATTAGGGGCGGTTCCAGAAGCTACCATCACAATATCAACGTTATTTAGACGTCCCCGTACCTCTAAAACTGCAGATCAAATGATGCACTTCACCCGTTTAACAGCAGCTTAAAAAAAGACGTAAATATGGGAAATTCCACTCGATTCTGTTCTGACTGTGGGGTAAAAAAAAAAAAAAAAAAAGCATATCCGACCATGACATTTGTGATATAACAATTATTAATAAGTAATAATGCAGTTCTTTATGTCAGCGAGCCTGAATGAGTCAAGTTAGAGAACCTGGAGGGGAATTCAAGGCCATGATGCTCTCCTCTGGGGCTGAAGTTTTCTGGATCACCTGGATACAAATTTGAACAATTTGATGCCTTTTAATATGAGAACTATTTACTAATTTAGTCAGTACGTCTGTTAATTACCAATTAATTCTCACTTTTGTGAGAATTAACTGGCATCCATGAATTTCACTGAATTCCAGAAAGCAGTCAAACTGAATTTGTGTTCTGAATTCTCATGTAAAATGTGCGTCCTATTTCAGGGTATTACCACAATAACGTGCTCACGATCCGTTTATTTATATACATGCACCGAAAACACACTTTTCTGTTAAAAAAGAGGCCTTACAAAATACAAATTCCTTTCAAGAATTCTTTCCTAAATGAAAGAACATGTAAAAAATTAAAAATGTTCAGCAAGTGACTGAAAGTTCCACGCTGATGAACGGACTGCTCGGGTAACAGAGACCTTTGCAAACACAGTGAAGAAAATTACAAAATAAGATTTCAGTCTAATTGCGTGCGCTAGGAATGAGTCAGTGTGCAACTCACAGCCCCATCACAGAGGGAAAGACAGCAGCACCTGTTGGAGGAAGAAGAGTGTCAGTCCACTCACACCAACTGCACTGACTCATCGTTACTCACTGAACACACGCCCACATCTCTTCCAGCTCATTTCGTACTTTTTGGGCTACCTTGACCATCTCCTGTGTCCGAATCTGGGACTTTCCAGTCCAGCTGTCGGCCTTTCTCATAGAGTCCCTTCAGGACCTTCCTTACTTCATCGGCCCCACCTCCCCGACTCAGCTCCAGGTACTTCCTGTAGAGTTGTAGGGCAGTGCGTGCATCCTCTATGCTGTCATGGGTTTCCCCCTGGATGTTGAGGTCTGACAAATCGGGCCAAAGTAAAACAGCATCATGATCATGAGTCCAACAGCAACATTTCATTGTTAATTAGAAAGCAGATGTTGGGAATTAACGGGGTTAAAGATGTCTGTGTAGGTTCTCATTCATCCAGGTCATCGTAGATCGAAGCGAAGTAAAATCTGGTCAACTGGACGTAAGTTTATCTTGAAGACGTTTCACCTCTCATCCGAGAGGCTTCTTCAGTTCTAGTGAAGAGTGTGGAAGCTCCAGCTTATAAACCTATGCGGGAGTGGTCAGTGCTATTGTGGTGGAAACGACCCTCCCGAGACTCACCTGGCCTCCCCAAACGACAGTCGTTGTGCGGTGTCAGGGAGTTTCAGGGGTGGTCGTTAGGGAGTTTCACCGACCACTCAGATGCTAATGGGCTGTGCTGGCATCCTCTTGGATCCTCTTGGCTCTATGTTGGGGAAACCAAACAGCCCCTCAACAAGCGCATGGCCCAACATAGAAGAGCCAACTCTGGAGGACAGGACTCAGCGGTTTTCCTCCACCTCAAGGAAGAAAGCCACTCTTTCCAGGACGACCATGTCCAAATCCTCGACAGAGAGGACAGATGGTTTGAAAGAGGAGTTAAAGAAGCCATCCACGTCAGGATAGAGAAACCATCTTTGAACAGAGGAGGTGGACTGCGACATTTCCTTTCACCTATTTACAACCAAGTCCTTTCAAAGCTTCCCCAAAGAGTTCAGCTGAAAGACCCATGTGGAACGGCTGATGCCAGCACAGCCCATTAGCATCTGAGTGGTCGGTGAAACTCCCCAACGACCACCCCTGAAACTCCCTGACACCGCACAACGACTGTCGTTTGGGGAGGCCAGGTGAGTCTCGGGACGGTCGTTTCCACCACAATAGCACTGACCACTCCCACATAGGTTTATAAGCTGGAGCTTCCACACTCTTCACTAGAACTGAAGAAGCCTCTCGGATGAGAGGTGAAACGTCTTCAAGATAAACTTACGTCCAGTTGACCAGATTTTACTTCGCTTCGATCAACGGGGTTAAACACAAGCAAGAATCTGACCTCTGAGCCCAAAACATCAGACGATCAACGCTGTGCTATTTTGTTTAGGTCAGGCTTGCATTGCCCCTCTGTAGGGTTTCTGTAGGTTTCAACAAGTTAAGTTTACGACCCTTTAGAGATGACGTTTTACATCCAGAATGGCTACAAGTATGAAGCAGCCTTACAACGAAATACATTTATCACACTCAACTGAACTTCAGACTAAGTGGAAATTAGGTCACACAGGGTCCAGAGTTTGGTGATGGTCTATACGGAACAATTTCTGATGGCTTTTTTGAGCTGGTGGCTTTTCACTGCGGCTTTATGCTTATCTAACTTCCCCTATGACTCGAATGGGCTAGATAGTTCACACACGAGCTGGGCGCGCTCTGATCAACTATGTCCAGGCTCCACCAGGTTGAACTAGTGGTTATCGTTTCCACATTGGTTCAAATTTGTATCCCGAGTTGCTTTTTGTGTTGAAGCTGACGTGAATGCATCTTCAGAAAAAAGACATTTCTAGACTTAAAATTCAGATGAATGGCTTATAAACTTGTTAAAGGTCAATGGAAACACTTTTATCTCACCAAGAAAGTACCAAGCAAGAAATCTCAGAGAAATCATCCTCTTGCGTGGTAAATGGAACAGGTAGACCGTATCGATGACTTGGTCTTTCAGAACCTTGAAAAGGGCAAAGAAACACGCTTCAAGAAACTATCAGGTTACAAAACTAATCTGACTTATGGCTGTTGACATACCAATAAGTTAATAACCCGGAAGTCCTTCTGTAAGCCATGACCCACGAACCGCACTCCTGTGTCGATGAGGAAGCGCAGCTTTAGGTAGGTGGACTTCAGGGTGGTTAAATGCTTTGAGGAAATCTTTGCGTCCAGGTCCCCTGGTTTGATCCCAGAGTACTGGGTCAAATAGTCGACCACCTGCAATATTCACACGTTAGCCACGTTCACGAACACACAATCTGACACTGCACCAAGACAAACTCATTAAAACTTTAATTAACAAGACCACAAATGGGATTGGGGGGTGTCCATCCCAGCTGGAGCCTATCCCAGCTGCCTTTGGGTGAGAGGCAGGGTTCACCCCAGACGGGTCACTAGTCCATCACAGGACTGACATCATACCTGTGGTCAATTTAGAGTATCAATCAGCCTCGTCCCCTCTTGATGTCTTTGGACTGTGGGAGGAAGCTGGAGTACCAGAGAGAACCCACACAGGAACAGGGAGAACATGCAGACTCCACACAGAAAGATCCAGTGCCGGAGCAAGGGCTCAAACCCGAGACCTTCTTGCTGTGAGGCGACAGTGTTCTTATCCCTCCCTCAGGGATAAGGTGAGAATCCTTTCTACACCTATTTAATAAAATGACTTAGGTATAATCTTTCATTTACTGATCATACAATTTAAGCTGCTAATACGGACAAAAGTAAGTCCCGGCGACACGGAGTGTCTGTGTTAACATGTATTACAAAACTGTATAATGACATGAAAACATGAGATATAAAAAGGTTTGCTTTCCGTAAATGATTAGACTCAGTCCTGATCATTCTATTTGATAGTGCATGTCTTAAGGAATGATCCTGCTCTTCGCTATTGTGACTTGTTTACAGGAACAAAGAGGTCTTGTAACAACAAAAGCCTCATGATCACATGGTGGTACAGATACAAAGGCTCAGCTCTGTGTGATATTTGGGTGGAATGAATCCTGATACCACCCAAGGACAGAACTTTATTTCTGTCCCATTTGTGTTCTTGGTGTTGACTCACCTGCTCCTGAGTAGAGATGTAGTCATCAATGAAGGGCACCCCCTCATTGGGCCCTTGACCCCTCACACAGGTGATCCTGGCAACAGACATCTGACTGGGCTTGATGGTCGACTTGGTGCCATCGCTCCGCAGTTCTGCCTCCTCCTACACACACACACACAAACACACATACATTTGCACATCTTGTGTATTTAAAAATCTATTCATCCAGTACAATGAGTCTGTGTGAGGGCTCTCCAACCCGTAGATCTCTACTTACCTCACTGACACGTATCTGGGTCTGTCTCATTCACACGCAATTCAAAACAGTTTTGTTTGATTTGACAGTAAAAATTTGATAGAAATGATGCCAAAATGGCAACATAAGGATGCTATTTGGTACAAAACCTGAAGTAATGTTTTGTCATGCGTTTCCACAGAATGACTCGTAAATAACTTTTAAAGTGCTTGTTTACTGAATGGAGTTTGGATTTGTTCAGTGACAGTAACTGTTGTGGTAACGCACTACATCACTCGTTCCAGCCTAAATAAAAATAGGATGCTTCTCATCTTCACCAGAAAAGAGCGCTGAATATAGTGAGTATTTTTTCAATACATGAGCCTAAATTTATTTTTAATCAGTGTCCACATATATCCTAACAGTCTATTAGTCACTGTGAATATTCCTCCCCCATCTCCATTATTACCATCTCTTCGATGATGCCTTCCCACGTCTATTCAGGTGTGGTTTGATGACACATTACACTGTTTGTTTAAACAAAACAGTCCAAACTTTGACTAACTCATGTCCCCTGAAGGCTCCTCTCACCATCATATATATCCAAATATAGAGATGTCCAGACTGACCTGGTTGAGTGTAACAAACTCAGCGTCCAGCCCCACCAAGTCACCAGCCTGAGGCATCTCACTGACCATCAAGGGGATGAAGGTGGCGTGACTCTTCCTCTGTTTTCGAGCCAGCGAGGCCTCTGTCAGTAGCACGCTGGCATCTATGGGGTTTTTAACTGAAACAAACAAAAAAGTGTGAGTAGACAAGTTAATGCACAGTCAGAAACTCCAGACTGAGCATGATGAAACTTACTCCGAAGGTCGTATTTAGTGTGGTAGTCCCTCTTGGCGTAATAGAGAATGGCGGGCACTTTCCAGCTCACGTCAAACTGCGCAGCTTCAGTCTAAAACAAAAATAACAGTTCTACATGGCTGCAAAGACGATATTTAATGAGTAGAAATTAACAGATGGGTTAAATATTTACCTTGTCAATTGGCTCGATTAAGAAATCATTGAAAAGGTACCACTGTTGGTGTGTGACTCCCTGAAACAAACATCATTGCTTCAGTGCCATCGTTTGCTCTTAGATGCAGTCAGGATTGGAGCGAGTGTGTGTGTTGGTTGGTGCATGTTGGTCTCGTTATTCCTCTCAAAAAGCAAAATCATGATTTCATTTTTTAATTTTTTTTTTTTTTTTGCATTAAGTCTCCCAGCAAGTCAGTAATGTGAGGATTCAAACACAAAATTACAGATAAATTTCACTGTAAAAATAAAACAGTAATACTGACATTGACTTCTCTAGTGTGTTTTCCAAGCTGACTAACCTCCTTTCTTTGGTGATACGTCTCTCCCACTTTGATGTGAGCAACCAGGTTTCCACCCGTGCGAGCGTCCAGGACATGCGGCACGGTTACCACCAAGTCGTAGAGAGAGGCACCCTCCGCCTCTTCAGTAGAACTTAACTAGATGGGATAAGTCAGTAGTTGCATGTTACGAGAGTATAATAACCGCAACCAGAATACCAAAAGAAGCAATAAAAAAAAAAACCTGTCTCTCTCACCTCCCCGCCTTCAGACCAGCTGTTGATCTCCAGTCCCTGATTCTTGCTGATGGACATCTTCAGAGTGAGAGGGATCCAAACGTGTCTCAGGTCCTCCACCCGAGTGTCAAAGGTGAAGCCCTCCATGCTACATAATTCCTCACCACTACTCGATGTACATTAGAAAAAAAAAAAAAAATTAAAACTTGACTCACTGATACAAGTGATGTTAATTGATATGAAATGGGATCTTACTCCAAACACCACTCAGTGGGCATCGGTGGGGGTTCTTTGGGCTTCACAGGTTCAGTTGCCTCTTTCTGCATGGCTTTATTGAAGGCATACTGAGAGGGGAAACATACAATAAAAAATGGGGAAATTACTACATTTTTGGGGTCTAAGATTAAAAATTCAGAAGAATTAAGTTACCTCTGCCTGAACTTTCCAGAACTCAGCCTCTTTGGCACTGTTCACCTCACAGTTTATGACCAAAACATCTGGGAGACATCGAATGTTTCTTGTCTGCACCTACAGAAGCACACACACAAAAACCGTCTCACGCTGCAGAACAGATTTAAATCAGACTAACTTACCTGTTAAGTTTTATCAACAACAGATGGACAAAGGGCAGCAAAGGCAGTCATTATTTTTTTACTGAATCCTGGCTTGATAGCAGAATACCCAACAGTGCCATTGAGCTAACTGGATATAGCCTCCACAGAGCCAACTGATCAGCTCACAGCACAATGAAAACCAGAGGTGGGGGTTTGTGTGTTTATGTCAACAAAACACTGTACACACACTGTGGTACACAGACAGTACCACCATTGAGAGTCATTGCTCTGCTGATGTGGAGTTTATTATGGTCAGATTTAGACCTCTCTACCAACCTGGAGAGTTTACAGCTTCCACAATGACTGTGGCCCATATCCCTCTGGACGCTAACACTAAGCAGGCAATGACCGTGTTTCATGCTAGCATTAGTAAACAACGCAGAGACAGCCTTCATTGAGGCTGGAGATTTCAACCACTCCAAATTAAGGTCTATTCTACACTCCCTAAATTTCAACAATATGTCTCCTGTCCCACAAGAGGAGACAAAACTTTGGATCATGTTTCCAACATTCCTGAGGCTTACAAAGCTGTTCCCCTCCCCCACAGAGGACAATCTGACCATGCTTCTTTGTTCCTAAGTATGCTCCACTCGTCAGACGTGTGAAGCCATTAGTCAGGACAGTTAAAGTATGGCCTTAGGGGGCAAACTCTGAGCTGCAGAAAGGGTTTCAACAGTTAGACTGGAGCTCCTTTGCCACCCAGGCTATCTTGGACCTCTACACCTCATCTGTTATGGATTACATCAAGGCCAACATCAACAGTGTAACCACCCTTAAACAGATTACCACATTCCCTAATCAGAATCCACAGATGAACAGAGAGGTTATATCTCCTGCTAAAAGCGAATGACACCGCTTTCCATGCTGGTGACAAGCAGGCCAACTGTTCAGCCAGGGCTAATCTGAATAGGATTGTGCTCAGGAACTGTGCTGACCGAGGTCAGAACTGACATTTTCAAACTGTCACTAGGCAGTTGTCCCAGCGTGTTTTTGAACCACACTCATCTGACCAACAGACCCCCCGTTTGTAAGGGTAGACCATCTGACCTCCTCAAACCCTGAACACTGGCATCCCAAAAGGCAGTGTGCTGAGCCCCCTTCTCTACTCCCACTCCACCTACGACTGCACTCCAGTATATGGCACTAACAGCATAATCAAGTTTGCAGGTGATACAACAGCGATAGGCCTCATAAATGAGTCGGCTTACAGGAAGGACATCCAGCACCTGGTGGCGTGGTGTGCCAACAAAAATCTGGCCCTCAATACAAAGAAAACCAAAGAGCTCATTGTAGACTTCAGCAACCTCTGTTTCAAGTCTAGCAGATTCAGGAACAGCTTCTTCCCCTCAGCCGTCATCTCCCTGAACTCTGTACCACGCCAGCTCCACCCTCACATTCTAACTACAAATACTTGAACTGCGTCGCCTCTACCCTAGGCCCTGCACCACTGCAATGAACTTTGATCTCTTCCTACACCTGCCGACTGTACGAACTTTGACCTCTTCTACAACCTCCTAATATATATATATATATATATATATATATATATATATATATATATATATATATATATATATGTGTGTGTGTGTGTGTGTGTGTGTATATATATATATATATATATATATATGTGTGTGTGTATATATATATATGTATAATATATATATATACTGTATACATACTTATCCATACCTGTATACATTTGCATATAAGACTTTTATTTAACACTATACATAGCTTTATACCTCATTTAACCACTGAGATTACTCTGTGTTACAGCACACATAACAATGTTGCAAACCTTATATATTTACTTTATATTTATTTCCCACTTCTGACAAAATATACATTCTCTTTATCCACTTTAATAACTGTATATGCCAGGGGTATGCAAATCTTACGGGCCACAAAGAATTTTTTTCAATGAGTGAAAGATTCATTTATAGAGGTCGGTCAGACCATGTGCAATAATACTGTAATTTTTTTTTTTTAAATGCCCTTTTCATTCAAAACAACAACAAAAATACAAACTAAAATAAAATGTCATTTCCATTTCGACGTAAAAATAAATAAATAGTTGAATAAAACGAAACATGAACCTGTCATAAATCCAAAACAAGTATCTCAGGAGGAGGTTAAAAAACTTTTCTTTAAAAATAGAAGCACAAAGAGCCACAAGGAAGAAGGAAATATGTATTTCTGTCCTATGGTGAATCAAGCATGTTCCTTTCAGTTTAACAAATTGATTACAATTTTTAAAACTGCTCCGCAAATGAAAGTGAAAGTTAAAAAATTGTGCTCTCAGCGTTGAACTCTGAGTGACCCAGCAACCGGCTGTCTGTGTATTGTTGGCAAGAAGTCAAGTCCCGGCCTGTGTATCGCGTCCCAGTTAATGGGGTTGCGAGTGAAATGCAAGTGCAGTTGCTTGTAGTTTATCGGTGCACCTGTCTGTATACGCTGCGACTGCGAGGGCAGGGTGTAATATAAATGCAACATTTGGGGTTATTTAAAAAATAAATAAATAAATAAAAACGCTCCAGCCAGATCGGCCATATGGGAAACCTCCCAAACCTCTCTATGACCACCCTACCTTGACGCGCTGACCCAACCAGGGGCCACCTATTGAGGATCACTGGTATATACTATACATACATATATGCCTGTACATACCCCCACTATATAACCAGTATGACTGCTCCTAAAGCACCACAATGCCATCGCCACTGTACATAATACGTATTACTATAACACTGTCCCTCCAGGTACTCCAGCTTCCTCCCACGGTCCAAAGACATCAAGAGGGGACGAGGCTGATTGATACTCTAAATTGACCGTAGGTGTGACTGTGAGTGTGAATGGTTGTCTGTCTCTATGTGTTGGCCCTGTGATGGACTGGTGACCTGTTCAGGGTGAACCCTGCAGCTGGGATAGGCTTCAGCACCCCCACAACCCTTAACAGAATAAGTGATGGGAATGGATGGATGGATGGATTATAACACCGTACATACAGGTGACTGTCTAAGTACTTCGTAGCACTCAATAATTTATGGTAATCTGTGTGTACCCCTATTAATCACCGGTGAATTGTATATTGCTACTGAACTTAATGCTATATTTGCATTCCGGTTAGATGCCGAACTTCTTTTCATTGCACTGTACTTGTGCTGTATAATGACAATAAATCTGAATCTAATCTAATCTAACCTAAAGGAGGCGGTAACTTACAGTGGGCTGATACTTCTCACAGTTCTCACACCAGGCCTGAGTGCTCTGCTCCAGACAGATGCTCTTCTTGAGGATCTCAGCAAAGTCATACTCCTTTATTGTCTTTTCTGATCAGTCAGAGTGAAAGAAAGATAGTCAAAAACACTGCCAGACTATTTCACTCCCTAAGGCCACATTAGCCACCTCACAAATGTCTAAAATGTCAAGATGAGCACAGCAACGTGTTCAACTCACCCTGAGAGTTTTGCTCAGGGTAGTGCATGGTGAAGAGCAGTGTGAGGGAGGCGCGGACCGTCTCTTTACCACAGCGACACAGGCTGCTGTTCTCTACCTCACATCCAAACAGCTTTCCGATGACAGACTCACCAGATGAGCCCAGGGAACTGAAACAGACAGACACCAAAGGTAAGTGAAAGACACACTGGACCCTGGATTTTCCCAGGAGATTGTAGGTCAGTGAAGAAGCAGGCAGTTTCCTGGTGTGAGCAAGGCTAGTAAGGAACCAAGCTAAAAGGTAGTGTCATTTCTTTGTGATTACATGGTGCAATTAACATTCATTTCATAATGACAAGTTTGAGCAAAGAACTGGTCTGAAGCCAATTTAATTATCTTTAGCTGATCTAATCTGCTGTCTGAGATGTCACTTTATCCACGGAAAGCAGATCGGATGACAATGAGACGCTCCCACACTGTCGTGTGTAGCACTGTTTGGGAATAAAAACAGTGAGGCGAGTTAATTAAAAATGGGAAATTACAAGATTTTCCTGATAGTGATACTATGAATGATTCTGGTTATCAGTCTGAACCTTTATTAAATCCCTTATTGATTCCTGATGAATTTTCACTGTGAAACAAGGGAGGCCAGCAAAGCTCATCCGTAAAAAGGAATATTTTTACAGCATTTGTTTTCATTTGGTCAAAAGAAATTCTACTAAGCATGCCGGGAGCTACCAAAGTTATTATTACAGAGGACAATCACCTGCATTTGTGGTGTTACATACATGACACTCCTTAAAAATGAAGCCCACAATGCACAGAAAGATGAAATTAAAATCACTATTTTATAGACATTACAATCAGCAAAGTTGTCATCTTTCTTGGTGAAAAGATGCTTTGAATCCTTTTTTTCTCTCTAGTTGCAAATCAGATTTATTAGAAGACCAACTGCTGGACACCAAAAATACCAGGGACTCATTTTGAGGCCTCTGACCTGCTGCTGGCTCCCCTGTAGGCCTGCGGACCCTCCTGTTCCTGTGTCTCTTGGTGGAGCTGAGTGAGGATGAAGCGATTCCAGCTTTGGATTAAGCGACCCAGTCTGGCCTTCCCCGTTTGCTCATCGGAGTCTGCGAGGATCAGGCCCAGCGCTGACGCTTCAGGGATGGTGCGAAATGCTCTAAGGAAATTACTGGCCTTGATGACAGGATACAGGAGAGACAGATTTAAGAAATCTACTTGAATCTCTAAAAGTCCAAAGGGATTGGCCAGCTGTCGCCCTAAGAGAAGCACTGAGAACCACCTACCTGACATGGATCTCCTCGTGACAAATCCAACATGTGGAAGAGGAAGCCGAGCTCACAGGCCAAACAAAACTCCTTCTGGCACAAATGATTCTGCACCAGACATCGGATTGGCTCCAGGAAATATAATACCTAAAGTGCCAAAAAACACGTGAACAACAACTTAATGTGGAACCAACCTTTTTTTTTTTTTTAAAAAAGACAATGACATAAAAAAAACGAACATTTTCTAAAAAGGACTTTTTTTTAATGGATTCCATAATGCAACTTCTCACCTGAATCATGCAGTTACAGTAGGCATTGGGGATGTGAGGCTCCAGGCCAGCAAACAAAGTTCTGTTGTAATGTTTGAAGTCAAAGTCTTCAAGTCCCAGTTTGGAGTATTTAATAGTGACCTGGTCAAACACAAAGATGCCTCCATCTCATATGTCAAATCAATCAAAACTATTTATATTATTTTTATCCAGAAAGGAAAAAAATATATATACAAAAACACACATCACATGCTCCTGTCATGTGAGAATCAAAATGCAGTAGATTTATTGCTTTGTGGTAGTGTGCCTCCACCATCGTGTCCTGTTGCAAGCTACACATTTATCTAGACTCAAAGGATTTCATAAAATCATCTAACATAGTTCAAATTGAATAACAGCCAGAAAATTTGGGATGGAAAATATCATCAATTGATCATTTGATGTCATTATTTATGTGACATTTCTAAGCACGTGAATTCTTCAGTTATGGCTAAAAATGTGTTTTGTAAGGTCCAAGTCTGACCTAATAAGTTCATCCTTGAGTCCAAGAGAATGGAACAGACAGACAGATAACCTCGCAACTACAGCTTTCTCTGGCACAGATTCATAAAAATAAAAAGACTAACCTTTCTGTACTTTTTGGGCACCATGTAGAGGTGTGGCTCTTCATCACGTCCAATTGGCGATTCTGGGACCTGGTTGTAATTATCATAATCAAGCTCCACATCTTTAATTTTATAGGGAACCTGAAACACAGAACGTAGATTTAGATATTTTATATCAATACACAAATGGAACACAGCAAAATCCTAACTTAAGACCAAACCCTAATATATTCTGTTGTGAAGTAGTGTAAGCGCTACGCTGCATCTTGCCTGGTTGCGAGGGCGAGCACGAGGATTTGCTGCATAACCAATGAATCCGACTGTCTTCATTGTGCGCAGAATTTCTGGGTCCACGGGAGGTGCTCGTCTGTAGGGGCAAGAATGTCTCATGACATGATGGCAGTGCAGTTAGGAAAAACTCTGACACATCACCTGCTTCCAAAAATGCTAAGATGCAATTAATCAATCTTTTCACATGAGAAAAAAAGAAAAGTTAATTTTCAAATTAACTTCAGTGAGAGGAGGCAGGTGGGCATAGTCCCTCAATACTTCACACTTGAGTGCATCACAGATGAAAATAAGACAACTTTTGAACCGGCAATGCAGGAGTCACATATTGCTTAGAGAGGACCAGACAGATCAAATGCAGTTTTTGGTGGTGGTATATGACTCTTATATTGAGGTATGATTTGCATATCAAAATCTACATGATCATAATTGTACAGTGAGTGCTTGGGAGGGGAGTCTGAGGGTAAAAAGGGAAGAACCACATTCGTCTCCTTAACTTCCACACCATGTACAGCAGATCAGTTTAACACTTTTCACTCCGAAACAGTTAGAAAAAATTAATAACCTGTGTTGTTTGTTGAATGTATAGGTTTAACGTAGGGTTTAAATCACTGATCATCTACTAAGGATGGTTAGGTAGCTGGTCATGTTTTGAGCACTTGATTGACAGGATAATGTCCCCGCTTTGATCAATAAAGTTTTTCTATTTCTGAAATAAGTTGTCATTGGTACTGGCTTACAATATTGCGTTGTGAGAAGTTTGAGAGGGTTAGAAAAACTAGAAAAATATGTGACAGCCAACAGAAAAGGGTGAAGTGAGGGATTGCAATCTCCAACTTCACCACTAGATGTCACTTGAGGTTGCATCACCAATATATGACTGGCCCAGGTCTCTTCCATGACATCAGATGTAGCTTATTAATTACACACTGGTTTAGGTTTGATTCTCCTTATTGGTCAGTATCCTAGCTATCGCTATCCAGACTGAAACAGTCAACTCAGTGACTCCCTATTTTTGGTTTGTCACCATTGGTGGAATTCACTGATTATTGGTTAAATATGGAATGTCTTTATAACATCAATTTAGTACTTCATGAAGCATTGCCATAACAGAGGCGTTGTTACCTGGGGCTAGGTGTTGCCAGTGCAGTTGGCCAGTCTGAAAGCAGCGGCTCTGTGCTGGTTAGTGGCATAGGGATGAGAGAAAGGGGTAGAAGATCATGGTTCCAGTCAAGCTGGTGTAGCGTGTCCACAAGGCAGGGCAGGGCAAACTCTGTCTCTCTGGAATAGTCATTGAACGAAACCTCCGGAGCATCAGACCACAGATGCACACATCCCCCAGAGTCACCGAAGGCTATTGCTTGTTTACTGGCCGATACATCAAAACTCATGAGCAACTGGCCCACGGTGTTCACATGAAAAATATCCGCCAAGTTGGCGAGACCAGTCGGCTCACAGAACTGGCACTGACCTGTAGAGAAACACACGAGTTGGACAATGAGTTCTCAATTAAATTTACATTTGGAATCATATAAAAAATCATATTCATTAATCAAGAATTAACATGAAAGTAACGCCACACTTCCTGGTTGATACCTGTCTGTGAGATGATAGCCAGGCGTGACGTGTAGGTGGGAATGAAACGCAAGAACAGAGGGTCTACATGCACTTGAAGCGGAGTTACGGCTCGCATCATTCGGAGGTCATACACCATGAGGAAGCGGTCACATGCCAAACCATTCAGGCCTCGACTAGAGAAGCCGCATGCCGCTAGAAGGTTTCCGTGGACATCGAAGTCTGAGAGACTGCCTGAGAACGCGTCGAACTCGTGCTCCATCTTGAAGCTGCGCAAGTCACGAAGGGTTACCTGGTTTTTACAGAAGATGACCATGAGCACTGCGGTTTTCACTCAGTCTGAAATTTTTTTCATAACCTTTTGGGAGTGTCCTTACCTTACCAGATGTGTGCCCACAGAAGAAGAAACGACTGGTATGGCGCATTATTGCCACTCCAGGTACCTCAACAGTGAACTTTAAAACAAATAAATAAGATTCTGATTTATCTCATTTGCTAAAAGATGGAATGTTAAAAACTAAGGGAATTACAAATCCCAGGGACTCACCTTTTGAGTTTCTTGAACAGTATTTAGGTCAACTTCAACAACGTAGCTCTGTAATCCACCCATCAGCATGGTGTTGTTGTCAGTCATAAGGAGACTGTGCATATCAGCTCCTTCATCCATCCTGAAATGTATATAAATTAGTATAATAACATAAATTAATCAATAAATTAAGTAAGATAATACAGTATATGAAAACGTTCAGTTCATCTCTGCCTAAGGGCACTTACGGATAATCAAACATGACAAGCCCCCCTCGAGTGTAGCACTTCAGGTTACACTTAGAAAGGAACAGCACGCCTGTTTCCAGACTTTGAATGTGTCGGATGTCATCAGTTGCATGGACTTGGAAAGAAGAATAGCGACCCATCGTAGGACCGAAGAATGAGGTTGCATGACCCTAAAGAGAAGAACAGAAAACATGGGAGGCTGCTGAAAAATCTGCAGTTTGTATGTACTAGAAGCAGCAATGCTTGTGGAAAACGATCACAATAGTCAAGGCTCTCACTCTGTGGTTTCCCATCCAAAGTATCTCTTCCTGTAGATCGAAATGTGTTGCTGTAACTGGGATGCCAACTTCGGAAACGACACTATGTAGCTCAGAAAACATCCCCTCCATGAGATGCACAGGTTCAGGGACGGTCACAGCCAGGGCCTCTGGATCAAGCTCCACACCTTGCAGTAGGGTGGTATTAATGTGGGGATCCATGGAAGGCTCCATCCCGGCATCCAGAGTCCCGTGGAGGCTGGGCGAGTACTCACCCAACCCAGCCTCGAGACCGTCAAAGTTCATCATGTGTACCCCTCAAACAACCTGCAGAGGAAATGACGACATATATAAGTAGCAATACCACATTAGCTTAGCTAATATACCATCATAATAATTCCGTGTTTGTGATTCAACTAAACACAACGCATCCACTCCCAGCGTGTGTCAGAGGCTAAAAACTTCAAGCTTGTGCTAGGACTCGGCTAACAACAGCTAGCTAGCTAAGCCCTCGGGCTAACAGCAAAGCTAACTGCTTTGGCGACCTAACATTCAAAATTTAAAAAAATATATTGTTATAACTAAAAAACATGTAGGAACCACAGTTAAGGGTTAAACACGTTCATTTACAAAGTCATGACCGGTATTTTGTCAGCATTCACGATGAGGTAAAGATACATCTACTCGCAAAAGGAACTGAAACAGGAATCGCTGCACATACAGTCAGGTTTTACAACCAAAATACTGAAACATGTGCGTCACTTTTTTTTAATAAAACGCCCGGTTGAAATATAAAAGATTTTACGCATTTACGCAAACCTATTCTTTATTCAGCGTCCATGCTCATTCCAGTCACAACAATAACACGTTCACGCAAACATATCCGGAGCAAACAGCGGTGGTGCGTTCAACTGCATAGCTGGATCTCCGGGATTGTGGGGCTCTGAACACAACCCAGGAGCGTCGGTGTTATAAAATGACGAACCCGTTCTAATTTTTTTTCTTTCCCATTTTGTGCGAAAGCTCCCGCACAAAAGGTACAGTGTTTTGAAAAGAGCTTCGCAATTTTAACCTCGTGAATTTTTCTTTTCTGTTCTCAGTTCAAACGTATCGCTTAGCTAATAAAGGTTTTAGGGGGTTCATTAGACAAAGCTCTAGTCAAATATATGTTTTACTTTTACTTTATCTTGGATATTTCATTTGACGTTTGGGCGGAGCGCGACGTTGGAATTTGGTTTTCACATCAATTGCACATCAATTGGCTGAAAGATTAAAATAAATAGTGCGCAAAAAAAAAAAAAAGAATTTGAGAGCCATTAAAGATTCTACAAAAGATAAAGGGAGTTTCAGTTGAGGCAAGAGAAATAGAATCCACCTGATAAAGACTTACGCTTTCATAGTAATAAAACACATTTACAACAAAAAAAAATTAACATTTGCATATCAACAACAGTCACTGTTTTCACGGGGTAGTCAGGGATTGGAGTTGAACAGTTGTGTCAGATACAACAAAACGTTATATTTATACTCAAAGCAACACAGGCAGCAGTGGGAACAGTGAAACCAAGCGCGGTTTTAAAAGGTACAATGAGGGCATGTTTCTTAAGTGGAAGCCTGTAGATATTCTTTGATTTTTGTCCAAAATCAAAACATCAAACTCACTCTCAACGAGTATTTCTTCATTTCAGTTTCGGTTATCAGCAAAATATAGTTTGAATAAATCAATTTAAAAAAACAGGTATAAAGTTCTTATTTCATGAAGAGATGAATATCACTGCTGACCACTCGTCTGGTTCTTGTTAAAAATCATGTCTGAATAATCAAAGAAAACAGAACAGCAGTGGGAAAACTGGAGGAAGTATCTTATGCTTCTCCTTATCATTTTCTCACACGCACCGAGGAACTTTAAGGTTTTTCTGTGGTAGAATAAAGGGACAGAGGGAAACTTTGTCCAGCCTGTGTCGAGGATTCATCTCATTATTGTCATAAAATGTAAATTAATCTCACTTCCTCGGTACAACTAGATGTGAAACTTGATTACAACATATTTAGGTTAATTGGCGTGTAATTTTGAAAACATTATTATCAGTCAGACGCTATGTCATTGGAAATCAGCGGTAGATACAATTTGGAGAAGGGTGGTAATGTGGCAATGATGAAACGTAATGATTGTAATTTTAAAAAAAAATCCTGTTCAATTAACTGTCCAATAATCTGTTTCGAATTTTATGACACAAATGACATCAAGGCATAATTTGGGAGGCTTTCCTGTGTATTGACTCTCTTCATCACGAACTCACCTGAGGGATACCCATGTAGGAAAACCCTGCATGACTCACGTTCCACTATAAAGATCAGCACGCATCATCCACCCAACACAAGAAGGACGAGGCCTCTACAGAAGACGCTGGACTCACTCACTCACACTCTCGCTCACTCTCCTCTCCGAAACGTCATCATGCCGTCCGACACTTTTGCTGTCTTTTTCATGCTGCTGGCCGCTGCGTCCTGCTTTCCTGTGCAAGATCCATGCGCTGATGTACGGGAGAGCTCCATTGAGCTCAACCACATTGCCAAAAACGCATCAGTGGAGGTAAGATTTTTAATACATATCATTTTAGTTTTATGGTTCAAGAAATATTTATGCAAAATACAACTCAAAAGTAGCGCTTCCTAAAGTGTACCATCAGCAAATATATATATATATATATATATATATATATATATATATATATATACACACATATACACACACACACACACACACACATATATATATATATATATATATATATATATATATATATATATATATATATATATATACACACAGAGCGAGAGAGAGAGACATCTGGCACATTCAATTATTTCAGCTAACTATGTGTTTAAGTGACAGATTTACTGCTGTGTCCTAATTTTTGTACTAAAATGTTCTGCAGGCACGAAATAATTCCAAAAATGTGGCAAATTTCTCAAGTCCCCTTGAGTGGATCGAGGCCAAAGATATGTGCGACCCCGAGAACCTAAAAAAAAACCCTTTGGTAGGTAGCAAAACATATGTATATATGCCAATTGAGGCTGTGTGGCTTTGATCACTGTAAGAGGATAGTCCCAATCAGTTAATGACCTTTTCTTTTGCCCTCTCCCTCCACAGCAATGTATTCAGAAGATATCCAGTGTCCTGAAAAGCTATGAAGTTGCTCTGGGTATTGTGGAACCATTTGAAGTCTGTTCACTGCATGTCAGAAGAGTGAAGTTGCCACTGACGAATCTGCAAGAAAATGTGGACAGTTGTCTGAAGTCAAAGGGAGGAAATCACAAAAATGTGAGCCCAGAACTCTATTTTCCTTAACAAAATGAGGCAAAAGCACAAGCCATGTCAACAAACAATCAGAAAAAATTAAGATGCATGCTTTATCAGCGATTTCAGTGTCTGATTATTTTCAAGGTGGGGCGTTACAACTTTTCTTTTTAATCTTTCAGATTCCTCAGGTGGCTCACATCAGCAGAAAGGAGGCGGACAACATGGAGCCCTGGAACAAGACTTTGATGTGCCACTATGTCCTGGACAGGCTCTTCTCCTTCTCCATCCTCACAGCTCGCGTCTTTGCCGTGGGGGATCCAGCTTATCACGCAGATGCTCACTCCAAAAATGTGTGCAGCAAATGATGTTTGATAACTTGCTTCATTATGATCACATTGATCTAAGTATGTAGAACGGGCCAGAGTGGTTGATCTTGTTTTGACAACAGTGTTTCTACTCTTTTTTTCTCCCATACATGAATGGAACAAGTATATTCTATGATATATTTACACTCTATTTATTGCAGTTTTATTTATTGATATTTATTGAAATCACCCTCTTTTTATCTGTGTATGCAAACAAAAAAAGTTCAAAATAAAAATATGACTGTCATCTTCATGCGTGTTGGGTGTGTAAGTGATGCCGTCTACTTCATGGCAGGTGCTCCTCTCCCAGAAAACATTCCCTGCAATCTTCTTTTATTGAATGAATGAATTTACTAAACAGTACATAAAAAAATATGCTGAGATAAGGGGGAAGTTGTGTTTTCCTGAAACATTTCTTCTGCTCCCCGGACATCCACAACTTCCTGCATACTTCCTACCTGTCAGTGTGTCTATTGTTTTGGATGCGCTCATACTTCAATGATGCAATCTTAACTTCGTTGTTATTCAAAGCAAACAAAGAGAGAGGTTGAATAGTTTAAAAAAGGAAAGTTTAAAGGGGAAGAGGAAGTAGCAGTGAGCACAATGTGAAGGCACAGGATTGCTCAACAAATTTGATTGTTGTCCAAGTGACAATGCCCACAATTCATTTAATAATTTAGTTCAGCATTTAGTTTCATTGTGACAGGAGTCTAGTCTGTCAGCAAAAACTCCGAAGTTTACTGAGTACGTCTTCTGCGTCAATGCCCTTCTACTGGCACTCCCAGGAGTAGAGGAAATTACAATGCAACTTTTTCAAAACAAAGAAGGTAATATCACAAAGGGTTACAAAATAATATCAGACTAAATAGTCATGCTAAGAGTACAGAATTAAGCCAAGGTCCCTTTTCTGCTCTCAAAATCTGCAGCTTATACCATTTTATATGTACTGATGTATTCCTTCGTTAGAATGTTGAGGAAACACACTGCACAGACGTACATCTAACCTTAGTTGTGCACATTTTGTTCCACAGGATCTGAACATTTTTTTAAGTTCCATGTAAAATCCAACACAATAGATATTATCACTCTAAATACCTGAATAATTTCATACACCTCCATGTAATAATTCCTCATAAATTTTCCATCCATCCATCCATCCATTTTCTTCTGTTTATTCCTGTTAAGGGTCACGGGGGGGGGGGTGGAGCCTATCCCAGCTGCTACAGGCGAGAGGCGGGGCTCACCCTGGACAGGTCACCAGTCCATCACAGGGCCAACACATAGAGACAGACAACCATTCACACACACAGTCACACCTACGGTCAATTTAGAGTATCAATCAGCCTCGTCCCCTCTTGATGTCTTTGGACCGTGGGAGGAAGCTGGAGTACCAGAGAGAACCCACACAGGAACAGGGAGAACATGGAGACTCCACACAGAAAGATCCCGTGTCTGAGCCAGGACTGAAACCCCGAACCCCGAACCTTCTAGCTGTGAGGCAACAGTGCTAAACACTGCACCACCGTGCAGCCTTCCTCATAAATTTTATTTATTTTAATTTTTTTAAATTTATTTAACCTTTCTTTAACCAGGAAAAGGTCCAACGGAGTTACAATAACTCTACCCCAGGGAGTCCTGGCCAAGACGGGCGGCAAAAGAAAATTTCAGAATACACCAAAGACAAGACAACACACTACACACAAAACACCACAAACCACACACCACACACATTAGAATGCTAGACATTGCACTTAATATCAAGCTAAGGTACAATCTAATACACACAAACAGCGAAGAAGGGCATCAAGTTAAAAAGTTCAGTCAGGTTTGGTTTTAAATGATCTTTAAAATTATTAAGAGGCGGGGGCGATTCCAGATTTAAGGTAGCGATAAGCGATAGAAGTTTCTCAGTACAACCGCAGTCTGATCTGTCACCACTGCTGCTCCACTGGGGTCAGGGGCATTGCTGAGGGCACCTCACTGGGGATAATGAGGAAGAAGCAAGTGCTGCTTATTTACTTTTCCAGGATGTCAAGCACATGTATGACCAATGGGGTATATGTGTTTTGAACATGACATCACTTCCTTACCTAACTTTTTAGGAACTCCTCATTCTGCTGGGAAACCATCCGCTCAGCTGTGGGTCATTCATCATTCGTCCCCCTCAGGGATTGTCTCCCACCTGTACTTTACCTGTAACAGGAAACCCATCAAAAAAATCTATGAAGTTATACAACTGCTTCCTGCAAATGTCGCCACCCCAGTCACAGTGATTTTGGCATAAAGTCCAGTTCAGGACTGTGAAGTGACTAAACAGGTCTGGGGACTTTTGTATTTTCACACCAGTAAAACCAGTTAAGTTGTTAATTTCCCTAAAGTAACCAAAGCAAACAGCATGCTACGGAGCGTGCCTTAATTACAATTATTTTTTCAACAGGTTCAAAACAGTTATGTAAAGGTAGTCAAACGAACAACAA
The DNA here is from genome assembly GCF_037954235.1 of Aulostomus chinensis. NCBI lineage: Eukaryota > Metazoa > Chordata > Actinopteri > Syngnathiformes > Aulostomidae > Aulostomus > Aulostomus chinensis. The sequence continues at coordinate 5,578,466 of NC_141328.1, read as the reverse complement.
AAGAAAGGAATGCATTTATTTGAACATAATTTCTTTTTTGACTTAAAGACATGTAATATGACCTAACAAAAACAAATTTTTAAAACTTTCATCCACTTTCTTGAGTGTTAAGACAATGGTTGGCTTTAAAATGCAGTAGAGACACTATTTGCATATTCAATTTGGATCTCTGCTGCAAAAATGAGCTTTTGTTCTTCATCCACCTTCCTCTCTCTTTATAAGGCGTCAGTAGCCTTTATCTGCTAGTGTGGCGTAATCAGCAGCACACTTGAACACACTTAATGGACCACAAAATATGGACTGCTGATCATGACCCCCCCCCCCCCACACACACACACACACCTTACTCCTCCCCCCACCCAACCCCCCACTAATAAGGCAGAAACGGTCTGTAATTTTGTATATAAGTGGTATAAATTCTCTCACAAACTTGCAAACAACCACCAACTGGTTTGGGATTCCTCAGAGCAGCTGCCCACTTTTCCCACTGATATTACTGCACTGGGTAGACATGGAAATGGTGAAACTAAGGTAAAACTGTTCTTGAGATACCGGAGATATTTTATTTGCTGTAAACATCCAACATTCTCTTTCCCTCTCTAAAGATCCCCTCCACACTTAAGGTATACAAAAATACTAAAATGTCTGACCAATTTTGTCTCAGAAAAAAACGAGTGCCAAATTAAAACCCATAAAATTCCACAAATTCCTCTCTCTTTCTCTCTCTCTCTGTCTAAAAAACATCAGCTACTGTGAATCAGGGATGCTGGAAATCAGTGTATCATAGGTATAAGCAATATCGGTTCAATGAGAAAAATTCAGTGCTCACCACTGAACTACGCCCAACCCTCAAACTTATGCGGGAAGTTTAAGTCAGATTATTTATCACCAGATGCATTAGAATTAGTAATAGTCATAAGTAATAAGAAGTGACAGGCTCTTCAAGAATTGATGCATTGTTCAATAAACTGTGACTTCATATTTTTGTCCATTTAAGGTCCACCTGAGTATCAAATAACTGGTGCAAACTGACTGAAAACTGAAATAAAGCTTTAAAAAATCTAAACATGACCCATTATATTTTTTTAGTCCTACATATTCCAAATATTTAAGTGGGCTCTTTGGGATACCAGGACATAGAGCTGCACAGAGCTGAACTTGTCAGGTCGGGACCATTTACTGAATAAAGTCTGGACCTGGTAGTGAATAAGGTCAGGACTTGGTAGTGTGTAAGGTCTGGACCTGGTAGTGAATAAGGTCAGGACTTGGTAGTGTGTAAGGTCTGGACCTGGTAGTGAATAAGGTCAGGACTTGGTAGTGTGTAAGGTCTTGACCTGGTAGTGAATAAGGTCAGGACTTGGTAGTCTGTAAGGTCTGGACCTGGTAGTGAATAAGGTCAGGACTTGGTAGTCTGTAAGGTCTGGACTGAGCAGGCAGGCAGGAGTTTTGACAGATGTCAGATGCTGCAAACGAAGCATCCTAAGAAGGCGGGGTTAACGAAAAACAAGGAATTTCCTGGTGAGCAACGACCACACGAGAAGGTAAAGTTTGCACCGTTGAAATGTCAAGTATTAACCTCTGAAAATCTACAAGTGGCGGGTTTGATTTCCCCCAGCGACCAGAAGCAATTTACCCCCGGTAGTTATAACCTGCCAGCTGCAACCGCTAAAGAGGACCGTAACTTTCAGCTAGTTAGCATGTTAACCTGTAGATGGCAAACGTTAGCTAGCTAGCTTATTAAAGTATCTTGTCTCCCAACGTTGTGAGGGTAGAAGGTTTTTTTTTTTGGAAGATTTTCTACTGATACAGACGTGTCTTGTTACCGTAAGCTCACATTTAACCGTTTTACACCGCTTTATTTGGTGTTGTGAATGTTTTCGTGCCTGAATGTTGCGGCTAGATGTTGCCGAGTCCTGTGAGTGGAAGGCGCTTGTCAAGTCACACAGCAGACTACAGACGGGCGGAGTCGTTCTCCCGGATTAGTTTTAAAGAGCATTGTACCTAATTTTCATTATCTGTGTTCCTTTTTAAATCAACCATGTATTTTTGAAATACCAGTCACAATCAAGAGTACAAAGAGCTCAAGTTTTTTGCCTTCACAGCAGCTTGTTTTACCTCATAAACCTAGAAGTGAAGTCTTCGAATATCTGGATATTATGAGAATTTCACTATAAATGTCAGGAGCACATTGTTCCTGTCCTTTGTGTGAGACTATATTAGGAGCTCAAATGTGTATGAACAGATTTCATTTCCATTTCCATATGTAAATAGCTGTTCCAGAGCCCCGAAATTAGGTCCCAGAAGTAGCAGTTCCTGAATGGAGCCCCAAATTTTCATTTCCCCAGCTACACCGACCAGCTATGGGGATGTAATCCCTCCCTTGGTCCTGGCCCAGCCCCACAGCCCCTCTCATCTGGATGTGCCCAGAAAACCTCAAAGGAGAAGTGCATCCTAAAATGATGCCCGAACCAACTCAGTCGGCTACTTTTGACGCAAAAGAGCATCGGCTCTACTCCATGTCCCTCACGGATGACTGAACTTCTCCCCTTATCCCTAAGGGAGACGCCACTCTCCTGAGGACATCAGCTTTGGTCATTTGTAATAGTGATCGTCTTCCTTGGGTCATGACCCATATTTCAGGACCATAAGTTCGCTCTCCTCTGATTCAAGTCATTGCTTAAACGTTTTGTCGAATTGACCTTCAAGCTCATAAAAACAACACACTCAAGCATGAAGTACAGCAGCATTGTGATCATTTTAGTGACTGTTAATGCTGTAATATCACGTATGTAATGTGATAGTAGCAGTTAATGAAACATGTTCAATATTTAGACCTATCCTCCTCATGTACAGTTGGACATGACAACCAGAAACTAGAGGGAGCATCATCCCGGTGTTTCAAGACTAAAGACTTCAAACCAAAGCTAATTCGAACTTCAAAATTTTTGCAAACTGTGCTTCAAAATTTAACTGCTTCTTCCGTGACCCGTTGCGGGGTCAGCCTAGTAGTTTTGACACAATCCTGCCTTGAAAGAAAGGGGTACTGATCACGTAATGTCCTTGGTGGAGAAAATATGTAGGTTTAATTATGTATCTGTTGATAACCACACATCCATCCATTGTCTTATTCCTACATTAAGGGTCGTGGGGGGGTGGAGCCTATCCCAGTGTCAACGGGCGAGAGGCGGGGTTCACCCTGGACAGGTCGCCAGACCATGGCAGGGCCAACACATAGAGACAGACAACCATTCACACTCACAGTCACACTTACAGTCAATTTAGAGTGTCAATCAGCCTCGTCCCCTCTTGATGTCTTTGGACTGTGGGAGGAAGCTGGAGTACCAGAGAGAACCCACGCAGGTACAAAGCTAATAAATTGCTAAATTTAGCAGGGACTCGAACCCGGAACCTTCTTGCTGTGAGGCGACAGTGCTAGCCACTGCACCACCGTGCCGCCCATGATAACCACCATTTTGATTAATTTTACGATATTCCAGATGGCTAAAATCGGTGAAAAGCACATTTTTTCCTTTCAGGTATAAGATGGATCTTGCTTGCTTGCATTGTGTTGAGGCTTGATACCAAGAGTCAGGGGGGTCTAAAAGTTCCTCTTTTACCAACATATTTTTTTTTTAGCTTTGTCCATTTTTTTCCCTCTTTTCAAGATGAATGTGGGCGTAGCTCACAGCGAGGTCAACCCCAACACGCGGGTGATGAATAGTCGAGGGATATGGCTTACCTACCTGCTGCTGACTGTCGTGCTGCACATCATCCTGCTCAGCATTCCCTTTTTCACCGTTCCGCTCGTCTGGACCCTCACCAACGTCATCCACAACCTGGTAAGTTGCACCGTATGAGGACACGTCTAATGACAAACAGTCAGGTACAAGTGACCAGGAGATGCTTACCTTAACGTCATGATTTATTTGGGATTATGTCCTGAACTAATTCACACACACACACACTTCTTGAAATTAATCATGTATTTAAAATGCATGCGTTTACCATTGACTTTTTCCCAAAATGTGGAACTAATCTTTTAAGATCGGATATTTTTTTTATGCATCTGTTAGATGGGTTAAGCTTCTATTTAAATCTCTACATGCATCCAGAAGTGATGATTCTGCCTTATTGTTTAAATTAAAACCAGCTAGTTAGTTTGAGATTCCTGAAAATGTGCTGGATCATCATACGTATATCCATACTTTCAGTTATTGTGATATCAAAACCATGCGATTGAAGATTTATTCATTTACTGTGTTTTATCATTTCTATTTGTGTATGCAAATACAGAATAAACTACAATTTGCGTAGGTCATCTTCTTCACATTTTTACATTTTGCCACTTCAGTATAAAAACCAATAGAAGTTGAAGTAAAGTCAGTTTTGTTTGTATTCGCCAACTCACAACAAAAGTTGTCTCATGACACTTCACAAGTAGAGCAGGTCTAGCACCAAACTCCTTCAATGAATTTTCACCCAACAATTCTCAATGGGATATGGTGGTCAATGGTATCAAAATCTGCACTGAGATCTGATAAGACCAGCACAGAGACCAGTCCCTCACCTGATGCCAGTGGGAGGTCACTGGTAACGTTGACCAGTCCTGTTTCTGTGCTATGATGAACCCTTAAACCCAACTGGAAATCCTCCAATAAACTGTTGCTTCAGAGAAAGTTTAGTGACTGCTTTCTCCAGGACAGACATGGGTCTGTAGTTTTAGTCTGTAGGTATTAAGGTTACTTTTAGCCAGCAGGTCTAAATTTGACTTGACGTCGCCCGCTTTGGCCCCAGGAATAAACATTTGACTGTAGTTGCCAGTGTCTTTACATTCCTCAGAATGCAACTTTTAGTTAGCAGAGCTGTTTTTTTCAGTGGGTGTTTCGCTGAGTGGGGAAGAACTATCAGAAATGTGAACCGGTGGTTGGACACCCAGCTCAGCTAGGAGTTAATATCGGCAGTCTGCACCAGCTGACCGGGCCCGCCGGCTAGCTCTAGCGGCTAATTGTTTGGATCCATCAGTGCGGAGCAGGCACAGGTCCAATTCAACCTCACCAAGCCTCGCCTCCAGCGTTACAAACAAACTACATGTAACACACTCATCAGCATCACTGAAGGAGGCAGAGGAGTAACTGAACATGTGGCACACTGAGCAGGAGAGAGGAGAGCGAAAAGTCATCGCTAGCTTACGAGTGAAGACTTTAAAAGGCAGAAAGACGTTATCACTCGTTTTATCTCTCCCGTCGGTGCACTGCTGTACTCTCTTTGTCCAGGTGATATCGCAAGCATTGCACAGAAGTGAGAGAAAGATCTTGACACAGAGTATTTTGACAGTGACTGGAAGGAGGCCACTGAAGTATTTAAATCCACCTTTACATGTAGACGAATGAGAGAGACAGTATAAAATATTACACTGTCTACACCTAACCCCTTACAGATTAAATCAGGACCATCAGGTTTCACCTCTGTGTAACAAGTGTCATAGCGGGGTTGGAACATATCATCACCTCTGGCAGTGTAAATTGATAAAAAGGCTTTGGGGTACAATCTCGCAGGAACTGAGTGGCGTCTTTCAAGTGAAGATGAGGAGGGACCCTGGTCGATTCATTCTCTGACTTAAACCCGTTCGTAGTTCAAACTATGCAACAAATTGCTAGTAGTGGCCGGAAAATATATTTTGATTAACTGGATCAATGACAAACCACCTACTGTCCTCTTCTGGTACAGGGAAAAATTCCGGGTTCTCCCCCATGAAAGTCTTAGTGCAGTTGTGAAGGGTAAGGAGAGGTCCTTTAATGAAATGCGGGCTCCTCTGCTGAACCATCTACCTGACGAATGGACTCAGTGAGGGATGAGGGGCCAGTCTTCCTTACTGGCAGTCAAATGGAATATTTGCCAGTTAAGGATAGATGGATGGCAATATTTCATTTTATTTGTATTTTATCTATCTCTGTTACTGTCATGATGGCAAAATGTAAAAAACAAAAATTCTGTTGAAAACCAATAAAAATTGCACCCCCCCCCCCCCAAAAAAAAACAAGGCAGAAAAACTGTCACAACAAGACAGATGGTCTTTTGAGCTTTGGCCAAAAATAATGCAGTTAACTGTGCAGTTTTAACAGGTAGATTAATCTGTGCAATTATGAATCAGCAGGGATGATCAAACTTCAGCTAGCGCAACAAAGCCACACAGTAACAGGAAGTGAGGTCACACACTTACCGCAACGCCAGTGAATTGAAACCCCCAAAAAAGAGTTTAATCAACACTCATCTCCCCATGATGGCAACAGGCCTGCAGTCTCATTATGTGGTGATCTGTCTTTGTGACTGACCATATTTGTGTCTCTGCCGTGTGGTTTGTCCTCTGCAGGTGATGTACCTGTTTCTGCACACAGTGAAAGGGACTCCCTTCGAGACCCCAGACCAGGGCAAAGCTCGTCTGCTCACACACTGGGAACAGATGGACTACGGTGTCCAGTTCACAGCTTCACGCAAATTCCTTACCATCTCACCAATTGTTCTGTAAGGATGGTTAAACTGTCTCTTTTTTTGGATGATGGCTGGATCAGCTCACAGTTAAATGTAACGGAACCGTAGTGGGTCTAGACTGGCCTTCGTTTCACAAGAGGGGATCCTCATGAAATTAAAACACGGTTGAGGGCCACACACCTTTAAGAGACTATGATCCTCCCACAAAGTCCCAGCTCAGCCCATTTTCAAGTGAACCCTGGTTTTCTTCTGATGCGATGTAATCAGACTTTATTTGGGACCTGATATTGGAAGCGAACCAACACAAAGGGCGCTGGGGGCTGTAAACAAACACTTTAGCAAGTAAGAGAGAGAGAGTTAGAGGCCGACCATTGGACCAAATAAAAAAATGTAAGTTGCAACACATCCATTGATTCCTACCAGGCATGAAAGCCTGCGTTTGTCACATCCTGGATCAGGATATCTAAATTTTGGTGACCAATTCAATTTTAAGGGCTTATGCTAATTTTGCTTCAATTGAAACATTTTTTTCAATTCTTCCAATCTTTACTCAACCACGACTATAGATTTTGCAGGCAACTGCCTGGCGGACACGCAGGGCCTACGTGATAGCCTACGTGATAGCGAGTGTGCTGGTAATAACTCCTGCAGCCCCACTGCACTCAGTATTCATCGTCATCAACTGAATGTGCGGCCACACTGACCACCTCATCGCACAATGCATCGCTGTGTTTTTCGAAGGCAGGTTTCCTGTGTGTTTGTTTTTTCAGAGCACATGACAACTTGGTCCTCCAGGCATTTAAAACGACAGAGAAGCTCAATGAAATATGCATAGAATGAATACAATCTCTTCAAGTGATTTAAGCCCCCACAAGCAGTGCAAAAGCAGCTGTGTCTGTCTCTGTGTGCGTTTGAGTCATAGCTGAGCAAGAGGTGGAGGTCATTGATGAGCTGTGTACCAGAGAAGGAGGTAGTGTTTAGATATCAACCTTTACCCAATTTTAATTACAAAGCAGTCATAGGACAACTACAGACATCGCAGCAGGAACCAAACCTGACATGTCACGTAGTGCTGTGTACGCTGACATTGCCCATCACGAACATCTCCTGAGTGCTCCAGGCATGTACATTTTGCTGCTTAATTCCAGCGTTTTGCTTTCCAAACAAGTGCATAATTGTGCAATTTTCTTGAATATGTTGTGAGCTTAAAGTTGTTGATGTTTTCTGTGAAAAGAGAGTAAACATTAAATCGGCTGAATGGCAGCGGCTGTTTTGCATCCTCAAAGATGCTGCCGTTGGCTTGTGAGCGAGTTCATGGTTCCACCTACAAAGAGTCAGCTGATGAGGTGGTCCTTCAGTTTGCCCCAGGCCACGTTTGATCCCTCAATGTGTTAAAACTATGTGGCCCATGCGTCCAGACCACCTCTGAATCAGAGTTGTCTACTTGTAATCAAATCACTCTCTCATTAATTCAGTTCCAGTTGAAGTCCTGATCCTAATATGTTGTTAGATAAACATGATTTTTCTCTCATATTTCTGCAGGTATATTCTCGCCAGTTTCTACACAAAATATGATGCCACGCATTTCCTAATCAACACGAGTTCCCTCCTGAGTGTCCTCCTCCCAAAGTTGCCCCAGTTTCATGGAGTACGAGTATTTGGGATCAACAAATACTGAAAGAACTGACTGAACACTGGATTTTAACCACCAACACTGGACTCTGAGTGTTCCGTTTTCTGCTGAATTGTTGTAGGTTTAGAATTTGAGGGAAGGAGAACGAGTTTATCTGTGACAATTGTGCAGAATAATATATTAAATTTGCAGGTTGGGCTGTATATGTGCTCCTGATTCACAAGTCTTTTTTTAAATAAAGTGTTTTTGTCCAAATCCAAACACTTCGATGCACTGTTCAGCCTGTCCTGCTCTGAGATGTGAAGTTAACTCATTATTTTAAAATTTGCTGTAGGTTTTCTCTCATAAACCAGTGCAGCTGCAAGTCTGTTTCTACTTTTGGCCATAAATGTGATTGAAAACTTTCATTCATTTTGGCTCTAAAGTTTGTTTTTTCTTTCTTGCTTTTCTTTAGATTTGTTATGGAAGATTTACACACCTGCAATAAACTCTGCAGTCTTTGTTTTGCTATGATACACATCATGATTTATGTGATTTGCATCCAGGTGTCCTTTTCCACCTAAAAAACGAGCAGAGCAAACTGGAGTGTACATCGTCATGCTATCTTTACTCAGCATAACCAGAAAAAAACAAAATCCAGAATCAGGTGAGAAAAGTGGGACAGTTTATTAAGATGTGGGAAACTTAAGACACTGAATTCCCAGTGTTGTTTTGGTTATTTTTACTTGCAAAACACTCAGCATTGAGTGGCTTGGTGGCGCAGGGGTTAGCAGTGTCGCAAGAAGTCACAGCAAGAAGGTTCCGGGTTTGAGCCCTGGCTCGGGTACAGGATCTTTCAGTGTGGAGTCTCCATGTTCTCCCTGTTCCTGTGTGGGTTCTCTCTGGTACTCCAGCTTCCTCCCACAGTCCAAAGACATCAAGAGGGGACGAGGCTGATTGATACTCTAAATTGACCGTAGGTGTGACTGTGAGTGTGAATGGTTGTCTGTCTATGTGTTGGTCCTGTGATGGACTGGTGACCTGCCCAGGGTGAACCCTGCCTCTCACCTGTAGCTGCTGGTATAGGCTCCACCCCCCCCCCCCCCCCCCATGACCCTTAACAGGGTAAGTGGAAGAACATGGATGGATAGACTCGCTCTCAGAGTTAAAGGCACTTTTGTGAGAAATTGCCAAGGTGTAACTACTTGGAAAATATACCTACATAACTGTTGCAGTTAACGTATTTCTCAAATGCTGAGCCAAGAGGAAGTGTGTATAATGAGAATAGGTACTATTGAGTCTCTGGGGATGCAGACTCATGAGGCCTTTTTTCTGTGGTAGCATTTGAAAACTGAGCTCTGCAGACCAGCTTTGTTCTTCAAACTCTTTGAAAGAATAGATGGTTGATTAATAAGGACTTAAGTAATGAGTAGTAGAGTCATTAACCTTCAACAGTGTGTACTCACAAACCATACGGGAATTTGTCAAATGTAAATTTTGCCAAAGCTGAATACTGCATTCCAAAAGTAGAGATTAATACAGGGATTAGTCCCTAGTTGTACTCTTGCATGTTTGAAACAGGAAGTGACAACTTCTTTGAAGTATTAAAGCCCAAATAAGGATACTTTGACGTAACGAACCCTGAGGTGTGTATGACGAGCCGCCTCAAGTTGTCATGGCTGGATGTTTATCTGAGTCTGGCTGATGTTTTGGGGGAAGTAGGTCACAGGAAATGCAGCATGTAAATGTGATTACACTTGAGTCCAGTAAACATGCAAATAGTTTTTGTTGTATTAGCTGTTGCAAATATTTGAGTAATTGAAGACTGAATGAGTCACAGTGGTGGGATGCAGGGGCCAGATCAGCTAAATGTCACAGTGTCCACAAGACATCATGGCTCTCTGAAACCAGATAAAGCATGAATAGTATGAATGTATCTGTGGATATTCTCTGTCATCCAGGTCATGGTAAGTCTCAAAAAAGCACGAGATTAGTCCAGTTGCCATATTTTGTGCTTTTTTGAGACATATTTTGTGCTTTTTTGAGAATAGTATGAATGCTTTGGACATAGAATAAATTACCAGATCAACGATAACGTTATCTAGCATTCGCAGCACATGAGGTCATTCTGGAGTCTATTGCAGTTTTGCTTCCACTTTTAATATAAGTAAACTCCATTAATGTTGGGGGGAAAAAAAATCTAAACATGTTATGTAAAAATCCTCAGTCTGGCACATAAAATCAAAGTGTGTTAGTAACCAACTTTGACTTCAGGATACATAGTAGATTGGACAGATAGACCCAGGGATTCCTCGGGTGTGGCAGACATGTAAAGGTCAAGGCATTTCTTTGTCACGGTTTACTCGCTTCTTAGAAAACGATGCTGTATTTCAAGGGGGAAAAAAAAAGAAGTAACGATAAGGATCAAAAGGCAGGGAATCCAAGAGAAATCACTACAGGTGCTGGGGGTTTTCAGCATCTGCTGCAGTTCCGTTTAAGATTCTAGACAGACTAAAAACCAAACATGTCATTAATCACGCTGGTTTTAAATGACATCTGCCAAATACACCGAATACCAATTAAACAGTGGAATTTTCATCAAAGGAAAATTATGCAAGTCATACAATTCAGCTGTTTGGAAAGTAGTTTGTACTGATCATTTCCATGACAAACAGGAAGACGAGCTTTCTTAATACGATGTGGAGATTCAGCCACACAGGAAAAACAAAATTTGTCTTTTCAGCTTCTAAAATTCAGGGTCAACACACTTCTAATGTGGAATTGCATCTTGGAGGGAAAAAAAAAACTTACTTGAATTTCTGATGACTTTTTTTTTTTTTCCCCCTCCACCACCACCACAATCCTTTGACATTCTGATGAAGTAACTTCTGGAAAATGGTAGAAAGAACTTTATTCGGCCCTCACAATAACAGAAGAACCGAAAAAAGAAAGGTGTCAGTTATAATTCTGGAGGAACGTTACAGAATAAGACATACAGCTTGTTATTTGAGGCAAAACGACTTTGTTTTTCCATATACATTTCATAAGCACAAGGCACTTTGAGAGAGCACATTTCTCTTGTCAAGATTAGCCCAACAAAACTTCTTTCTTTTTTAAAATGTTAGACAGCTCTTCACTCAAATTTCATGCCATTCCTCCACAGTTTCAGTTCTAGCGAAGATAGGCCACATTGTATTTGCATAATGCCAAGAGACAATTTGTTCCCTTGGTGAGGTAATGGACGACAAAAACAATGAGACAACCTTTTCGGTCAAATAATTTATCATTGAGAGTACAAATGTTTATCAGAGCTCCAATTGGGTTTTTTGTAATTCAAAATATTTTGGGGCTATAACATGTGGTAACATGACCTCTGCCAGCAGGATTTTTTTTCAGTTCTGGTTTGTAAAGCACACAACCGCTACTCAAACATGCTGCTGCCAAGACAGGGAACCTGTTATCATAAAACCCGAACGTTCTCATTTGAAACACAGAGACTATAAACAATGTTTTGACAACTAAAATATCTTCCGAGCTATTGAAACGAACTACCATTACACAGTGAAAGTTCAACTGCTTTGTGTGCACAAAATCACTTTCAGTGTCAGAAAACCACAGCTTAACTGAGCCCTGTTCCCTCAGAGAAGAGATCCGGCTTTAATGTTTTTGAAAACAGAAATTGCTGTGCCATTCCTGACAAAAACGACCACGCACTTCAGTCTGATTGTCCATGACATCTTGCTTGAAAACCAGGACACACGTGGTGGATTGCACTTGGAAATGACAATCCTGGGATTTCTTAATCCAGCCGCCAAAGAAACCCCTAAAAGTCAGACTGGACGTTTGCCCTGATGCTACCGAGCGCTGTCTGTCCTCTGTCCACCTTTCTGAAAGGCAAAAATAAGTGGTTTCTACTTTAAGAAAACGTTCCCCCTGGTTTCGATAGAGGCTTAATATCATCCTCTTCATCATCAGTGTCAAAAAATTCATCCTCAAAAAAAGATCCTCCGAAGCCATATTCCTGTGCGTGCACCGACACTTCATTAGGCATCAAATGAGGGGACCCTTCAATGAAATCAGCAAACCTGTGGATTATAGACACAATATCAGCAAAACTGTGAGACAATAACAATGTAAGTGAAGGACTACACAATTACCTTTCCAATAACACTTGGCTGCATCTCTGCACTACATGCTTGCATGGTGATTATTGAACAAACACACTGAGACTGAGGAAGTAGATAACTGCGCTGGAGCCTGAGGCCAGAGGGTCCCGACAGCCCAAGGGCCGGAAGGCAGAGGCCGCTCTGCACCTCCCCTTCACTGTATGTCACTCACAATGACATCATGCTGATCCCATTCGCACGTCCAGCCCATAGGCAAGGCAAGGCAAGGAAATTTTATTTGTAGAGCCCGATTTCACAAACAGTTTGTCTCAAAGGGCTTCACATGGCATCATAACAACATCCTCTGCCCTTAGACCCTCACATCGACTGAGGAAAAACTCCATAGAAAACCCTTTTAACAGGGAAAAATCTGAGAAACCTCAGAGTGAGCGACAGAGGAGGGATCCCTCACCCAGGACGGACAGACGTAGCTCAGGTTACTGTGGGTTTAGGTGTCTGTTGTGCCATGATAAGGGCTCAGACCTTATTTGGGTATATTTCGGGTTCCTTTTGAAACAAAGACTTGGAAAAACTCGTCCATGCATTTGTTCTTAGTAGGCTAGATTATTGTAATGGTGTCTTTACAGGTCTCAGTAAAAAAAATCAATCAAGCACCTGCAGCTCATCCAAAATGCCGCCGCCAGAGTCCTGACCAACAGTAAGAAAATGGACCACATGACACCTGTCCTTAAATCACTGCACTGGCTCCCTGTGTGTCAAAGGATGGAGTTCAAAGTCCTGTTACTGCTCTATAAGTCGCTGAATGGGCTTGGGCCTAAATACATGTCAGAGCTGCTGACTGGGTATGAAGCATCCAGACCCCTCAGGTCATCAGGGACAGGTCTACTCAGCGTCCCCAGGGTCAGAACCAAGCAGGGTGAAGCTGCTTTCAGCTTCTGTGGTCCACACCTGTGGAACAAACTCCCTAAAACTCTGAGGGGGGCACAAACTGTCAGCTCATTTAAATCAGGGCTGAAAAGACTGCTGTTTACTGCAGCCTTCTTATAGTGTATTGATCTGGGTGATTTGGTATTGATGGATTGATTTACTATTGATTTGTCTGCTGTCGAATTGACTTTAAATGATTTTTGAATGTCTTAATTCACGTATTTGATTTTAAACTGTTTTTAACTTTCAGTTCTCTCTTTACCTCTGTAAAGCACTATGAATTGCCCTGTGTATGAATGGTGCTATACAGAGAAATTTGCCTTTGCCTTGATATTAAGATTATTTAGGAAAGCGTTTGAAGCATTTCTGGGGATGCTTTATTGGTTATTTTGTTTTATTTTGACTGTGTGATGCGACTGCAACAGTGAGCAGCAGCGCACAGCAACAGTCGACAATTCCCATTGCATAGGAGAATACAGTCATCCAGTTGAATCAATTTGTATTTAACTTCGTCCTTTCAATCAAAATATAATTAATATCACTTAACACCATGCTAGAAACACCAATTAACCCATTTTAATGTCTGCAACATAAACAGCTTAAAAGGTAGTTATGGAAGGTTTAAAAAAAAAAAAATAGTCAGGCTTTTTTCGTGGTTAGGGCCTGAGAATTCTGAAAATCTGTCGGGCCGGGGCCGGAGGCCAGGGGCCCAGAAGATAGGCCCGTGCAGGGCACTATGAGGAAGTTCTGATGTTGACTTCAGCAGTTATAAGGAGGCTTCACACTGAATAAAGTTTTGCGTCATTAAATCAAAACGGGATTTTGATGTGTCTTTTTCTTTTTGAACCTGCGAATGAACAAATCTTCTTGAATTCATCCGAATAAATTACAATTACAAACTACAGCAACAGTACAGACCTGGATTATCGCGGGTGCAGCCAAATGGTTTTGTGTTTCTCCGTTTACCATGAAGTAGCTACATGTGTCTTGTGATCACATGATAAAATGAGTGCAGCAGAACAAGAGATCTTGTCTGTTTTCTTCCACGCTGAAGCTTAAAAAAACGAAGCAAAAAAACCCACGAAACAATAAATCGCCATTGTTTTGGTCAATTTAAGATTACATTTCTTTGTAAAAGGTGGAACAGGTTTTATACTTCTTGCTTAACAGAACACCTGTCTTTCTATCATGGAATGACAGACAGAGAAGAAGAAAATGAGAAAGAGAAAAACACTGACACTAAATAAATCACAATATTCATTTTATCTCCTTTACCTTCTTTGATTTATCACCAGAAGCCAAAATTGTGATTGAAAATAAAATTTGGTTAATTGTCCTGCCCTTCGCCACGTATTCTGCTTCCTTGTCAAAACCTGGTGCCTGCATTACCCCAATGCAACTCAGTCTTTCTGTCTTTTACACCACTGCTGGGAATAATGCACATCTGTCACGTCTCGACATCTGTATAAAAAAACACACAGACAGGGTGACGAAAAAAGCAACAACTGTGTCATAGAGACAGCTGCTATGGATACACTACAAGCCTCTGTTATGAATAAGGGGGATGATACATGAATTCCCCTGCAGGGGCAGCGTTACATTTGCATCATTTAGTTCTACGTGAACAAGCAACATGTCATCATGATGGGATCATTTTTAAAGTGATTTCAAACTTGTCATCGATTCAAATTGATAAGGGACATCACTTGAAGCAATTAATCAGAATTGTTTGTCAGACTTCCTGCAGATGCTGGATTTCCCCCTCTAATCTCACTGTTTTAGCTGAATGAGACAATCAAATCGAACACCCAGCGAGTGTAAAACTCTTGTGAGATTACATGTAAAAAAACAAAAACAAAAACAAAACAGTAATAGTGACCTTTTTGGGGACTGGAGCCTGGAAACTGCCTTCCATGGGCTGAACTCGGGGCTGTTACAATGTTTCCGCAGCTCTTCCAGGGCACGTCGAGTCTCCTCCTCCCCCTGTTTCTGATACTCCTCCTCAGTCAACAGGCGACGTGGCTCTGGCTTCCAGTGAACATACCGTCGGATTTTCCTGTAAAACAATTCCAATGACAATTGGTGTGATGACAAACACGCAAGGGAAAGCCACATGTCAGTCCTTCCATTAGACAAAGTAACTCTTAATATTTAATATAGAAACTTTTAAAAAGTACACCAGAGATTATAAATAATATGCAGAAACAAAAGCATTTGTCCATTCAATGTGTTTATGTTGTAAGTTTTGGTAAACTCAGACATACATTATAGAGCCAGAGATGGCAGAACTTTTGAGCTGTTGCAGCGCATGTTCCCTGTTAAAAATATTACTGTACTCTTGCGCCATCTTCTGTCAGCATTAGGAAACACCCACCTCCATGCAGCCACTATCACAGAGGCTGGATATGCCAGGTTTTTAATGATAACAGCGATGACAATCATGGCAAAGGCAACGTAATAAATCTGAATCCCAAAGTAAATCAGGAGCAGGCCGAACAGCTGCAACGTCCACGACAGGATGTTAATACTCTTCTCGTCCACCAGAGGGCCGTAGCGATAGCAAACAGCAAAACTGATGAATCCAACCACCACCACATAACCTAAAGAAAACAAAGGCAAGTACTGACTCAGTGCTGCAGGGCTATTGCTGTGGACAGGTATGAAACATGGACTGCAAGACAAAATAGTGAAAATATTTTATCAAAACTGTTTTTGCCGACACTTCATCATACTTTTCTTATGGTTCTAATTACAGATATCCTGTTCCATGTGATAATAAAGTGTATGAAAAATCGAGTACCTAGTGCAGCATGCCAGTGGTCTTGCAGTATCAATTTCAGATTCCTGAAGGCAAACTGGATGGCGTAGACTGAGAACGACCAGCCACCAACAATTAACACATAAAAAGGGCTTTTCTGTACAAAGGAACAAAAAACTGAGTGTCAATGAGAATCAAATCAAATCAAATCAATGACATTATTTTGTGAAAACTTGAAATATTTAAACGAGCAAACAAATACTGTACCTTTGGCAGAAAGCGAGCCAGTATGAAAAAGAGGATGATGAGAGAGGCAATCATTCCTGTGCTCATGCCAGCAGAGTAGAAGAAAACTTCACTCCTTTGTGCATAAAGAAGAGATTTAATGAATAAAACATGATTAACTCTCAACTGTTTTTTTTTTTTAATCTGAGGATGGGCATGGGGTAAAAGGAGAGAAAGCAATTAAAATTACCTGCTCAGTGACTCTGCAAAGATAAACAAGAACGCTCCAGAGAGGAATACCAAAAACAGATAGATGTCAAACTCTGCAGGGAAAAACAAATAATATGTTGGACTGATTCAAGAGTCTGAGCCAACTTAGGGTGCGTTTCCGCTGGCTTGCTTGCGCTCTGGTCGGTACGGCTCGGCACAGGTGCATTTCCACTAGCACTGGGTACCACATCAGCGTGGGTGGACTCACCAGCTGAGAGTTCTACGGCATAAATTGTGTGCAACACAATAACAATGGACGAAACTAAACTAAAAGTAAGGGACGACAGACAGGCAAGGCTTCAAGTGGCGAAACAGACCACCCAAGAAAAGTATAAAAGAATTTACCAGTATTCTACCGAGGCTAAAATGATACGAAGTAGACGACATAAGCGGGTAAGTTACCCAATCAGCGCCCCGCTATGTGTTTACGTCACATTTTAGTCCCCGCTCGGCTCGCTTGGAATCCCAGCAGAGCAGGGACCAAAATGGTAACGGTTAGGGCCAGTGGAACGGGGCCAAACCGACCAGACCCGAGCCAAAGTGAGCCAGTAGAAACAAGCCCTTAGACCCACAGCAGAACTTTGAAAAGCATTACAAAGTGGAATAGATGCTGAAAGTGTTTGGGAGGGGGATGTATTTATGAGGAGTTAATGACAGTCTGACCAGACGACAAGGCAAATTTGCTCTGTTGAGGACGAGGACTCTTTCATCCAGAATGTTTGGAGACAAACGTTGGGGCTCCATCCTCAGTAATGTGCTATTCCCATTCTCTGCTTTTCTGAGTTGTAACAGAAGTGGAGTTCCAAACCAGTAAACTAAGTTGTGTGAACTCCAGATACTCAAATTGAATTGATGTGAAAATTGGCATCAATTAGAGGAGAGGCTGTCAGCCAATGAGAGGACATTAACACTCCTCATCGGTCTGTGAGGGAAGACTTGGCTTTAAAAGAAGCAGCAGGGTGTGACGCTGGCAAAAGCTGATTCCATTACGTCACCTGTTGCCAGGTTTCAACCAGTGGGAACCAGAGGGAAGTCGTGCTGCATATTTGTACCACAATAAGAAGTATTCAATGCCTTGCATTAAAATGTCAGTCATAAACATTACATACCCATAACATACAATCATTTTCAAACAGTTAAAAACACCAGCAGACACATGTTGCAAATGTGCCTTTTTCCCCCCACTTACGGCGAATGGGCTTGATGGTGTACCGTGACTGATCAGCGGGGTCAATCCTGAAACACGTCTTCTTGCTGAACAGGCCGATGTTGATGGTGGTTTCATTGTGGCCTTCCCGTATGAAACTCTGGACCCAGCCCCAGACACTGAAGCGTACCAGTTCTTGCAGCTCCTCCTCACCCTCTACAGTCGCCATCTTGAAGATGCTTGAACTCCACACTCTGACCTATCAGGCACCCTCCATTACTATAGCAAGCGAGTTCTATGTGGAAATCCTTTTGTTTAATAACTAGAGATGCAACATCACTTAGAATTTTTATGCAAAGGATTCTAATGTGACTAGAATCAGAAAATATACGTAATTCAAAGCGAATGTGTACTCTAGATCAAAAATACTGTAATAGCTAAAATAAGGGGAAATGCATTCAAAATAAACTTGAAACAGTGTCTGGGTGAAATGAGGATGGTCAATATAACTTACCTTAATTCTTGTCCACGTCTGCTTCCAGGTTGGTTCGATAGAGTTTGTGTAACAGAAGAGGTGTGACCCGGACATCGCATACTCCTCTCCATCTCTGAGATCAGTTACAGCAGGCTTGTTACCTGGGATTAATAGGTAGAATCATGATTGGAATGGAATAATCCTCACATCAAGCTTTCATGCTAATGTGTTTCACTTGCATATTACTGAACTTAAAAAAGGTCAGCAGCTTTATTTTATTAACATTCCATCTATATAAAAAAAGTAGTGTATACAGTAAAAAATGTATACTTTGTCTGGACTGTTAATTGCAATGTACAAATCACCATAAATCAAAGTCTTTTAAAAGAACACTCTTGTTTTTTCTCCCCTGGTGGTTTGCAAAACTAACTGATCAAAGCTATAAGTCAAATATGGTAGCACATAGAAGCGTTTTGATATTCAAACATTTAGATACAATTTTGGATGAATGATCACTTTCAGCTGTGTGGCAGTTTTCAACGTTTTTTTGTGTGTGCAATTTTCTGACATATTACTGACAAACAAATGAACAGAGGAAATCAAGCAAAAAAACGGTAGTACATAACAATCTTTAGCTTCAACTAATAGTATGACAACATTCTATTCTAGAGTTGATATGATTTTCTTCCCACATTGTTCCCTTCCCACACGGGTTTCTAATATTCAAGTTCTTATAAATATGACAAACTGCCGAGTGGCGCAGCACAGTTAGTTTCAAATTTGAAACTAAGCAAGTAAAAACAAGAGGGCGGGGCGCAAACGTTAAGGTAGGACAGATATTTACCTCAGGAACAGTAACAATAATCGTATTAATTAACTTCATTTCACTCCTACATATATATTAAAAAAAATCATCCAAGGCCGGCAGTCACAAGGTTTGGAGAACTGAAAAAGAGCTAAGCTTTCAGAAATCTCTGTGGGGCTTCACTACCTCAAACATGAAAGACAGGCTAGGACGAGTTAGCCTAAATATTCTGTAGTGTATAAAAACACGCATTAAATACCCTGCAGCCCCGGTTAACGCTACGTAACACTCCATCTTACCCGTATCCTGGTGTGAGTTTTGAGGTAAACAGAGAAGCAGCACCATGAAAACCAAAGAGTTGGTACTCGAAGAAACAAAACCTTTTAGCATTTTCATGCATCCCGCCATGATGATAGCAACACGCTCCTCCGTTTTGCCGCGCCCCTTCCTTCTCCACCTCCTCCTCTTCGCCTGTCTTCTTCTTCTGTGGAGTTCCACGGCAGCTAACCTCCATGAAGTCGCATTACTGCCACCCTCTGGAGTTACACTACCCCTACAACGTCTCGACAACTGCGAACTAAAGGTCAGATTAAACAGAGGCGGTTAACAGAAAATTGAGTTAAGATTGCGTCGAAAAGACAAAACACCCAGAATTGGGAGGTAAAAATCTATAATATAATCAGAATCAAAAATACTTATGGGGGTTGTTTTGTAGCAAGTGCTTCCATTCAAGTATAGAAAATATATAAGAATAAAGATAACAAAATAGAAGTATGTAAAAATAAGTACATTCAACAGCAACAACTAAAGGGCGTGACAAAAATACAAATCAGATGTAAAAAAAACAACAATGTGTGTCATAAATCAAAATGTTAACGACAATATGTACGTGAAAATACAACATAGTTAAATTTAAATACACAGGAAAAGAAAGAAATTGAAGATGAAAGTGCATAAAAATGCAAGTATAAATATGATGTCTGTAAATTTTGGGTACTATCAACTCAGTATATTCAGGGTAGAAATATGGGTCAGTCATGAGTTTGTTTAGAGATATTGTTGTAGAATAAGTGAACAGGTATTTGTGAGACCCAGCATTCAGCTTCGTAGCATTAATGTGTGAAGGCGACAACAAAAGCCTCATGTTGAATCTCAATAACTCACTGGCTTGAGTCAATTTTCATGGGAATAACACCAGAAGAATGTAAGCTTTCCATGATGCATTATTCCGCAGCATTCATAATAACTTGTGACTTCCACCACATGACCAGTAAGTTGAGTGATGAGTTCACTTAGTCTAGTTTACTAATAACGTAAATTTGGAGAGTGATGACATGTAAAGTTTAATTTCATGATCGCATAATTCAATCTTTAACTGCCAAAAACACTCTTTTAGAACCTTTTAGAATCATGTTGGTTTCAGAAGACATTGCTCAAGAGGATGTTATTCATCAGTCTGGGGTTGTTTCTTGTAACGTAGAAAAGGACGTTTCTTACACGCCACACTATTACACAATATTTCTAAGCTGTATTTGTTACAGCTCTGTTTTACAACAGTAAGAGAGATTGTGAGTGGATAAGTAGAGATGATTCTCTCAAAAACAGTCAAACATCTGTAGTTCTGAAGCTTCCGTCTGCCTATACAGGAGGGGAGGGAGTCTCTTTTTTCTTTGGCAAACAAGCAAATTTAGTTGGAAGTTGGCATGTCAGGTGATGACAGCAGTTTCTCAGTCCAAAATGGTGCCGAGTCAAGCCCGGTTTAATTAACCGTATAGTTTGGTAGTTTGCTAAAACATCTGCGGCTTCATCTTCCTCTCTCTCTCCCTTCCCTCTATGCAGAGATTAAGTTTCCTTTCATTCTCCTTGAATAACAGCCTCAAAAATGTGTCTATTCTCTTTCTATTGGACATTTAGTTTTGGTTTGTTTTTTTCACCAAAAGCTCTGAAAAGGCATAAAAACTGATTTCTGATGATGGCGCCATTGTAGTAACCTCCTGTGAGTGTGTCATCTATATCTGAGGTGTTTGACATTTCACTTTATTTCATGACATTTGAATGTTCGTTGAGGTGACGTGAACGCCCCAGGCTATTACTGTTTCCTGACGTCTGATGAATTTGACTGGAAGTGTCCTGTTTCTGCCACCAGACGCAGGACACCACATCTCGGCTGGGCACAGGCCCTTCTACACATCATGAAGACTCAGTGACTCTGGTAATATAGTTGTGCATTATTAACAAATCTTTATTATGCTATTAACATTAGTATCTGAATACATACATAATTAATTCAGATACATTTGAAAAAAATTCCATCTGTCTTACACTCTGATTTTAATTTATCTATGTACAGTATTTCTTTATTTAAGCTAAGTTGAAACAAAGCTTAAACAGAACCGTTTATTGGGGATTGTTATGTTTTATGTTGTGTATTTTGTTCGTCGTTGTTGCCCCCCCCCCCCCTTGTTCAATTGCCTGCAGTGCTTGAAGACTAACTTTATATGTTTGTAGAATTGTGGTGTTATAATTTCAAGTCCGTTTAGCATGACACAAAAAATAAAAACTGGAGCAAAAGGACAAACCGCGTTGTGGAGTAGCGGTTGAACGAGGAGTCCCTGAAGGCATCATTTGCAGTGTGGTGGCTAAATGGAGAAGTAGCGGAGGAGGTGGGGAGCAGCAGCAGGACACAGGGAGGGACTAACAAGCGTACAACTTCAGCCTTCCAACACTTTGTCGCCTTCGCCCCTCGTTGTCGGGTCTCTACAGTCTTCTACTCAAAGGTAAGCATCAGAAAACCGTCAAAGTAAACCTCCTTTGCTGCCTCCTTTTAATCTGATTTCATTTTTTTAACCCTCAACGTTGGCTTTTGGAACGTTTGTGGGTTTTTTTAAGTGTTATTTATTCATTAAAAGTGGAAACACACACACACACACACACACACAAAAAGAAAAGAAAAGAAAAGAAAAGGCGAGTGACACGGAGGAAACGCTAACCCAAACGTTGTACCTGCCTGTGTTTATCCAAGGAAGACTTTGTTAGCAAACTCTCCGCAAATTTAATAAGTAGAAACCGCTTCAGTTGATGTAATTTGGCCTTAAACAAAGCTAGTATTGTTGCTCGCGGTGATTAACGGTCCGAAGCAGGGCTGGACAGCCTCACTTCCTCCCGAAAAAACACCACTTTGGACGCCTGTATGACCCCTTTTTTCTACGCTAGTATATATTTTAAGACACTGGCGGGGCGGTATTTGATAAATTGACATGTTCCCCCTTTTACGAGCCAGTGGACTGTCAAAAATAACCGGTGGTGTACTCAGCTGAACCAGGGACACTTGTTTTTTTTGTTGTTTTTTTATGTTTTCATGGATGTGTGCCATCACTTGAACTGGATTCACTTTCAGTCTAATGATGGGAAATGTTATTGTCCATCGGCCCAACGTGTTAAAATGTTTGTATAAATTGTTTATAACAGCTGCCCTGCAAGTTGTTGGAATTTTTTTTTCATGTACAATCTTTGTGGGTGAGTCAAATGTGCTGCTGTTCCTGTTACTGCTAATCTTATCTAAGTTTAGTCCTAAAAATTTGATAAACTTGCACCAACCTGTCTCTTATGCAGGAAATAGATCCTCCTGAATCATGGGTGTAGAAGGGGGAATGAAATGTGTCAAGTTCCTGCTTTTCTTCTTCAACTTCATCTTCTGGGTGAGTAGTTGTAAAAGCTAACCACTCTTTTTTTTTTTTTTTATTAATATTCTCTATCAAAAGATGGCAAATCTGTCTGCCAGGAAACAAAGACCAGGTGATGTTGACCGAGTTCATTTGTGGTATCAAGATAAATCTGCTTTTTTTTTTTTTCGTCTTGTTTTCTTTTTTGCCTGTTGAAATATTTGCACCGCTAGACCTGTTTTGCAATGTTTCATCTTTTTGTCAGCTTTTTGACTTCCAACACAATTTTTTTTTTAACTTTTCTAGTTAGGTTCAGTAAGGTTGTTACACATAATTTCCTTTGTAGCATCATCTGATAAGTGAAAACACACACGTCCTGTACGTCAATTAAAGCAGGGCAGAGCATGCATCCACCTAAACTACTTCAACCTAATCTGTGTGTGGTTTTCATTGTATGATCAAGCGCTTTACAGTGAGAGGTAGTTATAATGGAATGTGAATCTTATGACCAGATTTTCAATGTGTAACTGTATCATGTGACTCATCCAGATCAACCTTTTTTTTTTTTTCCTGCACTGACAGAGTACGGCTTAACTCTCCATTGTGTTTGCACAGTGAAGAGGAAGAGAGGAAGAACGCAGCTAATTGTGCTCTCTCTACCTCTCTCTCTCTCTCTCTCTCTAGTGAAGTTAATTTTAAGGGACGTCTCCAACTCACAGTAATTATGTTTACTGATTAATCTGCCAGTTTATTTTCTAACGTGGATGAATCAGGAAAAACATGTATATACAAAGTGACCAATAGTGCATTAAAATGTAAAAACAAAAGAAATTGGAAGAGGAAAAATGGCAAAACATTCACATTGGAGCAGCTGGAATAAGTACATTTTTATTTTTTTGTTTTCTGTGGAAAGGCAAAAACTTAACGCACCTACGCATCACATGATTTGTGTCAAGTACTGCTCCTAGCATCAATAGGAGGACCTCACATACATGCACAGAATATTAGCATTAGCTTTAAGTCATATGCAAACACGCCCACTACATAAACCTCCAGAGCTGCAGGTCGCTGCCAGCAATACCTTTGTTGTTTTTTTTGTCTTCAGGGACAAAAACAACAAAGATATTGATGAGATTGTGGGCTTATAGCTTTTTCAGGGCCAGTGAGGTTTTAAATAGGAATGTGGTGCAAGGTGTTGTGGTATTGATTTGCACAGAACTGCTACTGCTGCTGCTGGTGATGGGATGGACGCTGAAAAGAATTGGGGCAACTGTTCTGACACAGCCTGGTGTCCTTCGGTCTAATAGGTTCATTGATAGATTGTTTCAGCTCCACAAAATTTCATCACGATGACAATACCAGTATCCTGTCTAGACTAGTGTTCAGTTGTATTTGTTGTTTGGACATCAACATACTTGTGTGGTAATAGAATGACAAAATGCATGAAAAAGGTTAGAGGAATCATCGTAATACCGTATTGCGAATAGTTCAGTTTAAATGGTGTCTACATGGGGGGATGCAGGTAGTGTAACAAAGTGGTTTGGTTTGTGGCTCTGTTCCCACCTTGTGGTTTTACTTAGAGGGGCGGCATGGCTCAGAGGTTGAGGCTCAGAGGTTTTCCATCCTCACTTCCCCCTGTGACCATGTGGAAGTGACCTTGAGCAAGATACTGAGCCCCTAATTGCTCCTGATGCCTCTGTGAGGGACTGGCGACCAGTCCAGTGTGAACCCGCCTCTCACCCAATGTCAGCTTGGATAGGCTCCAGCCCCCCCCAGATAAGCGGTATAGAATGGTATAGAATAGATGGGTTTTACTAAGGCAAAAGTAATGGTGTTGGGTTTTTGATGGCCAACAATTAACAGTCTGCATGTGCAGTTGAGTTGTAACTTGTGGCGTCTTCTGCTTGCTGAAATCCTGAGGTTAAGACGTGTTTTCAGCTCACGTCTCTTGGCGTACGTATGAGTCCAGCCCAGGACACTCGAGAAGCGCCTGTGTGGTGTTGTCAGCATGTTTGGCCTGGGC
Organism: Aulostomus chinensis; assembly: GCF_037954235.1. Classification (NCBI taxonomy): domain Eukaryota; kingdom Metazoa; phylum Chordata; class Actinopteri; order Syngnathiformes; family Aulostomidae; genus Aulostomus; species Aulostomus chinensis. Next base: position 5,553,946 of record NC_141328.1, on the reverse strand, counting down.
CAGTGAGAGGCTCGGTGTATATTATATATTCTATTATGTATAATATTATGGAAAATAGGTTTTCTGGACCACAGATCTGTTCTTTTTTTTTTTTTTTTAACATTTCACATGGACTCAACAAATCTGATTGAATTACATCCGTGACCTGTCCAGAAAAATACAGCAAATAGTTACAACCTTCCAATGGCCAAGAACGCTCCTCAGGATGTGAAATTTCTTCCTACAAAATGTAATTACTTGTTTCATGTAATATTGCCTATCTTTCCTCTAAATTTAACCCAAACCCCTTCAGTTGTTTTTGAGACATCCTGATAAATCACCTCAGTGGTAAATGAAGTTCTACCAGAAGGAAATGTGTGTAACAGCAACCCATATGAACACTTAATTCTGCATGATTCTTATGGATATTATCCTCTTTGCTGTGTTGACCTCTACTGCTCCCTCCTTTATGCTTTCCTGTGTCAGCCATTAGCCACCTATTTGACTCTAGCTCAAATATTTACATTGGTGGTGCCAACAAGGAGAGGTCTCAGGCGGCAGCAAGGGCTTGACATGAATAACAACATACAGGTTCATCTGAAAGAAAAATTAGGGACAGACGTCAAGTTTAATAGGTTTCATACTCTGAGAGCTTTTTATTTGAACTGCTTACATTTAAATGCATTAAAGAGATGTAAAACCAGTTTGACTGGTAGTTGGTCCTGGTGCTTTGGTGTATTTGTTTATAGTAAGCACCCTACTGATAATACAGACTGTACATGGATCTTGTGTGATAATGCGAGTTTATGCCTACATCCTGTGTACTTTCCTCTAGTATGTGTTTACTTTTGCTTGGTGGAGAGTTCCATAAAAATGTGAAGGTTGTTAATGTCCGTCTGACTCATAAATTACACATAAACTGTGGGAGGCCATAATCACATGATTGCGATTTTACAACAGCAAAAACAAAAAAAAAAGCTTGTTCCAGTTTCTCAAGTGTGAATATTTGCCATTTATTTTTATTTTTTATCTAGTTTTCCTGCTTTTGCCACTGAACAAGCAATTTGAATTGGTAAAATGGGTCTCTCATAGGTAAAAAAAAATATTTTTTGTTGTACACCTGTTTATTATCTATGTAACTGATTAAGCAGATTATGAGTTAGTCCCTGGATTTCCAGTAGTTGTTAAATGTTTATAGTACTTCTCGCTGTGTGATTTTTCTCTCTTACTGCACCTTTGTCAATGTTGTGACAGCGATGTTCTCCTCTACACCCTCAATGATATTTATTGAAGGTGTAAAACTTCCATAGTCTACAGGGCTGTAGCAGAGCCCTCGTCCAGAAGCACCAGGAGTGAGCTATTTGTCAGACTAGTTTTATTCAGGAGTAATTGAGTTTTGATCATTTAACTTTCGTCACTCCAGTGAATTCTAAATGCCAGTTACTTGCAATGTACTTGGTGAGCAGTAAATCAAATCTTAAGAACAGTTAGTAGAGAATGCTATTGTTGGGGGAAAAAAAAGTACATTTTTAAAATAAGTAACAGCAACAAGACTAGCAATGATTATTCATGTACATCAATATTTCCACCATCTGCCACAGTTAGCAAACCGACCGGTTGAACAGAATACAGTAAATATGTGATGTGAATATTTCCCTAGGGTGACCATACTTTGGTTTTCAAATAAGGAGATATAAGTTAGAAGGCTCTGGCTCTCATGCTATCAGATGTGACAGAAACACTGAACAGTATGTTCTAATTGGCTGAAACGTGTTTAATTTGGTGGATTGGTTTGAGAATGGGGTCCACAGAGAACCCAGTCAGAGTAGTCGACCGCTCTGCCTAAGCTTTACATTAGCATTTACCCAGTAGATGCATCAGCAGGAGGATTTGTAGCAGCACAAAAAACAATTATAAAATGAAATAATTCACATTGACACAAAAATAATACAAAATGTGGGAGCGGCAAAACTAGAGATGTGTGCGTGTATGTGTGTGTTAGGATGATTGCCTGTCAGCGTGCAGGTACAAAAAAAGTGATACAATTGTGACACTAAAGATTTTTGCTCATGGGTATTTGTTTCTCTCCACATGCCTGTACATCTCACCTAAGGTACATCGGATGCGGCTGCACAAAGCTACTTACCTTCCAGTTTTGCTTTTGGAGAAGCTTGGGTAGCTTTTCATGGCAGGAACTCTGGTGCAGACAGTCGTATGTTCTTTAAGGTCTACTTAATGTACCTACTTTTCTATCACATAAAACCAAGAACAGAAAAGATCGCAATTAAAGTCGAGTCAATGAGCAGAGAGAGTCCATGCATTTATTTTTTTAAATTACTTTTTTTTTGTGATAATGGGATATTAAAGCTTGCTAACTAAAGATACAGTTGATGACTTTTTATAATGAGATGATTATCTAGTAATCTTCAGAAAAATAACCGTTGTCTTTTAATAGTGAGTGAGTTGTCCTATCAGGGGTTGAGTTATCTTGTTGTCACAGATACCAAAGCTTGTTCTCACAAAACCATAACACCCACTGATTAGAAGCAAACGGCATTAGAAAATGATTTGTAATTTTGGTTTTTCTCAGCTTCTGTAAGCATCAAATCACAACAAGGTATTTCATGACAATTTACAAAGAGAGCAAATAATCTTGAAATTGATTTAAAGAGGAGTAAGTGAGTGACCATGTTTGGCATTTTGTTTAGAAATTTAAATGATGAATTAGATCAAGGTCCGATTGACCAGACAGGCTCGTCTGCTGTTGAGACACTCCTGTCAAACCACAGGACGTGATGTTTGCTGAAGAGCGAGCTGATCCCAGCTGATCATGGTCGAACAGTTCTCCCACACAGTGTTTTTTCAGAGATGTAATGGTCTGCACTCACCACCTCAGCCGCCACAATGACTCATGAACATCTCAGTTCATCATCCGATCCTTTTACGTATGTGTACAGGAACCAAACGCCCACAGCTGTTTCCTTCCATCGGTTTACCATCAGTGCTTGCCCATCTGACCTGAGACCGCTTTCCACAGAAAATTTCTAAATTTAGTCGTGACTACTTCATTATCAAATGTACTGTATATGGAAGAAATTTGGAATGAAGTTGGTGTAATCAGTTAGAATTGAATGATTGTGGAGAAAATATTAAACTTATTATTTTAATGTTATTTTAATGATATTGAAACTGTGATGATATTCACACCATTAGAGGGAATTATCATTATCATGACAACGTGACTTGTGTGGATCTGTACCAAACAAAGGTGTTTTGGTCAGTCTGTAGAATACCATTTGCAGGCTGAGATATCATTGCAGCCCTGCAATACTTTATTTAGAATAGCATTTTGACACATATGTGGCATTTTTAAAATTGTATTTATTTATTTATTTATTTGTTAAAAGCGGGACAGTGCATATGAATGTACATTTGCATGTAAATATGCCAGATTGTAGCCAAAGGCTAGTTTCTATCCGTAGTCCCACTGGCAGGTTGTTCTTACGTATAGACAGACAAGTTTGTTGTCATGTCTATGTTACGTACATTCAGAAAAGTAGGAAACCACAGTTATTACAAAACAAAGACAGACCCACAGAACCACCAAACCAAATACAGTCATGGACAAGAAATAAAACAAAACAACAAACAGACAGTCCTGACTTCAGTGTACTGAATTCACACATAACTGCTGCACCAGGCCCAGTTTGAAGTGCATATAGGGATTGACTGTCAAGTGCAAGGTGCGTGGTATATTGCAGCTGGAATGATTGCACAGTACCCGGCAAGGTGTACAAGATGCACAGGGCATAGTAAAAAAGGATTTGAGTAATCGCACAGAACCCAGTATGATGCAGCATCCCCCAAATATTACATCTCCAGTTATATGGATATTGCATATGACCACATTGTGGATTCAGTATTTTTCAGGCCTTGCTGCAGTTATATAATCAAAATTTATACTGTCTGCATGAAATCACCACTTAATCAAAACTGTTAGTTATCCTAATACCACTGTCAAAGGTTGACTTTAATGATCTGCTTTCTTTTCTGCAGCTATGTGGCATAGCCCTGATCGTTGTGGGAGTCCTGGTTCAAATAGCTTTGCACAGCACCCTCAAGATCGGTGATGTGTCATCCTCAGGTGCTCCCATCGTCCTCATCGGAGTTGGTGTTGTGATTTTCTTCATTGCCTTTTTCGGCTGCTGCGGTGCCTGGAAAGAGAACTACTGCATGGTCACCACGGTAACCCATATAGTCTTGTATCTGCCAATTTACAAAACAACTTAAAGCAGTAATGTGTTTTATGTGGCATTTTACAGATGAAGTAATATAATTTTAAAATGTGCATTTTTCTTAATCTCCCCCAGTTTTCCATCCTTCTCTCATTGGTCATCATCGTTCAGATTGCTGCTGCCATCGCTGGATACATCTTCAGGAACAAAGTGAGTGAAGGAAATTCACAGTTCTCTGGGTTAAAATGAGATTGAAATGAGATCGATGTGTGGTTTCTCATGGCTGTCCTGTTGGGGCTCACACCCAGGTCTCAGCTGTGGTCCAGGATAGTCTCACTGAAATGATCACCAAGTACAACAGCAGCTCAGCTGAATTCAGAGATGGCGTTGATAAACTGCAGAAAGATGTAAGTTCAGTGTAACATCACTTACTCAGTGTTTACTCAGTCTGACAACACCTTCACATAACAGTGCTACATCCTGGGGGTTTATGCGGCATGACATTGCATTGTATGTTGTTACGTCAGGTGTTGACACAAGTAATGTTTATACATCGGTCATGTGGTCACTCTGCATTTTTACTTCCAGCTGAAATGCTGCGGTGTGAATGGCTCCTCTGACTGGAGAAACTACAGTCCTGATGGAGACTCGGTGCCTGACTCGTGCTGTGTGAATGTCTCTCAAGGCTGTGGAGTGGGAACCATGGCAGATGCCACCAAAGTGCACCAAGAGGTATCACATCACCAAATTTTAATTTTTCTCCCAGTGAAACAACCCCCAGTGTTGCTTACAGATCACTTGACTGTTGAGAAGGTAGAAATTAAATAGAATGAATGGGTCACATATATACACTCACTGGCTCTGTTGAGACATTATGTTCTATTCATTGCACTTGAAGTTAAAGCCAACACAAACAAAATTGCCAGATGAAGCACCCAGGAAGTGACCTTGGCATTCAGTTTCATGTGGGAAGCTGCTTGGTTTTCAGTTTTTTGTGGTTCATTACCCCCAAACAATGGGGAAGTTTGCTGTTATCAGCAAAATGCAAGCTGCTGATTTACGCTGAGATAATGTATTACATGTTAATTACATTTAACATTTCTCTTTTGTTTTTCAAGGGTTGTCGGGAAATTGTTGAGGAATTCCTGAAGAAAAACATCTTGTGGGTGATAGTCGCAGCACTTGTTCTTGCTTTCCTGCAGGTGAGTTTCATCAGTAAGCAAAAGGTTGTTGCCTCACAGCCTCGATCATCAAATATTTTTGTTGGACATAGTAAAGAGTGGTTCAAACTTTTGAAAACCACCGCAGGAATCATGTACATTAACCCAGGGAAATATCAGAGTGTGTCAGGGCCAGACAGTACACCAATACAAATGTCCCACAATGCACGGCAGTTGTGGTTCAAAATCAGTTACTCCACATTTTCAACTTGCGCCGCTTTTTTGTATTGTTTTTAATTTATTTAATTTGGGGGGCCAGCGTGGCTTGGAGGTAGCGTAGCTGTCCAGCAACCTAAGTGTCACTGGTTCAATCCTCACTTCCCCTGGTGACCGTGTCCAAGTATCCTTGAGCAAGATACTGAGCCCCTAATTGTTCCTGATGGGCCTGTAAGGGACTGCCGAGTCTGAACCCTGCCTCTCACCCTGTCAGCTGGGATAGGCTCCACCCCCACGACCCTTAATGGATAAGCAGTATAGAAAATGGATTGGTGGATTTATTTATTTTGATCGACCGCCTGATTGTAGGATTATTTACACAGCTGTGTTAAAGGAGCTAAAGGACAGTGTAAGTGATGAGTATGTTTTTTTCTTTCCTTCCAGATAATGGGCATTGTGTTCGCCTGCTTGTTGATGAGAGGCATCCGTAGCGGTTACGAAGTCATGTGATTCAACTTCACACCTGAGTAGGAGTTGACTTCGTGTCATTTCCTGTGCTTCATTAGGAAACTTTTGTTTATTGTTGTTTTCTTATACTTCAGATGTTATGCACAGAACAACATATTTCTTTCCTTGAGTTCAGTATATTTTCATAGGTCAGCACTGTTTCTTTCTGCAATACTTAATGTGATTAGATGAAATTTAATTCTTAGAAGAGTTGGTTGACTTTTCAGCAGTGTATTTTCATGTTGGTCGCGAGGAATTTTAATAGCTTTTACTTGGCTCGTTCTGTTCGTGTCAGACACAAAATCTGAGTTTATGAGTTGCTGGTTCCCAGTTCCTATTTTTAATAAAGACTCTTTAAATTACATCTGAATTTGCTGTAACTGTAAATTTATTTGACAGTTCCATTACAGTGTATACAATGGCACATCAACACAACATTCAAACATGAGCAAATGGTATCATATTCAATACAACTTATGCAACTCATTCATTAAATGTAATGCCAGTCAATCCAAAAGGCACTGGAAAATAATATTTCTGACTGCACAATGCGAAGCATCAGCACAGGGGATGCAGTGTTGTTCTTTATTTCATCTCCAGGATGCAGGAAAAAACTTTTAAGGTGTTTGAAGTCTTACATTATTAAAGTTCCATCCCCAAAGCAAGAAAACAAAAGTAAACATCAAGTGCCACTGCAGTCATCTGAGTCACCTTGTACTTGCTGTGCACAGACCAAACAGGTTCTTCTGGACGATAGTGATCTTCAAAAGCTTTTGACTAGAATTGTTTTTGTAATTTAGATGGCTGTTTTTTTTTTTGGTTTTGTTTTGTTTTTTTTACAAAATCATTTCCTTCCCTCAATACTTGCCACAAAAATTTTACTTCCATATTATGTACAACGTTGTCACAATTCAGCATTGGGAAAAGAAAAAGGAGGAGTGGTCAAAGTGGGGGTACGTGTGTATGTGTGTGTGTGTGTATATATATATATATATATATATATATATATATATATATATATATATATATATATATATATATATATATATATATATATATATATATATATATATATATATATATATATATATATATATATATATTTATTAAAAAAACAGTGCATTTTTGATGACATTTAACATGCTTGGATAAAAGCCATCTGTATTTTTATGCATGGAATGTGTGCGAACAAATTCACCATTCCACTGAAAGCCAAAACTATGCACAGACTACTCAGTGCTACCCAAATTTGAATCACTCCTCCCTGCTCGCTTTTGGTACTGCAGTTACGCATTGATGTTAACAGAAGACAATCTGTGCCTCTTAAAAAGCTTGAGATACAGGTAGTGACATCACCGCACCATTGTCCATAAATGTAGTCCAGTGAATCACAAACAGAGTTGAATCTTTTGACACATTGAAACTGCTTTAAACAGTCTTATCAACCTTATGTACAAAGCCTTTCACCCCAGTAAACGCACCAATAGATTTTTCTGATGTACATATATATTCACACACACACAAATTTCACTCTTAACTGGGCATGTTTGAGTCCCAATTGTATATCTCACTTCATTCAAACTGACACTACAACTCTTAATAGATAGGGTTTTTGTCTTTACTACAGCCATGCTTTTGGTTTAGAGTTCATTTGTTTCCCCCAAAACCTGAAATGAGAACAGTTCAAAAAAAAATGTTGTTGCTTTTTTTATTCCGCTAAAGCAAGATGCTGACAACTCTTTCAAGTTGTGCTGCTCAGTGCATGAAAGACAACAGGATCGCTTTGGGCTTCTGTCAGTGGTGGCGTTGGCCTTTGGGGTAGTTGGCGGAGAGAAATACAATGCTGTGCAAAAGTAGAGACAACTCTGACTCTGCAAGAGAGAATAAGAAAAAAAATGCATACCAATGTGCAATAGTTAGTTTAGTTGACAGGAGTTATGAAAACTGATACTCCATGACTAAATATGAAGGTTGCTTCATCTTTAAGCATCATTAGCTTAGCATTAATATGGAAAACAGTAAACTCTTTAAATTGTCTATTGTTACATTTCTTTCAGTAAAAATAAAGACAAGCGTTTGAAAGGGCTCAGGTTGATAAATGATAAAAGAATTTCTTTAATAAGTGAACTTGAGAGTTGCTGGTTCACTCTGTTATTTATTTGGGAAAGCAAGGCTAGCTATTCTTGCTAAGCTAACTAGTTGCTGGCTGCGGATTCAAATTTAGTGAAGTGACATGTAGGTGGTGGCTATCTTCTCATCCAAGTTAAAGAAAGGGAATAATATATCCTAAAATTATTCCCTTATATATTAGACAAGATATATGTGATAAGGTTATAAGCTTAAAACATCTTGATCACCTTTTAATGAGGAGGACACCTGAAGCCACAGATACAACCACTCACGGCACTGGTCGATGCCAAGACTGTCAGAATTGAGCCCCCTCACATAGCAAGCCTGCAAAAGAAAATTACTCATGAAAAAAAATGTATGAACTACCGGTAATTTTTTTTCAACCATTTTTTAATTAGCTGATATTGTGATGACTTGTCCTTTTTTGTCTCAGGTTATGCCAACAAAAAAAAAAAAGCCAGCATTTTTTTTCTTTGACAAGATGATCAGGGTCAACAAAAAGGCCATCACAAATCCACCGGCAAATATGCAGCCGTAAATGCAGCCAATCACTTTGTTACAGGCTGAATCTTCGACTGCTGCGAGTGCATGAGTGCCTAAAACCAGCTAATCCCGCAGCTAATGTGGGTCCTTCAACTTAACCACCTAAGGGACACTGGGTTCTGTCCATGACCTCCTGAGACATGCCTGGACCTGGTGTCTGCATGGCATCTATTAGAAACAGATTTAAGTCAGCTATAGCGCATGTTAGCAATGTGTTCCAGTCCTTCAAGCACTTCCTGTGGTGGTCCTGGACATTTGTCAGCACTTATCTTTTGTAATTTAAACGCTAATGTGTCCTGAAGCATCCCTGAGAAGGACGGAAAAGGAAAAATCCGTTCAGGACATCTTAGTTGTTCATACATGTGTAGAAGTTCTAGCAAAACCTTTTCATTTTCATAGTTAGCTTATTGTGACCTGTGAACAAGTTGTTTTTTTCAACCCAACACAATGCCCGTCTTCATGTTGCTGGATTTGAACACAGTTTCTGAAGCTGAAACAACCCTGTCCTCCAGTGGCTCCCGAATCACCAGACATGTCCCTCGATTGAGCATCTGCAGAACGTTCTGAACCATCATGTTCTTATTCCTGGTCTTGTGGTGGAATGGGACGGCATTCAACGAGCCTCGATCAATAATCTCATTCACTGTATGCAAAGAAGTTACCTTCATTTGCATTTTGTTATGCAGTGGAACAAACACGACTGAAAGGGAAACTTTGAACACTGACCTCCTCTGTCTCTGATTGACTGCTGCTGTTATTCTAGTCGCTGAAAGTGTCTCCATTTTGTACCATGTTGATTTGAAGTAAGTGCGTTGTTTGGTAAAACTTGAATCATTTATAAACTTTAAGTCTTTCAATTATAGTTTTGGTTCAGTTTCATATTTACGATATCACACAGCTAAATATGGAATCTGCAGCTGTGTAGACGGACGGACCTGTCTGAGTTCAGAGTCACTCAGCTGGTGGAGACCCAGCCTGGCGAGGGCTCGATCCATTTGGAGCAGCTCCAGGGCGTGGCTGTTCAGCCGTCGTTTAATCAGGAAACCGGGAAGTCGAGGTGTCAAGAAGAGCAGTTGGCTGATGTGTCTCTGATTGGCAGCAAAGACGGACAGAAGAACACACAGACGTTCCGCTGGAGCCATTTGTGTTTGTTATCAAATGAACTGTTACCACAGATAAGGAGTTTTACTAACCATCTGATCAACTTTCAAGCTTTTCATACCCAGAGGAGGAACAGAAAACAGGCCTCGAACTGCAAGGATTTCAGACACTTTGGGGTTTGCTCCACTTTGCACCTAAAAATGCACAGAACACCTGTTCGTCATCACATATAGTCGGGAGGACGAGGAGATGGCTAAAGACAGTTTTCAAAAAACACTCTTCAAGGTGATACACGTGCATTACAGGATACACGTATTTTTTAGCTTGAAGCTAATGGCGCTCAAACTGTTTAAAAATGTTTGCTTTAATCCACATCTTCTTTATCCAGCTGTATGCTCAGTGATACATCAACACTTTGATTTCAGTGGCGCTACTGCGAACAAGCGCCAAACTGGGGTGGGGGATGTAGTTAAGTTTGTTTTAGCACTTTTTTGTGACTACTTGAAAGGCGAAATTCCCTTTTATTGGGTCAAGTCTGACTTTAACAGCTTTGTCCTCATAATGCAGTTTTCCTATGACTAAAAATTTTGATTTAGTCACTTACCTTCGTACAAAGGTCCTTAAGGCAACACTTTAGTTTGCCATCTCTGACCTTGCCACTGGTATCCTGGAGCCCTGTCAGCACCGGCCGGAGGTGTTGAGCTCTGAGTGAGTGATAAAATCCCCGAAACTCTACTTGTTGCTTGGGAGTCCAGAAATGAGGGATCAGAAACTGACGGGGGAAAAAGTACCTGCCAGTGAACAGGAAGGGATGGTAGGAGAGGGGGCAGGGATACATGGAGGAATGGAAGGGGCAGGGAGGAGGAGCCATGGGTGCACACAAAGTGTTATTTTTGGGGACACTGTGAACACGATCTGTGACAGGAATGCAGAAAGCTATCAGTATAAAAGCAGGCTAATGATATTCACATTTTGTACATATTTTGTAATATTTACCACAGTTTCCACGAAGCTTGAGTGTATTGGCTCAGTTTGGTTTATCAGAGCAGATACGGATACACGAACAAACGACACAAACCTGTCAATGATGTGCTGATATCTTCATGCATACCTAACTGACATTTCACTTTTCAGAGCCCTTTGCAGTGTCTCAATGAGGGCGTGCCAAGAAAAAAACAGAGGCTGTTATTCAAAGTAACTCACATCAAGACGAAAACTAGGTAGTTGGCAAAAGGAGGGATGGATATCATCACCAGTGGAACCGCCTTGATCAGGTCTCTACGTAACTGCGGAACAAACACAAACGCAAGTTAAGCTATTATGAGAAAATAAACATTGTAAAGCAGTAATGAAATAAAGGTCAAGAACTTCAACCTAAGTCTTTGCCTGCCTTATCAGTTAAAGGATTTAGATTTTCAGATTCCATCTTTCTGAGGGGAGTAGTGTGTAGGATTTAGATAGATACTGAAAATTATATTCATATAATATTATTATTATTATTATATTCACAAGTATGTTTTTAACAGCGTATGATCAGCTGAAATTAAAAACTAAGAGGGATGCTAGCTAAACAAGCTAGCAGAGAGTGTTCTGCCCTGCTCTAAACCTGGGTTTTAGCTTTTTCTTACAACCACAGGAACAGGAACAGACGAAAGAATCTTGAGGATACCAAAAAGAGCCAGAAGAGGAACAAGGAAATGAGAGGGGAGCGCTGGGACAGAGACTGGAGGATATCCTAGTCAGAAAACAACCTTGTCGTCTTGTGTACAGATATAAAAGGTAATCAGTGATATGATGATGTTTTTTTCCGGCTTTATTTTCATCTATTTATTGAGATTAAAAGCAAACAGTAAATTGGAGTAGCAGCCATCAGATGCAGCTCCTGGGGACGTCTCTGAAAGTCAGCAAACTCTGATTGCTTAAGAATGAGTTGAATTTTACAACGTACGTGGAAATTTCTCGAGCATAGCAGCAGCAGTTCAGTTGTTATCAGCCAAAGATTAAAGTAAAGAAACAAAGGAGTGAAGCGTTGTGGCACCTGTCTGAGTTTCTCCATCTGTCTGTAGGGCAAATCCTCGAATTTCAGTCCATCACGTTTCATCTTTGATTTTAGTGTGCACGCGTAACTGACATCTCGAAAGAGAAGTTTGAATCCTAAAACACAACAGAAAAGATATTGTTAATGGCAGTAAAAGGATTCATGGAGGTGAACACATGTGCAATACTGCGTGAAATTCCAAGAGGACAAATCACTTGAAAATGCGCGTTCACCCACACACACTCAGTGGTGGTGGAGGTGGCATGCAATCAAGAGTAACTGGATCCTTGCTCAAGGACACTTCAACACGTCAAAGACCTTGGACTGAGCCACCAACACCCCTCCAAACATTCCATTGTTATTTTAAATTTCAGCTATGAGGTCCGGCTGTATGACATTGCTAAAGTGTCACGACTTTCCTCCCCAAAAACAGAGATCACGGTTCTCTCATGATTATTGTCATTTATTATTTTCTCACCAAAAACATCTATCTAACTCTTTAAAAAAACAAACCTCTAGAGATGCGTGTGAGTGAATGATTTACATTGGGCTTCTAACAGATGGTACAATTTGTCAAAGTGCTTTTTAAATGGCACATAGAAACCAGAAAACAAGAAGAAAGCAGAGAGCGTTCTTGTACCTCCGCCTTGTTTGTTTTAATATTTTATGTTAATCTTATTTAAAGTCCATGTATAACAGTGTTAAATATGAATTAATAAGCCGTCTGAGTACCTTCACTTACTCATATTGGACCAAATTTAGTGCACAATCAACATAGAAACCTTAATTTCTTTCAACTTTAAAATCAGGATCTTGCTCAAAAATTCCATATTGGTCGGACCCTGGTTTGCAGTGATCAACATATACATTTTTTCAACTCTTGATATTAGCTTTATCTGTATATTGTGATCATTAATAAGCGATGCTGACTTGTATGCAAGGAGACAAACATATGACGACTAATTATGTTATTTCAAATAATACAAGAGTTTTGCAATTAAGCATTTTCTTTACTTTCATGAATTTGAGCCCTGTTCAGAGTTCCATTCTAATTCAGTATCAATGCTTTACAGCTCATTCATAACTTAGCAGCTATCCAGGGACGTACCTTCCAAAAAAGTTCGGTACAGCTGATAAAAGCGGGGAAATCGCTTTTGGAGGAAACCATTATATTTGGCGTTTGCCCACTGGAGCCTGGTGGAGATGTGTCGCCCAATACCTTGTCTGACATTGGATGAAGAATACAGTCTACACAGAGACACCCTGAAAAAACCCAGCAGAGGTGGACACATAAATGAACTATAGACTTGTTTTAGTCCTTAATTTAATGTTTAAAACAGAGAGCAAAGCTTGAAACTCTTTACAACTGACACTTTTAAATTTGAGGTGGCCATCACCCAGGATTGGTAACAGTTCATGTTGCAAGAGTTAAACAGTTGATGTCAGAGTAACAAATAACCACCAGGTTCTGCTTCCTTAAGGGAAGTAGTAATAATGTGTACTAAAGTAATATAATGAATAAAAACAAATTTGCGCCCGTGAAAACTTCACGAATGAGGTCCATCGCATGGTAACATCTCTACCGTCCATTCCCTGTCTGCATATCTATTAAAAACACAAGGCGTTTTTTTAATAGTGTTACAAATCGTCTCTGCAAAATGCGATAACTAATACAACCTTGTTGCAGTTTATATTAATTATAGTTCATATGAACTAGACAATTCCAAAAGTACAACTTACAAGTACAACATAAAAATCTAACAAATTGGTTTATAGCATCCTAGCTACCTGCGGCTAGCTTAGCAAGTGGGATGTTACAAGTCGCGGACAGCCAAAGCTTAAAGACTTTAAACAAACCTGGACTGAGGGGACACAACGGGATGATACAGGACATTATAGAATGGGTTTGTCCTGATGCCACCCAGTCGCATCAAAGACAAATGGCTACACAGCCTCGAACAGGACAGCGCCATTTTTTACACGAGCAACTTCCGCGTTGTACTGTCATGACACACGTGACCAGCCAAGGCCCAATTATTGCCACATTTCAGTTTGTAATTAGCCTCGACTGATTCAACTCTGAGATAGTCTGGAGTGAAAGTCTAAAGGAAAGACAAGTTAAACTCTGAGGACAAAGCAATGTCTTTAACACGTCGTAACAAATTCAAAGTATTTTACTTTGAAACCAAGACCATTGTGTGACCATTGGCTCTCGCAGTTACCGTAACGACTATAATGTCATGCATTACGTTTCTATTTACCTGGTGCATGGGCCCTGAACAAATTAATGTTTTACAAAAAAACAAAAACCATGTATTTAATTTGATTATCCAGATTACATTAAAAAAATGAAATGCATTAATGATATAGAGGAACAACAATATTATTTAAATAAGTGCAGGAAAGGTCTGCTTTACAGGAATAACAACCTCAGCTTTTTTTTCTTCTTTTTTTTTTCTTTTTTAATAAGATCAGTTTACAGCATGAGGTTCCATGATGCTCTCCAGAAAGCTTCTCTTACCTCGTGTACAGTTACAGTCCTGTTTGGCTGCACGATTGCTTTGAAATCAGGGAAATCTAATGCAACACTGATTATCTATTCATGATAAATTTGGTCCTTTAATTATGTGATTTCCATAAAAACCTTTCTCTAAATAATTGCAATTAAGTAGCTTTATATCATCCTCCTACACTATGGCTCCCTTTCACCATGCATTTCTTTCCCTATAGGATCCCAGACAGAATGTTTGAAACAAAAGCAGTATAATTTTATAAGAATTAGGACAATACACAAATATTGTATTACATATTTTAAATATTTAAGTAGAGAGAAGTCCACATTTAGATGCTAAGGTTGAAAGGCAAGAATAGCATATGCACACTTGATTATAATTAATACATATATAGTTTATTTTAAATGTAACTTTGGTGTTCAGCTCCTCCAGTTTTGAATAGAAAATACAACAAATATATTATTGTGTATTTTTTTTAATTTTCTCATTCTAACTATAATATTATATTTTTCCCAAAATTCCAAGGCTAAGTAATGCAGTTTAAATTTTATATACTTTTGGCACAAGCTGTAATATCTGAAGATATCTGCAGCTGTAATGACAGGATAAACGTGAAGCTGTGGAGCCAAACGGAAACCGTGAAACTGATTCTGACATCGTGCTGCAATCTGACCGAAAACTAAAACAACACCCTTCGAACAGGCGATATCAGAAGTATTGATCCGAACGTAAACAGGAAGTCACGTGATTTTAGAGCGCTTCATTCACGTTACAAACTGCTGAAAGGATTCACTCGCTGCACCTGACCCGAGCAAAGAGGTCAGCAAACCTCCTCAGGTACGTGTCTTTTCCTGTTTTTTTCCACTACAGTGTGTCGCATGTGTAAAAACTTGATGATTTTAGGCTTTTTGAGCTTTGACGCGCGTCATCGTGTCAGATTTGATGCGGGATGCCGATTAGCACGGCGACGTGCCAAGTTTTTACTAGTAAACGTGAATGGCAAAAGACCTCTGGATGCGCATTTTATGGTTTTGACCAGCTGAGCAGGAGTAGTACTAGTAGCAGTACTACTACTAGTAGTAATTAACACACCAGAAGATACCACTTATTGCCATTTAAAAAAAAAAAGAAGTTTTGCTACTCTGAAGCCAAATGTTAGTCTGCGGGGGGGTTTTATGGTTCACCACAATGCGGCCGTTTGGCAGTTAAGGTAAAAGATGTGGGTGAGTGTTGGTGAAATGAATGATTTCGACTTAATTTTATGGATGATTGTCTTCAACTTTTCCCAAACCATCCTTCATTTTGTTCAAAATACCGATGTGAAATGTTTTGGAGTTGCTTTTGTCTGTTAAATCCCGCATCCTAGTTGACTTTCCCCTCTGGAGCAAAGGGTTCTGTTGTAAACGACGGACTAATTAATGCTAGATTTGATTTCTTTTTTATGCTGCAACCATAATCAAATTTGCTCTTTTCTGTAAAAGATTTCAAATATATATATATATATAATGAAATAAAGCATTCCAGCATCTGACACTCTTGGTGTCACCTGCAGAGCTGAATGGCTTTTCACCCTGCTAGTGCATCTGTTAACCTGCAGAGCATTTGGTACTTTATTTTACAGATACTCACCTCGTTTTCCACCTCCAGACCTTGCCAGTTTACAAGTTGGTGTTGCCTGCAGACCCACAAGTAGAGATGGACCCTCGCTTTAAATTTGGCACCAGTATTGATCCTTGCAACGTTGCTACAGCTGAAAGGGCGCAGGTTCCAGTTGAATTTGGTAAGAGTTAAAATCATTTATTGCATTTTTCAACATCACCTGAGTCATGAAATATTACTGAGCAAATGTAAACATTTCTCTGGTTTTAAAGATTCAAGGAAAAACTGTGACCCTGACAGACTGCTGCAGTGCCCTTTTGACAAGAACCACCATATCAGGGCCAGCCGCTTCCCTTTTCACATCATAAAGTGCAGGAAGGTGAGAAAAGGTGTTTCATACCTCCATCTATCCGTCCATTTTTTAATATAACTTTTTTAATGTCTGATCATCATCTGCTGGCTTGTACACCCCCCCCCCCCCCCCACCAAGTCATGGCTGACAATAGGTTTTCACTGTGTTTGTCTGTCCCTGATGCAGAATCATCCAAAACTGGCCAGCGAGCTGGAAACCTGCCCTTACAACGCTCGCCACCTGGTCCCCAAGCACAAGATGAAGCGCCACACTGAAATCTGCGAGGACAGGGTGCCCGTGGACGCAGACCATGGTAGGGAGACTACTAGTGGTGCTTTGTCTTAACTCAAGTTTGTTTCAGAGTTTCTTATATGAATTATTCTTTGTTGACAGATGAAGATGAAAATAAACACCGTGGGTGGAAGGTCCCAGTCAGGAACTGGGGAGCCCCAGAGATGATCGAGGATTGGGACAAAGGTGAGTTAGACTTCTGGCAGTGCTTGGTTTTGACTCGACTTTTTCTTTTTCAACTTGAGCGCAGCGCAGCGTGTTTTGGTGGGATTTCATCCAGTTTCGTGTTTCTTCAAGTCCATTTCTATCTGCTTGTTCCTGCTGTGCTGTGACCATAAATGCTTGCGGCAGTAAAACAGAAGAATTGCGGATATATACTTTCCTGGTTTGGCAGATGGTGGCTGTTTGGGGTGGGAGGGGTGTAATCCAAGGGCTGTCTTTGGCGTTATGCGTCCATCTATTTGGAATTCGGTATCATTTTTTTCCTCTAAATGTTTTCTGGCTTGTGTTTGAAGCTCCACATGGTGATAAACTGTCCTCTTCACCCATTTGTTTTCTGTGTCTGTAAAATTCTGTCTCGCAGAAGAGGATCAAACTGCTGCTCCGTTCGTGTGGAGGGAGTGTAAAATCTTGAATTCAAAGTAGGTCATCTGCTTCACCAGAGTCTGATCTCGTTTGTACAGGTTGTCTTCTTGTTTTTGACTCTCTCTTTCTCCTGTCTCCCTGCAGCCAGGAGACCAGGCCCCCAAATAATCTTGGTCCAAGAGGGCCCCATGGACACCTGTGGTCGGGCCATAAATCATAATGCACAATAATATTTTTAACCAAGGCTTTTAAATCAATCACATCCATGGCTGTTGCTTTTTATGAGTTTTTGATAACTGCAGGCTTTGCCGCTTCCCTCTCAAAAGGTTGCACAGTTTTACTCGAGTGTTGTACAAAATCTAATTTTAGTCATCACATCTTCCATGAAGTACTTGATTTTAATGTTGATCATATTCACGATGAAGTCATGTATTTTAAATCTTGTAATGTCAATTATCGAATTGTGCGCATCTTCTATTAAAAGTGTGTTTTCAATAAAGATCATTGTGAGAGCAGTTTGGCGACGACGTGAGTTTGTATGTCAGTGTTTTTATGACACGGTTTTGTTCAGCTGCCCGCCTGCCGGGAAGGTGTGGATGACTCGAGTCTACATTTGCATGAGCCTCTGGTCCCTGTCGTTGCCTCTAACGTGGCTCCGGTGTTTTGGGTTGATTTCTATCATTTGATCAGGTTAGTTACATCGATCAGTATTAAATCACTGAACCGCACAGGTTCCCTCTAAGAAACCATGCAAAACTAAGTTGGCTGGGGAACGTTCACACTTGCTCCTGGTACCAAGCTGTACTTTTAAACTGACTTTTTTGACTGCAAGGATATTATTGACTTGACTCATGTTTGGTGCGTTGCTATGACTTTACATATCACAATGTAAGTATAGCAGAGAGCGTTGTCTGTAGCTGTCTATCACCCAGGTTAGCAAAGATGTAAGAGGCACATAACGGATGTCACAATCAAGGAGTTGCAGGATTTGTTTCTTGTCTATCAGCTTAAAATCAGCATTAAAAAAAAAAAAAAACCTTCAGTATCAGAACAAATTATGCTCAAGAAAGGTTTGTTTTTTTTAATGAGACCCAACTTTTATTAATTATTACTGTGTATGCGATCCTACTTTATTTATGCTATTGAGACATTCTTTATGACAATAATTGTTTAAAATATATCTTTACTTTTTAATGATTTTTAATTTATTTGTCATACTATAGGTAACATCTATCTAGAGACAAAAGATGGAAATTCACCTCTGGCTACACTCAAGCTTGTTTATATTGTTTTTGTACAAGAAATATTCACCAATTTGCATGGCACTCCCAAATAATTGCATTTAAATCTAAATGAAAAGCACTTTAACAAAAAGAATTAGTCGGTGTCATCCTTGATACTCTGCCAGTATGATAACCAGGCCAAGGGCCTGATGTCTGCTTATTTTGATGGGAACTTTTACTATAATGTCTGTGAAATTGAGATATTTTAAAACCTTTCGGTGTTCAAGAAAAGTATGGTGAACAGAGAACATAATACTTTTTTTTTTTTTACAGCTCTTTTTTTGACACAGTCGCTGTTGTTACTGTAAGACAGTCCTGAGGAGTAACATCTGCAATGACTGATCAGTTTTTTTTCTTTTTAAATCTCAATGGGTCAGAACAAAAACTCTCAATCACTCTCGATCTGGACTGAAAACGCAAACATGTCAGGTCTGGTGTGTTCCTGGATTAAGAATGAGGGAGCAAACTTTATGATCAGCAGGATAAGTCTGGATGGGGAATGTGTGGAAGCAGCATTTGAACCTCCCCATTACTGAGGTACCCTGGAGCAAGGCCTTTAGCCTCACCTGCTCCAGTAGATTAGACTGGTTTTACTGGGCAGCCTCCAGTTGTGAATGTGATGAAGGTGTTCCTGCACAAGACAACATTTCAGTGGACCCTCCCCGAGAAAGTAAAGGCACAGAAACACTAATATGGGGGTGGAGATGAAACCCAATGTTTATTTTCTTCTAATGCAGATGAACACAAAATGGGCAGTGACAGACAGTTGAGAAACAAGCACACAAAACACAAATATCATAATAGATCTCTCAAATACAGATGCCCAGAGAAGTGGATGTGTAACAAAGTTGCACAGCGTACGCACATCTGGCTGTAAACAATTTAAGTGCAGTTCTTTTGTAGAACTTTGATTCCCACCTCCTCAGGATTCATATAAAAAATAAATAGCCTTTTGTTATTTTTTTCTAATTTTTTTTTTTGTGTTTTGGATCCTGGGGTGGCTCAATCTACATTTTTTTTTAAATAATTTGATTCAGGAACTAATACTTTTCCAGCCCAAGCTGTGATATTTGAATACATTTGCCTTTTTAATAACAGGATATTGAAGTATAAAGAGCTTCATATATATATATATATATATATATATATATATATATATATATATATATATATATATATATATATATATATATATATATATATATATAGTTTAAAAGTACAAACAGGAAGTCACGTGACTTGTCTTAAACTTAAAATCAATTCGCGAGGGGGGGAGGGGGGTATTCTCATTACCGAGCAAACGGAGAAAGTCGCGGGCGGTAAGGATGGTGAACTCGTAATGTAATTAATTTTGGCGTTAATATGATTTTTTTCAACATGGAAGTGAGTTCCGGTCCAAAATTTAAAACCTTAGCGTTTCAAACTCGCAGCTAGGGTCGTTGTTCCTGGTTAAACCCGGACCCGCACTGAATGAGCTCGGCGGCTCCTCAAGTTCTTCCTAGCAAACGTGGCTGGCGGCCAAAGCTTCCTATGCACTCCCAAGGTTTCGGTCTGTAACTAAGTTTTAGTTGGCAATAAATCCCCGGCAGTTGCTTCATATCGCAGTGTGAATCAATTTACAGTAAATTGCTAGCCGCATTTCACGCTTTTCAAAAGTAGGCCACACCTGCCGATGAAAAGTTCTTTCTGGAAACCATGTAGGTTCATGCTAGTTTTTCATTTTTGATGTTGAAACCACAGTTAAAAAAATTCTTTAAATGTGACATTAAAATACAGGTTTTTAACTGATCTGAAATGTGCAGAGGAAGGATTTGTTTGTCCCTGCTAGCATGTTTGCCTTGTTGTCAGCTCACTGGTAGGAATGGACATCAGCTGCAAATTTGGCTCCAGCATCGCACCTTACAGTACTCCTGCTGCAGGAAGACCGCAGGGGTCGGACGAATGGGGTAACATTTGTCATCATCATCAGTATTTTTAAACATAAGTGAGCAAATGTAGTGTGTTCGTAACAGTTATCGAATTTTAAAGGTTCAAGAGGAAACCGTGACCCTGACAAACTGCTGCAGTGCCCTTTTGACAAGAACCACCTGATCCGAACGTGTCGCTTCCCTTACCATCTCATGAAGTGCAGGAAGGTGAGATGAACACTTATATATTTTATTACAATAATGTCAACACCATGATGTTAGCGTTGCATAGCACCTATTGTCCTTCCTGTCATCCAAAATATCATTGGAAAATCCATTTGGACCACTTACAAATTAGGAGTAAACCCTAACCCACCACCACCACCACCCCCCGCATTGCTGACAATAGGTTTTCACTGTGTTTGTCTGTCCCTGATGTAGAATCATCCAAAACTGGCCAGCGAGCTGAAAACCTGCCCTTACAACGCTCGCCACCTGGTCCCCAAGCAAGAGCTGACACACCACACTGAAACCTGCGAGGACAGGGTGTCTGTGGACACAGACCATGGTAGGAAGACTACTAGTAGTGTTTTGTCTTGACTCTTTTGTTTGTGCCAGTGTCTCTGACTCAAATTATTCTCTGACAGATGGCGATACCGATGGACACTGTAGGTGGAGGGTCCCAGTCAGCACTTGGGAAAACCCAAACTCAACGGAGGATTGGGACAGAGGTGACATGGATAACATATTGTGCTCTAATCTGAAGCCCCCCTCAAAAAAAACTGGCTAAAAAAGCAGCCAACACCCAGGTTTTTCCTGCATGGGAAACCACTTTAATCAGCATTCACTCCCAGGAGAAATGACCCTGCTGTAGACACAGATAGTTATCAGTTCCTGTCAGAATTAAGGGGAACACAAATCCCGTTGAATGCTGTTATTTGCTGCCGGCTTCCAAAACTTCCAGTCTCAGACACACGATGAGCAGTCGACGCCCCATCAACTGTATACGCGGAGCTTGTGTGCAATGATTGTTGTGTCAGACGGTAACTTCTGCAACAATTTGTCATCTCTTTTTGTCAGTTGTCTGCATTCAAGGGGTGACGTTCTCACATGATTCGGTCAGCCTCGAGTTTAGACTGCAACAAAATTACAACTAACACCGTCATTTTGCTCCTTGCTGCTGTTTCCACAGCTCCCAAAAGACACGAAACCGAGATACGACACCCCAGGACACTTCTTGCTGGTGTGGTGTTTGTAATTTTGAGAATCCTGCTTAGACTGGGAAGCAAGTATAAACAAAGGGAGGTAAAATCTTGATCTCAAATAGTTTTTTTTATTTGAATGCTAAGTTCTAATAAGCATTTGCGAGGTACAACAGGGACCAACGATTATGCCGTGGCACCTTAGTTTCATCTCATCCGCGTAGTTGTCAGTTTACGTTTAACAACTCATCAGTTTGAGAGTAAAACAAAGTTCCCAGAATTCAACAAATTTGCATCCAGATGATTCGGATCACGTGTGGGTGATTGGTAGCGTTGGGCTGGTTTTAGCTCCACTCTGCAACGTGGCAGCAGACGAACATCAACAGCTAAAAAGTATGCTTGAGCTCACTCTAGTGTTTTTAGTTTCATTGCGAGCCAGCTGCTTTGTGCGCAAGGCACCTTATTTTCGTGAATTGGAGAACAAGCAGTTCTTCCGATCTGTCGAGCTCTCTGCCAACTGGACGTGTTGTATCCATCCTGCGCTGTGCATCTCTTCATGCACACGGTGATATAATTGCAATATTGTGCTCTTTATCTGCTGTGCGAAACATAATTATGTCTTGTCTTGCAGAGGAGGATGAAACTGCTGCTCCATTTGTGTGGGGAGAAAATAAAATCTTGAATTCAAAGTACGTCACTGGTTCCATCAGTCGAACTAAGGTCTTTGCTTTTAAAGGTTTACTTCTTGTTTTAACTCTTTGCTTTGTTTGCCTGCAGGCTGGAGGTCAAGCCCACCAATAATCTCGGTCCAGGTTGTAGAGTGCCCAACACACTCCCGTGGTCGACATATAAAGCATAATTCTTACTTGTTGTGGTTCAAGAAAACAATCTTAACATGGGTTTTTGGTTGAAGTGCATCCATGCCTGTTATTGTTTTTATAATGCTATTTGTTCTTAATAGCATCAGGCAAGATTTAATTTGCACAACTGTATGCAAATGTTGGAGGAAATCTCATTTAGGAATGAGGCCTTACATTCTCTACTTAGTACAAACAATATTAACAAGTAGATTAGTGGATACACGCTGATGTTTATGTTTTAAATGTTAGAATGGCACTGGTTAACTTGAGTGCTTGTTATATTAAAGGTATGTTGTGAAGTGGTTTGTGTGGTTGGAAGTGTTTTAACAAAATCAACATCAGAGCAGTTTGACTATGAACTGGAAAGAAACGACTCCCACAGGTGCATGAGCCTCAGGTCTCTGTCTCTGCCTGGAACGTGGCTTCAGTGGTCATTGCTTGATTGATTTCCTCCTCTGTTCAGTCTGAAATGCTAGATATTGTTGTCCCTCCAAGCAGCAAAGCCAGACTTGGGAATGTGCGGTTGCATACCGTTCACCCTTTTGATGGACTGTCTCTAAAATTCCAGCACTAGAAAGTTAAAACTAGGGTTTTTAATTGACATTATTTTAACCCATGTTGCGATATGATTTGTGACATCACAAGGAATCGTCCTTGGAACGTTTTCATCAACAAACATTAAAATTAGTATAGTGGGATTTTCACAGGGATCATGTCCAAAAAAAGTGGGTAATTGTAGTTGTAGGTGGGACATCTGCAACACCACAACATTTAAACTCCAATTTGTATTTTGACAATTAGATTTTAACAGATGATGCAGCTTTCTGTGAAAATCTGGTTGAGGCCATGTTGCAGTTTCTAGGAATTTGGGGAGCCGAGTTCAAACTCCTTTCTTGGTGTACCGTCTCCAAAATAATTGTGCTTAATATCTGAAAATACCCTTTTAAGCATTGTTTAAATTCACTGCAGAGCAACACAAGTGAGAGATGATTTGAAAGACATTTTTAAATGAATCTGACATTTCCAAAAAAAGTAAAACCAGAAAAAGGTGCATATTGAATAGCAAAGTGTAAATCTGAGGCTTTAATGTATTCCAAATATGATGTAGGAGTAAAACAAAGCCATTTCAGTGCTTCTCCACTAGATGGCAGCACTTGTTTCTTTCTTGTGGATCCTTATGTCCCATCTGCCTACTCCTCAGCACTTCAGAAACTTAATTCCCTTCGTCTGATTATCTCCTTTTGATTCAACTAGCTCTCTGGTTCATCATAGACTTTTAACTATGGGTGCTCTCTGTGTATAAACTACAAAATTTGAATTGACTTGTTAGTCGTTACATTTGTTCAATGAATGCATTTTGTGAAAAATTGTGAGCAAAAATGCCCAGGTGACAGTAAGGATTCTCCTGGTGTGAAGGCAGTCAGCCAGCCCACTCTGTCATATCTAAGTGGCATAATTGATTTCATGTGATGTCTATTTATGTTGCATCTATTATTGGAAGTGTTCAGACGAACACTGTGCTGCCCTGCCACCATCTACAAGTAGGCGATATGACTCCACAGAACAGAGTACATGCTGGACCTCTTGTCAAGGGCTCCATGTAGAGGTTTGTCACATCCCAGGCTTGTCAAACACAAGGAGAACCACGGCCTCTGGTTGGATGTATATTTGTCATTGTTTATTCTATGGCACGTCGATGCTCATCTTTTTAACTTGTCACCAGCTGAGTTTAAACGTTCCTTTTAATCCCTGTCGGGTGGTAACTAGTGTTCCTCTGAGCCCCAACACACTCCTGGTGTCATGTCTGACTGCTGTGCTGCCAAGGAAAAATAGGAAAAGGTGTAAAGGGATATAGATAAGTTAAAAAATGGAATGAATAGATGGACAGATGTCAATTAGTATCCAGTGCTTAGTCAGCTGGTCTCTTAGAAGTCCTATATTAGAAATTTCACACTCATAAATAAGTTGTTTAAATTGTTTACTAAAGGTCATTGATGGACAACAAATAAGTTCGTTAACACACCATAGAAATAGAAAAGGCTACTTTTTTACACATCAGTTACATTATACACAGTCAATTTAGAGAATCAATCAGCCTCGTCCCCTCTTGATGTCTTTGGACTGTGGGAGGAAGCTGGAGAACCAGAGAGAACCCACACAGGAACAGGGAGAACATGCAGACTCCACACAGAAAGATCCCGTGCCCGAGCAGGGACTCAAACCCGGAACCTTCTTGCTGTGACTTCTTGTGACAGTGCTGACCACTGCACCACCGTGCTGCCCAATAGTGCCACAGACAATGTACAAAAAAAATGAGTTTAGTGTCAGATAACTATTATTAACTGTTGGATAGTTTAAATTGCATAATTCATACAACTGAAACTGCGAAGAACACAATAGCCTGAACTGTTAGCTTGTACTGGAAATACTCAGGTAAAGTACAGGTATCCTTATATTGGGCTTCATTCCAGGAATGCTCTGACACAAATTTGTTTTCGTACACTAAAGGATTTTTAGTTCACAACTCAGTCTCATAGACAAGAAGGGAACCCCGATGGCCGTCAGTAACTCCTCGCTCCTCAGGTGTATATTGTGACTATAACTTTACCTAAACAAGCTTGAATGAGTCATACACACTCAAAAAAAGGAGGTAAGAGAAAAGAACACACTGGTACACTTTCAAATAATGTTCCCTCAAAGGTATATTTGTTAACTCTAAATTAAAATATTAGTGTTGAAGACACCAGGAGTGCCCCATTTGACAAATGGACAAGATGCAAAACAGACTGAGGGGTACATGTATGTCCTTTCAGAAGGTAACACACCCTTGTACTTCTATTTTTGGGTGTGTAGATGCCAGGAGCAAGGTGCCGAAAATATTTGTTCACTGTCTATAAGACTAAACCGAGGGTTAAAATGATCCTATAATTTATCGAAGGACAAATTTTTGCACAAGAATATGTCCTTAATTGTAGTAGGCATTTAAGTGCATGCACTTTCCTCTGTTGCCAACGCCCATAATTCATTCAAGTCTCACGTAGAGGCATAAACAGAAAATTGGCATTTATTCAATGTATTAAACTGTAGATATTTTATATGGAGATGTCAAAACTTCTTTCCTTTTTAATTATTTACTAATAAAGTTTCAGTAATTATCTATCTTCCCCACTCCCCCCACAAAAATCAAAAATTTAAACAGCATTTCCCCCTCTAGGCCAGAAGTCTAATGGCAAATTCACATTTATACTCCAGCAACCCAAAATGAAACTGAATAGCTCCAGTATGTCTTGTTCCAGACTGAGTGCCACAGTCAGAGGGTCGAGAAGTGTTGGTGTACTTGACAACCTCCAATTATAACTATTTCTAAATATAGCACTGTATTTTCCTGCCTTTGCAGAAAATAACTATCATTATTTAATATATCATATCACAGCCAGCCATTATATCATTTTCTAAAATTAACTATAAATGAAATTTTGAAATGAGGGCCCTAAAATGTTAGTTGCTCTTTGTTACTCCAAATTTTATGATTATAGTCTTCATCCTATTGTGTTCCTAACCCAGTTTATAAAGGCATATATGGAGCATGTGTTGAAGTTAGACTCTTACATCGGTTATTTGTTACGTTCTGTTAGTCGGATCTGCGTTACCGTGCTCATTTTGCTCCGTGTCTTTGGGAAAAGGGCCACACATGTTTCACGTAAAAAGTAAAATAGAGGACTAGTGTGTTTTTACATTTGTAGGGAGTACCTCTCTCACACAGTGGTGCACAGTGGTACTATGTTTATGTTAAAGGAGGCACAACTTTGCAGTAGCTGCTTCGCATGTAGTCCACACATATGCTTATAGAATCTGGAGTCATCACTGCAGTAATCCTATCCACCCATCCATTTTCTTCCGTTTATTATGGGCGAGAAGCGGGGTTCACCCTGGACAGGTCTCCAGTCCATCACAGGGCCAACACATAGAGACAGACAACCATCCACACTCACAGCCACACCTACGGTCAATTTAGAGTATCAATCAGCCTCGTCCTCGTGCAGTGGTCAGCACTGTCGCCTCACAGCAAGATGGTTCCGTCTTCGAGTCCCTGCTCAGGCACTGGATCTTTCTGTGTGGAGTCTGCATGTTCTCCCTGTTCCTGTGTGGGTTCTCTCTGGTACTCCAGCTTCCTCCCACAGTCCAAAGACATCAAGAGGGGACGAGGCTGATTGATACTCTAAATTGACCGTAGGTGTGACTGTGAGAGTGAATGGTTGTTTGTCTCTATGTGTTGGCCCTGTGATGGACTGGCGACTTGTCCAGGGTGAATTCCACTTGTCGCCCGAAGGCTGCTGCGATAGGCTCCACCGCCCCACGACCCTCAACAGGATAGGTGGTAGAAAATGGGTGGATGGATGGACTTCACTTCCATAAAAAAATGACAAATTATAATCATCAGACATAATAACTATAGAGAGGAATAAATCCTAAAAAGTAACAAAGACTTTAGGGGATTTGCTGTGCATCTTTCTTTTTTTTTTTTTTAAACAAATCTCTTGATCTTTTATCTGGTTTCCAGCAGTCTGTGATATGAAATAGTTCAAACAGAACAGAATTCTCACTTTTGAGCAAGACTCGTGATTGTGAAATTTCCCAAAATATGGGAAAAAAAGGATCATGTCTCTAGAAAGACAGTGTGGGTGGGCAGATTTCACACCTGCTTTTCACTTCTTGCTTTTAAGTAAAAAGTCACTGAGCATCCAGCTCGACTTTCATGGTGCTTGTTCGAGAGACATCAGCGTTCTTTTATTGTCATGTTCTTTGTCACATCCCGGGGCTTGCCGAGGTGTGACCCTTACAAAACTCGTCTTGCTCTCACAGACTGCTGGACAGTCTGCAAACAAGTTTCAAGCATGCGTGCCTGGCTTGATGCCTGCAAGTGAAACTGTAGCCTTTCTGTTGGGCTTACTTTAAAAATGTGACATTCTCATATTCTCACAGACAGAGGAGTCCTGTACTGTGTTCAGTGAGCAGTTCTGGATCTAATCCTGTAAATCTATCTGAAGCCTATGATCCTCTATTATCACTTTTCATATTCCACTCAATCAAGTTGCTTTCACCCACCCCAGTTTCCACTGAGGCACGTCGGGTACATCATTACAGAGTAATAACATAAGTTCTGTAATCAGAGAGATGCTGACTTTATCCAGTTGCTCTTGTTGCATAAGTCCAACATGTACAAGGCCTCGAACTTGTATACAAGGTTGCATGAGAACAGCAGGCACAAATTTCAGAGTACGTAATTCAACAGAAGCATGAGATCAGCTGGTTGATGCTTCTTTAGTTGTACTGCACCTCTGAATTAAATAGTAATGTCTATTCTCAGTGTCTGATATGACCTTGGATCTGATGAGAATCATGTCTGGCCAAGAGTAATAAATCTACGGGGACTCATCTGACTGACACCGATGCATATTGATGGAAGCACGTGCTGCTCTGCTCTAGCGTCTATGTTACAATGTGGCTCCAGCTGAAATGGCTGTGCCATCTGAGTGGTTGGTAACTATACTAAATATAGGTATTTGAGAATTGTGGCTGAGATATGTGTGGAGAAGTTTTGCAAATCAAATTAGACCTGGTAGGTAAACAACTCTTCGGTCGACAAACGATATTTCGGAGACAATTGGTGGGACAAAATATGATTCATCTCTGTATCGTGATACTTCCTCTTGCAATACAATATCAGTACCTTGACACTAACTATTCCTGTTAAAACAACGTCAGGCTCTGCCATCACTATGAAGAAGAAAAATGTTGAGATTTTGTTATTGTGGTTACAATCACACCAAGCTAAGGCTATGCCCTTGGTTGGACATGGTTTAATCTCATAGTTCCTGCTGTACACAGATATTATGATGTATAAAGGAAAGTTCTTGCAATATTTGATCATCTCAGAATCAGTGATACTACTTGTAGTTGTAGGAAAAGTATCATAATAGTATGGAATATTAATTAGTGAGTCACAGAGGATTTACATAAAATCCCATACAGATTCTGAGAACACATTTGTGCATCAAATCATTTGGTGAATGTGACCCACTGCACCTAAACGTCCTCCAGCTCCTCTGGGTTGTCTCTTTTCTGAAGTTTCTTGGCATCAATCTGCAAACTTCTCGACACCCGTGCAAGACGTTACCATTGACCAGTGCCCTGCTAGCTTCACATTTTGATCCACAGTGACGATCAGATAGACTTTTGGAGCTGATTTATTGAAGTATTCTTCTCATACTTACTTGGAGTGGAAGAAGCGGGCGCGGGAGTGTGTGTTACTATACAATGATGAATAGTCTGGGTCACATGAGACTGGTAGGGAATTCCACTGGCTTCTAAAAAGAGACCAGCACATAACTGGTAAAGAGGTTTTCAGAGGTACATTTTGCAACAGCATTTTTGATCAGTTGCCAAAAGAATAATTTACATTTGACTCAGGCTTACAAGCTGAAGCCTCACACGATGGTAGGAAATAAATTGGAGTGAGGTCAGTGCTGATAATACTCACCAATATAGATAAGCACATGTAGGCGCATCGTTTTGAAATTATATCAGCTACTGGTATTGCTCCAAGTATTCAGCGTAAAGATGACCAAAAAAAAAAAAAAAAAGCAGTGTGAGTATGCAGCTCAACATTTTATTCCATGTTTATCTGCAGTAAAAGATCATTTCTCTGTATGTAAAAATAACAGGCCCAAAACAGATTTACATTTCCCCAGACTCAGTTCATGTGGCAGTAACCCCAGAGATTCAACATCATTTACAAACAGTGTATAAGACTGCACTTTTGATACACAGTATATTAGCTGCTCAATGTCTATTCATGATTCATGAACGCTAATCATGAACAATAGTTTTGTCAGATTTAAAAATCAAACAGAGCTATCACATGAGAAGAAACCTAGAAAGTGACGCTTTCGATGTTTATGCGTATAGACTCACCAGGCTGGAAACGACTGAATGACTCAGCCCCTCCGTGGCATAATTTGTTTGAACATGTGGAAGCATATATTCTAAAAAAGAAATATATGATTGACTGTGTTAATACTTTAGCTAAAGATAATTTGTCTGATTTTTATGTGCAATTGACATTCATCCAAACGACAAAACAATATATAATGTTACAAGAAAAAGAAAATGATTGTGCTTGTTCCATCTTTGAAATGGTGGTGCAGATATTATTTGCAATATGTAAGTTTGTGGAAAACAATCATCTTTCTTCCTTGCATTCATGGCAGCTTGTCTGATGTAAACAGTCACCTTTTGGTCCATGAGCTGGCCTGTCTAACTTCATCTGGATAGGATCAAATTTCCTGAAAAATAACTTCAGACGAGACTCATGTGGTTCTCCAATGTCTTTTTTCACAAGTTTTATAACTTCAGCAACAGCCATTTTCGCTTTGAGCGGTATAATCCTCCACCAGTTCTCTTTTTCTGTTCTCTTTAGTTCTCATTTTTCAGCTCCATCATCAACGATCACTTTCACATCCCATGCTCAAAACGGAAGCGTATCCATGAAGATTTTGTCCACAATCGGTGGTGGAGGAACCAGATCTTCTAGTTTAAGGTAAAAGATGCGCTGGAGACCTTGAGTGCACAGTGTTCTAAGCTCAGGCAGCTTCCCGAGCAGTCTGGACAAATAATTGGGGCGTAAGGAGCCTGAGGCGCAGCCGGAGACATGATCTTTCAGGCTGGTGATGAGCTGGT
The DNA here is from genome assembly GCF_037954235.1 of Aulostomus chinensis. Taxonomy (NCBI): domain Eukaryota; kingdom Metazoa; phylum Chordata; class Actinopteri; order Syngnathiformes; family Aulostomidae; genus Aulostomus; species Aulostomus chinensis. The sequence goes on along the minus strand of NC_141328.1, from coordinate 5,523,705 downwards.
TCTGTAAGTCCTCCAAGCGTTTTGAATCCTTGAGTCCATGTCGGTCTGTGGACGAAATCAGAACACAGATTAGATCAGAGGCTCCAAAGTGGTACTGATGAATCAGTGGAACAGTGGAACAAGTCCTTGTCTTTAAATATAAACCTGCATTGTGGTAGGTCTGGTGTCCTATATTATTTTTTCTCTGTGCTATACATGAGGTCGAGTTACATTTTGTCATACACCTGTTGTGTCAATCCCTGTGTTGCATAACTGTCTTGGACTGTCTGTACCAATGAAACCAGATTCCTCCAGCAAACAGTTGCCATGGTGGAATAAAACTAACTCGTGTCTCCCCATCTGTTCGGTGTGTATGCGGTATGGTAAAAGCGCTTACCAGTGATAATGACTAATGCTGTGAGGCAGGAGAAGGAGGAGACATCAAGCTTCATGCGATGGAGGCTTTGAGAAAACTCCAAGATAGAGTCAATCCAGTCCCCAAAGCCTCGGACACACTGCATTTTGTGAAGCACAGCCCCGTTGCAAAAGATGAGTTTGTCCGTTTCAGGATTGGACCTTCAAAACAATTGTATGGGATTGTTAACTCAATAATTAAGTTACAAAATCACAAGTTGGTCTACGGCCTTTATCTTTTGCAGATTTTGTTAGCAATGCCACTCACCGATATGCAAGACGCAGGATGAAGAGTTCCACAAACGCAGACTCCAGGAGGAGATCCTGATCTTCAGAGCAGAAATCAGAAAAACCTGGGATGCTCTTCGCCCACTTCCTAATGACCTCCATGGAGGCTGTGAGCAAGTCGTAGAACTGTGTGATGTCATTAGCATCTTCCTTCTGGTTCCGACTGACCTCTGTGTCATCATACTAAAATAACAGACAGCAGAGAAGTTCAGACACATGTTCCATATGAGCGGGCTATCGAGTTAAAAACAAAGAATTTTGGTTTTGCTTACCTTGGAATAATCCATCTGCCCAACACCGGGGTTTGAGTCAATATGAGCCCTAACAAGTGAAGCGATCATGCTCACTGGAGACACTGTGGTTGTCACATCCTGGACAACTTTAGGCTTGGAGGGCAGGCGACCTCTTCGTCCTTTCAGGCTGTCCGTCCTCACAACTGGAAAAAGAGGGCATTCGTGATTGACGATATTTTTTTTTCATTAATATTCATTCAGTTCATCCTTAACATCACCACTCAACTCACCTTCCCTCACCATGCCTACAGCGAGGCACTTCTGGAAACGGCAAAACTGGCAACGATTCCGCCTCCTCTTGTCCACAGGACAGTCCTTGTTGGCGAGGCAAACATACTTGGAATTCTTTTGTACTGTACGCTACAAAATAAAATTTAAAAAAATGAGAAATCATTCTAAACTTGTATAAAAGCCTGGCACATTTCTCTCTTTCTATTCAAAAGTTATGTGCTGCGCAAATGTTGAACCTACAAGACATATCTGATTACCTTGAAAAATCCCTTGCATCCCTCACAGGTGCGAACGCCATAGTGCTGACAGGAGGCGTTGTCCCCACAGACAGCACAGCAGCCCTCATTTCCACTTGGACTCTTTAATTTGGGGGATAAACTCCTATCCATCTGGTCTGCACCATCTTGACTACATGATTGCTCCATCACCAAGGTGGGGAAAGTCAGTGCAGAGGCATTAGGGTGAGTTAAAGTGAAAGGGTCCTGCTCTCTCAAGTGGGGTTGACCCAGATGAGACATGTCTTCCAGAGACCCTGAACCAAATGTGAAGAAAGATGGTGCATGTGTCACTGAGGTCTCCTCAGTCGCCCAGTATCCTGGATTAGGTGAGTATGCACCATAGGCTGAATCCCAGGGGGCTGCATGCTGACTCTGGAAGCCGGGGGTTGAAGGAGATGAGGTTGATGCGGAGCTGCCAAAATATTCTGAACCACTAGGGGAGACAGCCTCATCCAAGTAACTCAGCATGAACCCTCCGGGGTAGCAGCCATAAACCTGGAGCTCATCGAGCTTGAATGGAGTCTCTTGGCCTAATGAAGGAGGGATGTGAGCAGGGGTTGCAGTGAACTGGCATGAGTATGCATCAAAGTTGCTCGCTTGAGTGCCCACCAGGGAGCTGATGCTTGGCAGGGACGGAGCAGAGAGGTGGTCCAGTGGGCTGCTCATATCCACAGCCAGTTTGGAGATAAAGTCTGTGCTTTGAAGCTCTGAGCTGCCAATGCTGTTCTCATAGGGCTGAGATCCATGTTGGGGGTGTATGCAAGTCATAGCTTCAAGACTGAAGAGACAGAAAAAAATAGAAATATTAGCACAAAAATATTCTAACCACCAAAACTGCTCACATTATATCAGCCCAGGTTTACTGTCTGGACATTTAATTAAACACAAATCATTACACACCACAGTATTTCCCAAGAGCTTAAAATAGATGTTGACCTGGAAGATTGGGTAATGCAGAAAGACGACCTCCATAATATCTGTCTATACTGTGTGTTATTTGTATATTCCCAAATAAAGTTATAGATTTAAATCCAAACTAATTTGTATTTTTTTTGTCATTTCTAGCAGAGTTAATTAAAAGGAGTTTTTCCCCCATCATATTATTTACTTTCACACAGGCAACAATATGCTGCCTGTCGACTCAATTATGTTGAATAATAGTTTGTACCTAATGGAGAATTCATACAAAAAAAACTGATAACACTGTGTTTTTGTCAAATAGGCTGGTGCAATTTAATTTTTTTGGGGTATATTTTCAACTTTTTATTACATTTTTTATCAGCACATTAACAGTTAAAGTTATAAGCATGATGCCTGATGACACAATCGTCTGCTAGCTTCTGCTGCTGCTACACAGCAGTGGTCCCTGTCTTGGTTGGGTCCCCTACTTTTGTCAGATGTTGATGTATAAATCAGTGGCGGGGAAATAAATGACAGGGGAAAAAAAAGAAGAAAGTGTTTGTGGGTTGAGTTTTTTGGGGGTGTAGGAGGGGGCCCACTAATTTTGTCCCTGGCATCTTGGACACCGGCTCTGGTCAGGGGCACATGCCTGCAAATTGGGGTTGAATTTCAGACAGGACAAGGATGCCAGAGCATGTGGCACATGCCAGATACACACATGTATATGTACATACATGTAGGCAATACATACATGTATACATACATACATGTAGGCAATACACACATGTATACAGTGAAATGGAAAACATTGTAGCAATCTCCATAGTGCATTTAAATTTTATTCTACAACTTAATTTGAGTTGTGACACAGAAATAACACATATATTAATAAATATGAAAAGTTGCCTTGCTTTTAAATCTTTCTTATTGCATTACAATTTATTCTTATTCTTATATCCACTGAGCATTAAGACATGCAGTAATTTAGCTGTGGGTAGCCTACATTTATTAATAGCGGTCTGAAGAAACTGCTTTTGTTTCTCTCTACTTGATGTCAGTTGAACATTTAAATATGACAAGGTTATATCTATATATCTATATATCTATATATATATAAAATTGTTTTTTATTTTTATTTTTTTAAAAGTCAGAAATGTGCCTTACCTGCTTGGCTCTACAAGTGTTTCGAACCGTCTGTACTCCACAGTCAATCATCGTCGGCATTACTGAGTAGACGAGCGGCCCCTCCGCTCTCATCTCCACAGCTTTAAAGCGTTAGCTTTACTGTACCCATGACGTCAGAGAAAGGTTTCCATACATGGCTGGGCGGTGGGCGGGGAGATTTCCAGCCGCCAACCAATCACAGCGAGATATCGAAAGAATAGTCGTCTGATGACGCACTACGGGATTCCGTTGACGCGTGACAACTGAAGAACCGCAGCATTGTCCTCTCAGACGTGCGCACTCAAACACACACACACACACACACACACACACACACACACACACACACACACACACACACACACACACAGATAAATTATACTCGATAAGCACGAAAAAGAGGAAGAGCCTCCGAGAAATACTCACCACTGCTTGTTTGCTGATAAAATAGGGAAAAGCTTTCACACAGGAAGTCACAGGAGATATTTTTAAAAGAGGAGGAACTGCTTTAAAGTTGGCTGTTGGTGGACAAATACTTCATTTTTATATGATCTCACTCCGTGTTTCATTTTTGTGTGTGTGTGCATATATATGGACATTGTACATATATATATACACACACACACATATATGTATGTATGTATGAATGTAAGTGTGTATATATGTGCATACATAAATAAAAATAAATATGGACATTGCACATACACACACAAATACACACACATATATACGCATATATACATACATACATACATACATACATACACACACACACACACACACACACACATATATATATATGTGTGTGTGTGTGTGTGTGTGTGTCCATCCATTTTCTACTGCTTAGCGTCGGGGCGGGTGTATTCAAGCCAGTGGTCCCTGTTTTAGCTGCATGGTGGAAAATGAAATTCCTTGTATGTGTGCACTTATTAAGCCAATAAATCTTGGTCTTAATCTGGCAACAGTTACAAAGCAGACCTGGCAGGCTATCCCCAGTACACTATATATAAACTGGTTTGCTCATACGCATGTTGGAATATGTTTCATTTCATATCTACTTACATGACAGTCATATGGTGGCTCATGTTTTATTACCTAATCTTTAGGTGCCATCTTGGAGAGAGTTTCTGTGTCACCATGTATTTTATGCTGCATTATACTTCAATTAATTTTAGATTGAGCAAATTTCCATATGGCAAATCTGGGGACAGTTGCTACTGTTGCATAGAGAAACTGCACTTTGCACATAGTGGGTACCAGCAGGGTACTCATTCAAGTAATCAACAGGGGTTGGTAACACCATCATCAGAACATATGCAACCCAATCCAATTACTGTACTCACACTGACAATCCTCTTTCCAAAGCTTATAACGGTGCATTATCTGGGACCGCTAATGAGACGCCATTTTACGGAGAATAGTTTGTGATTCCATTCTACTATGTTTAGACGGATGAGGTCCAGCTACAAGTAACAGTTTAACATCATCAGACAGATTTAAGTTCTTATATGTACTCTCTCCAGGCCTCTGACATCACGCTATACCACTTCCCCAGAACGTAAACCTGTTCTATACCCTGTACTATACCCTTCCATATAGGCATGTGCGCAGTATCCAAATGTCTGCCAAGGGGCCATATGTGAACAATTTTTTCTTCGCTCTTATATAAAATGATACCTTTGATATGTATCAGGATGATATTTATCCCACCACATCAAAACGTCAATTCAAGAAACTAACATCAGCACATTAAAGCTATTTGGTTTCATATTTGAAGGGCGGGTTGTACAGGCTCCCCATGAAGCTGGGTTGAAATGGTCCTGTGCTTTTTCTCAAAGCATTTCTGAAATCCGTTATGCTCACTGACGATGGGCTGACTGTCCCTGGATGTCATTCATATTAACCCCATGAGAGAAAGAAGCTCGTCCAGAGGAAGTTAGCTGTACACATCTGGATTAGCTGGAGACTTTCTAGGCTGGAATTGCAATTCAAGGGAAGCTGAATATTTTGATAGTAAAACAGACACACACAAAAAAAGCCTATGATCTTTGTACTTGGTTAGCATCTGCTCCCATGAAAAACAAAGTCTCCTGAGCCACTGACTGAGGGCTGCTGTGGAAACTAATCACCCTCTTTTTGAAGTTTTTTCCCCCCCCATCTATTAATGACGTGTGCGGCTGATGTCATGTCAGGGTTGGCTAGGTCTCCCTGCAGCAGCATACAGGGAACTGAACTGTTTCACTTGTTATCTGATCCTCATGACCAGATACAACATCGTCCTGACAGTAATTTTGTGACATATCAATTTTTTTTTTTAAATTTGTCTGTCAGACTCACATTGTTTGTTGGAGGGACGAAGCTTTTACTACAGAAAAGGTTGGATGAAAGTTTAGTTGTGATATTGTGTGAGGAAAGGCTGATGCAAAACACTTGTGGCTTTTATTTGACTCAGATGCATACGCACGCACACACACACACACACACACACACACACACAAATGCACATCCCGTACTTGTTATGCATTATCACATGTGCATGACCACAGCTCCACCCACCACCTGTTGCTCTGTCAGACTGCTATTTTCGTGTTGAGAAGATGTTTGTCATTGTGGAGAAATCCTCTAGTTCTTCAGTCACAGCTTGTCGCCAGAACACGTCCGGGTGTGGGTGGGTGCATGCGTGTGCGTGTGTGCGTGCGTGTGTGTATATGTGTGTGTGTGTGTGTGTGTGTGTGTGTGTGTGTGTGTGTGTGTGTCTTTCTGCAGGGAGATCCATCAGAGATCAGGATTGCGATATGACTGATAACAGATGAGAGCCCAGTGCACAGAAAATGTTTTGATTAGATAGACTTAAACTGTTGCGGCCGGAAAAAAAGAAATGTTACAGCTGTCAGCGCTTGTCTATTAGATCCCCGGTAGTTTGCATACAAATGTAAATGAGGCAGAGATGATGCTATCAGCAGTGTTTGTCATCTTTTTCCTTTGGAGGATTCTCCCTTTCTCTCCTGGCTCAAGAAATGTCTTTCATTGTTGACCAGGAATAGAAAACGGGTCAGTTGATAAAGACACTGCATGGATGCAATTTCTCCTTCTTTTTATTTTTTTTCTGTTGCCTTTTCACAAATTCCCTTCGATTACGAACTGTATGTTCACATCGCAACACTGAAAGAAAAGCGCAGCTTCTGTGTAAATAATGTCAGCTCCTTGAACAAAAGGTGGACTGTGAAGGGAAGTTCACAAGATGACTTATTCTTTCCTTATTTGGGGGGGTTCTTCCACATGTAAATCACGTCAGATTTTTTGCCTTCATACACACACACACACACACATATATATATATATGTGTGTGTGTGTGTGTGTGTGTGTGTGTTATTGACCCTGCAACAACATCACACCATCTGAACATGATTGGTATAAAGCAACACCTGACACTATCAGACTGTTTTAAGACCTGCAGATAAATTTGACACAGCTCATATTCTGTATGTGAAATATCAACTTCTGCCAGCGGGTGAACCATCAGGAATTCCAGTGCAAGGTGACCGAATTCTCCATGGTAAGCAAAGACATTAATGTTTTTATGGGTTTTGTAAGGTGTGGATTGTTTGAATCTTTGCAACATGACATGAATTCATGTTTGTGCACATGTGAATTTGTACGCATGTGCTTGTGTGTTTTATTTATCTGTGCACTTTATCCAATATTTACTGTTTACAGAGTTGTATGTACGCACTGAGTGTCCTGAAATATAGAAACCCCTGTGTGATGTAATGCAGTGAAACGCACCAGTCCTGTAATAAATGCTAACTTACTTGGAAAGTTCAGTTTCTGTTGAAGCTTCACATCGGCGGTGTTCTCGGCATTGCTTTGCTTTATTGGAGTGCATTTGATTGTCGTGTACTTAATTGTATTTACTAACTAATAACAAAACTACAACCACGATATTGACCTTTGACCTCAAAAACCTTTCATTTCATCCTCTCGCACCAAATTTTGAGAAATCCCATCCAGGTGTCTCAAAGATAATTTGGTAATATGAGGTGACAGTGACCGTAACCTTTGACCACCATTTCTTTCTCAGTCTATCATTGAGTCCCAGTGGACTTTTGTGCCAAATCTATCATGTACAATTTTCTACAATTCTACAATTGCATTTAGTACACGCTTTTGTCCAAAGCGACGTACAACACAAGCAAGAATTTAGACCTAATTAAGGAAAAGTCCAAAGGAAGCGCAAAAGTGCTTCAGTTGTGATTTGGTCACAGGTACTGCCATCTAGTGGCAGAAGAAGTGTCGCCCCCCCCCCCTCCCTTTTTAAATTTTTTTTTTTTTTATATAACAGACATACAACATCACACAACACAGTTAGTGCTACACAATCACTAAGCGCTGGGTCTTGGACCCTCTGACTTATTCTACCCCAAAGAGGAGAAGGGTCAGGTTCAGTGCCTCGGTGCTCTCTGAACAATTGAGTCTTCAATTGTCTCTTAAAAGTAGAAAGGGACTCAGCAGAACGCACAGAGTTGGGTAGTTCGTTCCACCATTTGGGAACAACAGAAGAGAAGAGTCTGGCTAGAGATTTGGAGCAGCGCTGGGCTGGAAGCACCAGGCGTCTTTCGCATGCATAATGTCCATTTTAAGTAGCAGTAACCTTGACCTTTGACCACCAAAATATTCTCAGCCAAAGTTTGAGTCCCGAAATTTGAAATTTGAAATTTGAAAAAGTCTCTCAAGCCCTCTGGCCACTGGTAATGTGCAGTGGTTTAAAAATTTGAATTAACCGTAACACCAACAGCAGTCGAACAGTTGAATAGTTCAAGATGATGAGTTAGCAATAGTTATCAGTGACAAAAGGACAGTTTCTGATGTCAGTTGTCAGGTTATCTGCAGCACTGTTAGATACCAAGTTTCAGCTCAGTTCGGCCGTCTCACGGCCTTTCGTGAGGGCGTCACATTCTGATAGGGTAATTAACAACATGATGCCATCACGAATATGACCTGGTTTACGTGATATGGTCACAACTCGCTTTACGTCATGTGGTCTCGGCTCGCCGTGAAGTCAGTTGATATATCACCTCACGGTTTAATTCTTAATATAGTTGCTATTTATGCTAGTTGGCTATAGTTGAAACACATTCAGTCATTTCCATTGAGGGTTAGGGTTAGAGTTTGGGGTTAGCGTTACCTGCGACCGCATCACGTAAATCAGGTCATGCTTGTGATGGCATCACGTTGTTAATGAAGCTATCAGAACGTGAAGTCACCATGAAAGGCCGTGAGACTGGGTTGCTCAATTGACTCATTGCTTTCATACCCAGACATAGTTAGCAACTAGCTTGAGACAGCGGTGTGGCATGTAGCTGCTGAAGGGCCTGGTATTCGTCCACATATACTGAGTTAGTATGGGGTGTGTGGGTCAAAAACGTGGATGGATCAAATAAGCACGATGTAATTATGTTATAGTTGGGGTGGGCCCGGGTTGTCCTGCTCTTGGCTCAGACATGAGGGGGATTCCCCCACGATGCATACATTCACATGCCATTAATTCATATTACTAACTTGGCATCATCCCCAGAGTCTTTTTGCTTTCCCATGATGCAGATTCCACTGGATGAATTGAATGCTGCTGCTTCTGCTCGATGATCAGTCTTGCTGCTATTAGTAGCAGTAGTAGTAGTAGTAGCACATTGTACTTCTGTATATTTATCATAGCAATTCGAGGATATTATTATTTTTAGCTGTATCTATTATTACATTTGCTGATATTAATATTGTTGTTGCTGTGCCTCTGAGCCTCTTCTCCCCCACCTCCTCTCTCTCTCTCCCTCTCTCTCCCTCTCTCTCTCTCTCTCCCTCTCTCTCTCTCTCTCGCTCTCTCTCTCTCTCTCTCTCTCTCTCTCTCTCTCTCTCTCTCTCAACCTGACTGGTCAAGGCAGACGGTTGCCCTCCTTGAACCCATGTCGGCTCCAAGGTTTCTCTTTACTACTGTCACCACCAAGTGCTTTCTTATGAGGGAAACTTGGATCTCTGTAAATTAAATGAGATAACTTTCGATAATAAGATAATTATTGATTTAATAAATTATTGGGCTAAAGTGTGATTTGCGTTCTCCGAGCACATAAAAAAACACTTCTCCTAGTCCAACACTGCTTTCTTTATTGCCTCCATGTCCGTATGTCAGAATCTTCAGCAACTAGCATCATGGACGCCATTCTTTCAACGTATGGTTTTGTTTTAATTGGGGATGCACAGTAATATTGGTTCATTGGTATCCACAGATATTGGTCATTTTCTTATATATCATTATCAGTTTGTTTTGGTCCAAAATCTATCTTTGCTTATAAACAACAGACCACTCGTGACTTTGTAAATAAGTGTTCATCAGGTTGTGCAGGCTGCACACTGTTTTTGCGGTTCTGTATTGAAGCTTCTACATTTACTCTTTCCTCCCCTCTAAACTCTCTCTCCTCAGTAGAGACACCATCATATGGAACAGCCATTTATTGTTGGTATGTGTGACATCATTTGTATGACGTGATCTCATACTCACATTTCTTCAATCCTAGGGAGATAGATTTTTTTAACAAGTTTCAAGCCTGGACTTCTTCATCACCACAGTTTTGCTCACACGTTTATATGAACCTGCACCAAATAGCAACTCCACATAAAATCCGGTAAGAATGGATATTTTACAAGACAGGTTTGAGAAATAAAGATGGCCACGTTGGTGAGACATTTTGCCATGAGGTTTCTTTACTGTCACATATGGAAGCTATTTCAAAATAACAGGAGACACAGATCATGAAATGTATTTGATGAAGCTGTGGAACCCACGATGACAACACGAACGGGTCTAATGTGACTCTTCCCCTTTTTTAAAAATCCAACACGTGATACAGTTTTGTATCACTCCCACATTCCTCCAGGAAGCTTAAGTCACCACTGTCCTTATCAGGTTCCACTTTCAGGGTCAGCAGATCAGACATCACACATAAATGATGTCTCATATTTTACACACAGATCACATAAATTTTGATGTACTCCTAACAATTCCAAAGCCGCTGCATTCGTTTTGAATTTGACTGTCATTTCATGTAAGTAATTGAGTATAAAAATCAGTCATTATGTTTTAGTGGCTGTGAGAAGTTCTATCAGCATGAACCCTAAGACAGCCGGTTATCAGACACTTCAGTGCGGGAACAAGTGACATTTTATCAGTTATGTCTGTGGTGACTTCAATGCTCTCAACTTTTGCTGACATGAGCAGCAACAGGACGATGTTTCACATACTGTTCGTGCTCCATCTGCTGGTGCAAGGGGGGGACCATGACATTCACATTTGCATGGAGCTTCTCACTAGTTTCTCCTCTAAAAAGAATTCTATCGAAATATTGTGGGTTTTTTTAAAAATAACTTTTATATCTCAAAGGCAGGTTTGAACAGCGCGTATTATTGTGTGTAAACATTCTACTTCAACTCATGTTAGAGACCATGTGACTATATAGCTGAGTTCAGCACGTCAGTATAGAAGCTGAAACAAATGGGAGCTGCAGTTTGACTTACCCTTTGGCACACAGTGTTTTCTTCCTGATGGTAGGAGATCGTATTCAGAGCGATGGAGATGTTGAGGGGCTTAAATTGCTTTTTGTTGCCTTTTTGATGACTTTAGATCAGTTATACCGTCACTATGCCTCTGTGGCCACTGCTCCAACACAGAAAGACTCGGGAAAACTTTCTTCCTTCAGGTTGTTAGGATGGTGACCTCTGCATTTCCCCAGCCATGTACAGAACATTATCCTTTTGAATCTTCTGTAGTGCCCTGCACAGATTCACACCAGACAGAATATAATCTGCCACAAAGCTTTGTTCATTCTACAATTTATAAAATGTAAAATCCAACCTACACATTTCAGCTGCATGCATTTTATAATCTAAATGGTGTTTCTCAACAACGTATATAGGAACCTTCTCAAGTTTATGAGCTAGTTAACCACTAGAGGGCAGCATCTGAACATAACTTAGTAGCCTGGCGAGTTTCATGCAGCATAGAATCCATCAAAAGAAAAGATTCCATAGAATCCAAAAACTATTGTGCAATACAGTTTGTTAAAATGTTAAATGTTAAGAAGTATGATGGTCTGTGATTGGAACCCACCCTCTGCCCCCCCCTTTTTTATTTTTTTAAATGAGAACCACTTTCCTTGTTTGCCAGGTCACCAGGTCTGTCTCAGACCATCATGTGGCACTGAGGAGGTGTGCCACAACAAGTCAGCCCCATAAATATCCAGAGCCTTCAACATCTCCAGGTGAGTCTAACCACCTGAGGAGCTTCCTAACTACCTCAGAGACTTCTCTCAGGTACATGGGCCAGGCCTCCCCAGAGTCAACCAGATCTGCCTCCTCCACAGAAGGCAAGTCAGTGAGGATCGGCATTCCTCAAAGTGTTCTTTCCACTGCCCGACCGTGGTACCAGTTGAGGTTCAGTTCTCCTACCATCCTGTAAGCCCTGCCTGCCCTTCTTGAGTCATTTGACAGTCAGCAACAATCAATTTGAAAATACCTAAAAGTCCTCCTTGTGGTCAGTGACCTTCCTACCCTTCCAGCACCTTCCAGTAGTATCAAGACACCCCTGGGCCAACAAGACCCAAAAGGACTCTTTCTGCTAGACAGCCTCCTCCACAGTTGGTATCCACAAACCGAATCTCATCATGCCACCAAGACAGGCTCCATGGACCTTCTGGTCTGACTCTCTGAACATGACCTACTCAGATTCCATGCTCCGATTGCAGAGACATCAACCTCCCTGCAGCACCCTGGAAGACCCCTCAGAGAGGCCCACGCTCCAGACCTTTCCAGTTCCTACATGAGCACTGAAGTCCTCTAGCAGAACTCATAGAGAAGTCACCAGGTAGCAGCCCATCTAGAACACCGCCCTGCGACTCCAAGAAGGCCAGGTACTCTGTCTGCCACGAGTTGCT